>NC_083227.1:62061995-62372161 GCF_032191835.1 Heteronotia binoei
TGCCACTGGACTCAAACTTTGTTCAATGCCATGAAAAATCATCCTTGGAAATATCTATAAGACCCCACACACTCATAGCTGCGCTCAGTCTTTGGGTGATAACAGACGGGCTTTTGAGGGTGGATTGGAAGCATCCCAAATTGGGCCAGCTCAAAAAGAGTCATCCTGAACTCTTCATATGCTCCCCAGCAAGGCAGCCCCATCCTGTCTGCAAGGTGACTTGGCGCAATCACATGGGGGTGCCTCAGAAGACAAACTGCTCTTTTTCTCCCCCAACAAGTCATGTGCTGAAGCACTCTGGGTAGTTTCTACCCCCCCACCCCCCCAAAAAAAAGCTGGAAGTGGCTTGAGGCAGCTTCACAGTTTCACACTGCCAAGGTGCCTCGCTTGCGCCCTTTTGCTTCCAGACACTGAGGAGGTGACTGGTGTGCAGCTCAAAAGATCGCTACCTCTTCAGAAGTGCTAACTTTTTGAGCTGCACTGCAGAGGCTGAAGGATGGGGTAAGGAAGAGATGAGGGCAGGCAACAAATGTTTGTGTGCGGAAGGATTTTTGGGGTTGATTTCTGAGGTGTCTCTGAGTCGGCCCAAAGTGCTGGTCTACAATCACCCAACATGTCCTTAAAAAAAAATCTGAAAACATAGAAACTCAAAGTCAAACAAGACATTACATAAACATGCTTCAAAGATTTCCCAGAGTTTAAAAAACAAACAAAGGAAAAGCTGTGTTGGAAGGTTATAATCAGAAGGCTTAATTCTCATTTATCTATACGTCTCAGTAAACTAGGTTGCCCTCTCTGCCATCAGGCTTCCAGGACTGTGAATAATAAATATAAATCCAGCAATATTCAATCAACAGTTACCAGAATCAATTCACAAATCCATAGGAGCACATCAGATCAACAAGAAGAACACAAATGAGAAACAGAATGAAAGCTATCACATTTTACCCAAAGCTGATCAAAACCTCCTGGTCCCAAGGCTACTCCGTTTTTAAAAGGTCAGAAGGATTTCACATGCAGCTGTAGGTAACACCTAGCCTGGCCTCTCATTAATGGAAGAAACACTTAAGGCTCAAATGTTGGTTCATCATGACCTGTCCTTTTTCATCCATTGACATAAATCATTGATAAAAGTAGACAGCTTTTCAAGCCTGGCTTGACAGAGCTAGGCAGCTATCCAGAGGACTGGGGGTCCCTTACCCAAAAGTCACCAATGTCAGCTGGCCAACAGTCAGCCCTGAGGATGTGCAGATGCTTCCTTTGGAAATGAGGCAAGAAATAAGAGCCTCCCTCCCTTCTAGTCAATCACCCAGATGCATAGACACATGACAACCGAGATATATGGCAGCAATGAGGGGCAGCAGGAGTGAACTTAAAAATAAATAGCTGCTAGTTACACATTCAGCATAATTTGGTTGGTAATATTTTGGATCCTGTGGACACAAAATTGGCTTTTAGCTACTTGGGATACCAGGATTTAATTATTCTGGATTCTGCTGTTAAATAATTAGAGTTGTCTTGTTTACCAGCTGATTTTCTGTCCTTTGCTCTAGAGTGATTTGTTTGATAATATATTCTGTTCCTAGGACACACACAACATCCACTGAGCTGCAAGTGTCAGAAATCGGGGTGTTTTTTTTTTTGCATTTCTGTTTATTTCACCTTTAACTGTTTTGACATGTTTCCAGCATGGACAGTGTGCTGCTGTCACTTAATGTCAACTCACTCCCTGTCACATCCAGTCACCCTTTACTTCCCTTTGGCTTGTTGTAGGCAGATATGAAATCTAACATTGCTCACCTGCAACCCAGGCCATTTGTAATCTTTGTGGAAATGCTATGATTTTTATAGAGCCGCCAATTTATATAGTGTGTCTGTTATATTATAGTGAATGTGAATTTATAGCCATGTGTCTATGTGTCAGTTTATTCCTGCATAATAATTTATGTATACTCACTAGAGTTGCCAATCTCTGGGTGGGGTTTGGAGTCAGGCCCATAGCTTCAAGGGGGCCTGTGGGGGCATAATCCCCTGACTGCTAGGCAGGGCCCCCTGACATGGAGCTCCTAGCCAGCCTCCAGTGCCTCGGCTGTATCCTTCTCCATTCTGCCGTCATCATACACGGGGCACTTTTGGAACCCAGGACTGAAAGTTAAGCTCCACCTTGCTTCTGCTTGCTCAGGGACTGGAAGAAATCTCTGACCCCTCAGCAAGCCGAAACAACAGGGCACTTTTGGAGCCCAGGACTGAAAGTTAAGCTCCGAGTTGCTTCTGCTTGCTTAGGGGCTGGAAGAAATCTCTGACCCCTCAGCAAGCAGAAAAAATGGAGCACTTTCAGTGTCCAGGACTGAAAGTTAAGCTCCCTGTTGCTTCTGCTTGCTTAGAGGCTGGAAGAAATCTCTGAAACCCCCCCTTCCCCCAGCAAGCAGAAATAACTGGGTACTCAAGTGGGGCGGCGAGGGTAAGGGGCAGATGGCTCCATTGCAGACAGGGCAGGATAGGGTAGGCTGGTGCACATAAGTGGAGGTCCTGGCTGCAGTTCAGGGCTGGGGATCAGTGAAGAGGTGATGTTCGCCTGCAGGGGTTTTTTGGCCTAGTCTCGCTGGCCACCTGAATTTGGAATGCTATCAACTCCCCCCCCCCACAAAAAAAAGCAAATGCCCCCAGGAAAGCTCAGCTCCAGCTCTCATGACAACTCTTTGCACTGCAGAATGGGAGCTCCGTGATTGGCTCCTGGAGCTGCCAATCAAACTGCTATGGATGTTTCCAAAGCTCCCAGAAGTCCACCCCCAGAGTTGCCTATGAATTTATTGAATCAGCACAAAGGCTATCTGGGGAAACAAACTGAAAAAATGAACCAAACAAAGTGCCAAGGTCTGGACTGGCTCAGAATGAACCATGAACCATGAATTGGCCCGATCCATGCACAAATCATAATTTGTGGTTCGGTTTGTGCCCATGTCTAATGGTAGCCTTCTTCTCCCATAGGCACTCTAAGTCTGTTCATAGGTTTTGGTATTTTGTGATCTTCTCCTGTTCATTCTTTTCTATACTGCTGTTTCCTGGGATTGCAATGTCAATGATCCAAACCCTATTACTGTTTTTTTTTCTACAGCTGTGATATTGGAGTTGTTATACTGCAGGTGTTTATCTGTTTGTAATCAGAAGCCCCAAAGAATTTTTGTTTCATCATTCTCCATGACCTTGTCTAGTTTGTGCTCCCATGAATTTCTGGCTGATCGTAAACACTCTAGTGCAACATAGCTGCAACTCTATTGTTTTATTCTTTATAGTCAGGTTGAGGAGCAATTATACTGTGTGTACTGACCATGTGGTTGACTGTTTCACCCTTTGTTTTGGAAAATTGGCATTTGCTGTCATTACTGGTCTTTTGATTCTTGGCTTTTGATCTATTTGTTTCGAGTGCCTATTCTTGTGCAGCTAGAATGAGTCCTTATGTTTCTTTCTTTGAGTGCCCATTTAGGAGCCACGTCCAGGTAGTTTCACTATCAACTCTGTTCCCTGTGTCTTTCTATCGTTGTTGTTGTTTATATATAAAATTTATTTCCCACCTTTATGCCCTCACAACTGCCACCAAGGTGGCAATTTAAAGTATACATTATAAAATCACAGTTTAAAACCACTGAACAGCACACAAATGTAGGAACACTTAATCCCTCCCATGAAGGGAATAAGTAGTCCTGCCTGTACATGAGCTGCACAATATACATAGGACTCCATATACATAGGGCTCCAAATTAGCAGTGTCAATGGCATATGTGTTACCATGAGATCACAAAGTGCCCCAGTGAGATCACAAAAGTGTGCACACGCTGTGTTTATTTATGCTGCTTTCTGAGAATGTATGTATGCTTGTTTGCTTTATTTAGTGGAAGTGCAGCTTCTGGGGACAAGGAAATGAAGACTGTAATCAGGGGAGCTGCACTGCTATATATTTGTTTATTTTAAGGAATGGGAAAGTCTCCTGGTTCCACCCCAAAGTTTCCAAATATTTTCTGAGTTGGACCTGGCTACCCTGCTATGGATTCCTTCTCCCACAAGAAGTCTCTCTTTGAATGACCACAGATTTTCTGATATCTCTCTCTATGTCACTCACATATATACATGGAAAAGTGGGGAGCAGTGAGTTTCTCTTTCATCTGTTGCAATAGAACTGTCAGAATCCATGATGTTGTTTCCAAAGCCAATTTCTCAAGAAAATCAGAGAATTTTCCAATGACAGCCAATTTTAATAGAACAAAAGAGCATTAGTTAACTGTCCAAAACTATGCAAAGAAGCCTCTATCAATACAGTTCACAAAAGTAATTTTATCTGGCCCATGGGTGTGAAGGGGTGGCTATACTAAATATTTACTCCCAGTTTCACTTTAAGAAAAAGAAGTATCAAGACTGTATGTAGTGGTGTAGTGGTTAAGAGCAGCAGACTCTAATCTGCAGTTCTGGGTTTGTTTTCCCACTCCTTCTCCACATGAAGCCTGCTGGGAGACCTTCGGCCAGTCACAGTTCTCTCTGAACTGTCTCAGCCTCACCTATCTCACAAGATGTCTATTGAGGAGAGAGAAACGAAAGGCAACTATAAGCTGCTCTGAGACCTTTAGGTATAAATTGGGGTATAAAAACCTACTCTTCTTTTTCTGTGTAAATTGTGAACATTGCACAGGTATCTCATGTACATTCAGGGTCTTTCAGGAAGCACAATACTTTCTTGGTCTTTCTTTCCATTAATCTTCCTTTCAAGTGTCTATGTTTTAACATCTGAGACAGCTAGGTGATGACAGCTTTATAATGACAGCATGGCCATCTGTGAAGGAGTTGGCTTCCTCCACTCCCAAACGAAGGTCAAGAGCAGAGCTGGCCCTACACCAAATGGAGCCATAGGCAAAGAAAATCTTTGACACCTCTCCATTTGTTCCCTTCTGAAGTATCTTATTTTTATTGCATCTGAAGCCATTTCACAACTTTGATATATGATTTGCATGCATGATTTATCCCTGTCATATAGGATTTTTTTTCACACTAAGATCTGGGAATCTATATTTATTCATGCCATAGATAAGCAAATAAAAACAAATCTGAAGTTACGTTTTTTTTTTAGTTGAAGGATAGCTGAAATGCAGTAGTGTCAAGAAATCAGGCTCTGCACCAACAAAGAGTACAAGTAATAAGGATGTAGGTCAGGGGTGTCGAACTCAGTTTTCAGAATCTGACACAAATGGGACTTTGTGGGGGGGGGGGATGTGCGTCATAAAATGTAATGTGAGGTAGCAGAGATAGAAACTTTATAAAGAATACAGACAAACACAATTAAAGATATCTGGGCACAGAGACATTAATGGAAATCCACTCCACATTCACTTTGCAGCTTTGTTTCCTTTTGTAACTGGTAAAGACAAGGCAGAAAGATCAGGGAACTTTAGCAGCCTCAGAGCTTCAAAAGATGCTGACAGAAGGGGGAGGAGGTGGAAGAAAAGAGCCCCATGAGCCTGATTAAAGCTCTGGGTGGGCCAGACATTTGACACTCCTGCTATAGGTGATGGTCTTGGAGACCTAATTCCATTCTTTCATTTATGCCTTTTGTTCCAGATGTTTATTTATTAGCTTTTATATCCTTTTTATACAACAGGGGACCTAAAACAGGTCACATTGTTCTCATTTCCTCCATTTTTCCTCACAACAGCCATGCAAGGTAGGTTAGGCTAAGAGTATACGACTGGCCCAGGGCACCCAGTAAGCTTCCATGGCAGAGTGGGGATCCTAGTCCCAGATCCTAGTCCAACACTTTAACCACCATATCGCACTGAGTAGACTGCCTGTGATAGATGCCCCCTCATGTTTATCATCCTACACTAGTGGCCCAGGCAATCATCTAGGTCACTCACCCCTAAATCTGGCCTCGTCCTCTCAAGTTAGATCACTCTTCACTGAATTAAATCACTCTTCTCTGTAGCCCAGTAGGTCTCACGAACAGGTATATGAAACTGCTTTATATTGAGCCATGTCATTGGCCCATCATGGTCAGTATGTTCTACTCTACAGGATCCTTTTAAGTGGAGATGCCAGAGACTGAACCTGAGACGTTCTGCATATGAAGCAGATGCTCCATCACCGAGCCCTTCCCCCTGAAGCATTTCCCTGCTTTTTTTCTTCAAGACAATCAGAAGCCTTTCCCAATCTGCTGTTCTGTACTGGTGCCTTGCTGTATGTGTAAAGCCTGAGATCTGTTTCAGTGCAGGGCCTCATCTGGAACAATGACATTCCAAACAGAGCCAGCATTTGAGCCCAAGGCTCCCAGAGTCAAGCATATGGCACGGTGAATAACTCCAACACCATCTTTTCCAATGCAACTGCCCTGACACTGACCTTGCTATGGTAACATCCATTTTGCATTTGGCATGTGGTTCTCTTTAGAAGATGCAGAAGGGCTCTTGGAGAGCTGGACTTTAATAACAGCTAGCAGCTTTCCCTGCGGAAATTAAGTGCATACAGTTCTGAATGACGGATGAGTGGCCTGAAGCAGCAAAAAATCATTTTGTAATTGATGGCATGTAGGCCATTTTAACAATAGACTGCACTGCAGTGAGAAAAGGCCATCTTAGACTGGGCAATTCAAAGCCAGGCAAATCTATTTCCAGCTGGGCAAACAGCTCTCAATTCCTCTCACCAGCTGAAATAAAAAACGCTTAATTGTTGTGGCAAGAGCCTAGCAACAGGCCAATTGAGTTTGCCAACATGTGAGCTGAGCAGCTTGGTCAGCGTAGGAATCATTCAGAGAATCATTTTGGCTTTAATTGGGTGTAAGTGTTTAATAACCCTACGCAGTGATTTAAATATCATGTAAACAGAAACAAACTCCAATAATCAGAGGTACGTGTAGCAGTTATGGTGAGACCGCATTTGCAAATAAGTGACTGAATAAAAGGGAGCACCATACCACATTCTGATTTTCTAGTTCCCCATAAAAGTTAGCCTTCTAATGCATGGAGAACACAAGGGCTGCCAGATGAACACCTCAGAAATGAGATGCGTCATCAAGCTGTTTAGAGGAATAGTCAGAGGTAGGAGCATTTTGAAGGGCAAATCAATTTTAAAAATTAACTTCATGAGGTATTTTTATTTGAACTGGAAGAGCAACTTCAAGTTAATCAAGCCAGGCCTACTTTACCAGAGTGAGATAGGAGACAAAATGTCCTTCAGGGTGTCCAGGGTCAGATCTCCCACTCCTGCCCTTACATTTGAGAAGATGGGGGAGCTATAACTTTTGAGTTTATAGATTTTTTTTGTTATTTTTGAATAATAAATGTATATTTTTTAAAAAAGATGCCAATAGAAGGTTGACCTGACACCACAGGAGCAACTTCCCATTTCCCTACAACACCTAGCAGGGGTAGAATTCTAGCAGAAGCTCCTTTGCATATTAGGCCACACATTCGTAATGTAGCCAATCTTCCAAGAGCTAAGCTCTTGGAGGATTGGCTACATCAGGAGTATGTGGCCTAATATGCCAGGCCCACCTCAAGAAATATCTGGAGACTTTGGGGGTGCAGCCAGGAGACTTTGAGGGTGGAGCTGGGACCAAGGGTGTGACAAGTACAACTGAACTCCAAAGGGAGTTTTGGCAATCACTTTAAAGGGATCATGCACCTTTTAAATGCCATCCTTCCATCTGGAATAATGAAGGATAGGGGCACCTTCTTTTAGGGCTCATAGAATTAGACCCCTTGGTCCAATCTTTTTGAAACTTGGGGGATGTTTTGAGAAGAGGTTACCCTAGGCCTGGCAGCACCCTCTGGGTGACTTGGTAGGTTGACGGTTGGCTGGGTTGCCAACTCCAGGTTGGCAAATTCCTAGAAATTTGAGGGGTAGACCCTGGAAAGGGTGGGTTTAAGAGGGGCGAAACCTCAGACAGGTACAATGCCATACACTCCACCTTCCAAATCAGCCATTTCTGCCTGGGGAACCACTGTTGTCAGTCTCCAGGTAAGTGTTGGAGATCATTCAGAATTATAGCTGTGCTCCAGATGGCAGAGATCAGCTCCCCTTGAGGTGGGAGTGGGGAGTGAATGCCTTCACTCGGGTGGATGAGAAAACAGCAAAGGAGGGGGGCACTCACCCAGAGCCTCTTTCTAGAACCCTTTGTATTCTTCTTCACTAGAGGCCTTATTCGTAGTTATTTCTATCTATCTAAACAATGTATACACCATCTTTCCAGAGACTTGGCCAAATGTCTCATAAAATAAAAATAACTATAATGAGGTCATCAAAAACAACCATCAAATGAAAAAAAAACAACCAACATCCAGCCACATGCTAGTTAACCTCTTCACTCAGATAAAAAGCAAATTACATTCTGAAAGGAAGATGCAAAGCAGAGAAAGGCAAAAAGGGACCAAGCTGCAACTAGAATCAGGCGACTGATGATTTGCTTATCTTAGAGAAGCCAAAGAAGTCTCTACAGGGCTTTTGGTTAGTATGATTTGATGGCATTTCCTACCTTAAAAATTATGGGGCTAGTTTTAGCCACAAAGGATAGGGTTTCAACTTGACCAGTGTAGCACATGAGAAAGAAGGAAGAACAACAGGTCCCTTCATATTGTCGATCTACATCTTTCAGCCCTGATTTATGCCTGCGAGAGAATAAAACACAAATGAGATTGTGAAAAGGTGTCTGTGCCATATCAAACTCCAGAAGAAGAATAACATTTCAGAATGAAGTGGTACAGCACACATTCTACCACTTCAACATTCTGTAATCCCATTCTCTTGCTGGGGTAGAGTTGGCAGGTCCTTCCTGGGAGGGGGACTTACTAGGAGAAAGAGAAAGGCCAGGCCTCATTGCTGACATTGCACAGGAAGTGATGTCATCATGCCAGTGATGTTCAGGCGATGCTATGGTATTTGGGCAAAAACTCTATGGTAGAAGCTGGTTTTATCATAGAGTTTTTGCCCAAATACCAGAGTGCCACCCAGATGTTGCTGGCGTGATGACATCATTTCATTTATCACACTAGTGATGAGGCCTGGGCCTGTCTCCTTTTTGTAGTAAATCCATCTGCTGGTCAGCTGATCAGTGGTTGGAGGGCAGGGCTGGTGGCATAGGACCCCCACCTCCACTGGGGGGGGGGGTCTGGCAATCCTATGCTTAGGTAAACCAGGCCTCAAAATTTGAGAGAAACTAAAGGATCATTAACATGAAGACTATACCTCAAGGCAGGGCAAACATATATCAGTTCAACCCAGTAATACAGAGTTATATGACTGTGTGTGAGGAAGAAGAGGGGGTGGAGATGCCCACTTCTAACATTCCCTCTCCTGGAATCTGCATGCAGTGGATATAGCAAGGAACATGCTAAACAAATATTTGGGCTCTGGTTTTTACCAGGATCATTCTTGGTACATTATTTGGCCAATATTTGCAGTGTGATGGCATTGGTTTCTTTTAAAAGTGCCTGTCTGAAAATAAACAGGAAAACAGCACTTTGCCATCCCCATAAAAAATTGTTTCTGTGTATGTTACAAAAACTCTTCCTCTTCTTCTCTTCTCTTCCCCATCACAGCATATGGCACAAATACATATTAAATTGAGCTCACAAATGATCCATAACAGAAGGTGCTCCACCCCCAGTCTGTTAGATGCCTCAAACTAATTGTGCTGTTATAGCCACATCAAAAGAGCTACCAACCTTGCATTGGGCTAACAATAATGATAAGTAACATACTGACACACAGGAAACAAATCAGTGCCAGTAATCTCAAAACTAGTCTTATTATCCTGTCAGACTCAAGCAGAAAGATTGCATGGGGGCTCATCTCCTGCTCTCACACGGCATCTAAGTAGAAGAAGAAATGAAAGGTGTCCCTTGTACAAGGAAAGACAGTGAGTCAACTGCACCCCAGAGCACAGTGGTCAGCTCTTCTTCTGAATAACCTCTAAATGAGGCAAAATCTTCCTTGATTGCTATAACAAGGTAGAAAATTAAGATCTGAGTGATGGCAAAGAGATTCCATAGCCTAACTTCTTGGCAAATGAATCCATTGTTAACTATTGGGGGGGGGGGATGATTTAACTGAAGTCTAATTCTCAGTCATTTAAAATCACTGCATCAGTTTACAGGAAGGATTCCCTGTTCAGAAATTATCCTACAACAAATTGTACACAGGGATCAGAATTACATCTCTGCAACTTCCCCTTCCATGCGTCACAGAGAATGTGTGCAGAGGGGGCTAATGTGCATGCATACCATTGCCTGCAACCTCTAAAAAAGGAATCTGTTCTTTCCATTGTTAAGAGTATAGATCATTTAGGCAAAGTCTGTGTGCACATGTGCACATGCCTGCCTGCCTTGTAACTACATCACCAAGAATGCATTGTGGTTGGGCATGGTCAAGGTGCAGGACATGTGGACACCATCCCATAGGGTGGCCAGACCGTCCCGGGAGCCCGGGAATGTCCCGGTTCTGGCCACCCAATCCCGCCTCCCGGGCTGCCTATACCGGGACCATTAAAGGTCCCGGTTTAGCCAGACCCGGAGGTGGTGGGCCGCGGGCGCCGGCGGGGAAGGCGGGGAGTGAGGGAGGGAGCGTCCCTGCACCTGCGCAGGGCCCCTGCGCACGCGCAGGGATGCTCCCTCCCTCACTCGCCGCCTTCCCCGCCCGCGCGCGGGGCCCAGCGGCAGTGGTGGAGGCCTCTCCGTGGCCTCCGCTGGTCGCTGGAAGCCCTCCAGAGACTCTGGAGGGCCTCCAGCGACCAGCGGAGGCCACGGAGAGGCCGCGGAGCACCCGGCGCTGGTCCCGGAAGGCCTTCCAGAGCCTCTGGAAGGCCTTCCGGGACCAGCGCCGACCAGCGAAGGCGTCCCCGCGGCCTCCGCTGGTCCCTGGAGGCCCTCCAGAGTCTCTGGAGGGCCTCCAGGGACCAGCGGAGGCCGCGGGGACGCCGCGGAGCACCCGGCGCTGGTCCCGGAAGGCCTTCCAGAGCCTCTGGAAGGCCTTCCGGGACCAGCGCCGACCAGCGAAGGCGTCCCCGCGGCCTCCGCTGGTCCCTGGAGGCCCTCCAGAGGCTCTGGAGGGCCTCCAGGGACCAGCGGAGGCCGCGGGGACGCCGCGGAGCACCCGGCGCTGGTCCCGGAAGGCCTTCCAGAGCCTCTGGAAGGCCTTCCGGGACCAGCGCCGACCAGCGAAGGCGTCCCCGCGGCCTCCGCTGGTCCCTGGAGGCCCTCCAGAGTCTCTGGAGGGCCTCCAGGGACCAGCGGAGGCCGCGGGGACGCCGCGGAGCACCCGGCGCTGGTCCCGGAAGGCCTTCCAGAGCCTCTGGAAGGCCTTCCGGGACCAGCGCCGACCAGCGAAGGCGTCCCCGCGGCCTCCGCTGGTCCCTGGAGGCCCTCCAGAGGCTCTGGAGGGGCTCCAGGGACCAGCGGAGGCCGCGGGGACGCCGCGGAGCACCCGGCGCTGGTCCCGGAAGGCCTTCCAGAGCCTCTGGAAGGCCTTCCGGGACCAGCGCCGACCAGCGAAGGCGTCCCCGCGGCCTCCGCTGGTCCCTGGAGGCCCTCCAGAGGCTCTGGAGGGCCTCCAGGGACCAGCGGAGGCCGCGGGGACGCCGCGGAGCACCCGGCGCTGGTCCCGGAAGGCCTTCCAGAGCCTCTGGAAGGCCTTCCGGGACCAGCGCCGACCAGCGAAGGCGTCCCCACGGCCTCCGCTGGTCCCTGGAGGCCCTCCAGAGGCTCTGGAGGCCCTCCAGAGTCCAGCGGAGGCCACGGAGAGGCCGCAGAGCAGCCGGCGCTGGTCCCTGGAGGCCTCCAGAGGCCAGCGCCGGTAGCGGAGAGGCCCGGCGCTGGTCCCTGGAGGCCTCCAGAGGCCAGCGCCGGCAGCTCCCTCCCTCGCCGCGAGGCCGCCGCCGCAGGACTTGCCGCCGCCGCTGGACTCTACGCCGCCCTGGAAACAGGTAAGGGGGCCGAAAGCGGGGGGGCGGGGGGCGGCCTTCCTTTCTTCCCTCCCTCCTCCCTCCCTCCCTTCCTTCCTTCCTTCCCTCACTCCCTTCCTTCCCTCCCTCCCTTCCCCCTTCCTTCCCTCCCTCCCTCCCCCTTCCTTCCTTCCTTCCTTCCTTCCTTCCTTCCTTCCTTCCTTCCTTCCTTCCTTCCTTCCTTCCTTCCTTCCTTCCTTCCTTCCTTCCTTCCTCCCTCCCTCCCTTCCTCCCTTCCCTTCCCTTCCCTTCCCTTCCCTTCCCTCCCTCCTCCCTTCCTTCCCTCCTTATGTTCTTATGTGACACAGAGTGTTGGACTGGAGGGGCCACTGGCCTGATCTAACAGGGCTTCTCTTATGTTCTTATGTGACACAGAGTGTTGGACTGGAGGGGCCACTGGCCTGATCTAACAGGGCTTCTCTTATGTTCTTATGTGACACAGAGTGTTGGACTGGAGGGGCCACTGGCCTGATCTAACAGGGCTTCTCTTATGTTCTTATGTGACCAGAGTGGTGGAGTGGATGAGCCATTGGTCTGATGCAACAGGGCTTCTCTTATATTTTTATGTGGCACAGAGTGTTGGACTGGAGGGGCCATTGGTCTGATGCAACAGGGCTTCTCTTATATTTGTATGTGGCACAGAGTGTTGGACTGGAGGGGCCACTGGCCTGATGCAACAGGGCTTCTCTTATATTCTTATGTGGCACAGAGTGTTGGACTGGAGGGGCCACTGGCCTGATGCAACAGGGCTTCTCTTATATTCTTATGTTACACAGAGTGTTGGACTGGAGGGGCCACTGGCCTGATGCAACAGGGCTTCTCTTATGTTCTTATGTGACGCAGAGTGTTGGACTGGATGGGCCACTGGCCTGATCCAACAGGGCTTCTCTTATGTTCTTATGTGACAATACTGACTTTGGTGGACCCAAGCACTGATTCAGTGTAAGGGAGCTTTGTGTTTGTGACTGGAGTAGATAATACTGACTTTGGTGGACCCAAGCACTGATTCAGTGTAAGGGAGCTTTGTGTTTGTGTCTTCTGGTGCAATTTTGTTCTCAGATCCTGTATTTACTTCATCAGTATATGGGATAAGGCACTTTCTCAACTGTGCTGCATAATGCAGCCTATTTATTTTGTCCTGTTGGCTCTGTTGGCTCTGTCTGCGCCACCTTCATCACTTTCGGGGTGTGGATCCCCCAGTGGGGTGGTCTCGTGACTCCTTCCGCCGGCTGTTTCTGATAGCCCTGCGCCCCCTCTTTCATTTGATATGTGTCCCGTGCGGGTGCCACCCTCCCACCGGGAGATGCCGCAAAATGAGCCCCCTTGAGGCTTATGGCGGCAGGGCTCGGGGGAAGCGAGCTAGACTGCTGTTCTTTTGAGGGGTCCGTCCCGTCCCTGTGGCATCGGTCCCATCGTTGTGGGGCCCAGGGGGCCGGCGCAGCGGCACGCTGAAGCAGCCTGTCGGTCACTTCCGGGTTCCTGTCCTGCATCTCGACCTGTGTTATTAGTGACAGGCTGCTTCGGCGTGCCGCTGCGCCGGCCCCCTGGGCCCCACAACGATGGGACCGATGCCACAGGGACGGGCTCAAAACACTCTATAACCCCTCAAAAGAACAGCAGTCTAGCTCGCTTCCCCCGAGCCCTGCCGCCATAAGCCTCAAGGGGGCTCATTTTGCGGCATCTCCCGGCGGGAGGGTGGCACCCACACGGGACACATATCAAATGAAAGAGGGGGCGCAGGGCTATCAGAAACAGCCAGCGGAGGGAGTCGGGAGACCACCCCACTGGGGGATCCACACCCCGAAAGTGATGAAGGTGGCGCAGATAGAGCCAACGGAGCCAACAGGACAAAATAAATAGGCTGCATTATGCAGCACAGTTGAGAAAGTGCCTTATCCCATATACTGATGAAGTATATACAGGATTTCAGAACAAAATTGTTTCCGCGGTGATATTTGGGGGATTTTTGGGGATGTCACAGGAAGTGCTGTGAAGTCACTTCTTGTTTCCGGCAGTGGCATTTGGGGGAAATGATGTCATTTGGGGGAAATGATGTCACAGGAAGTGATGTCACTTCCCATTTCCGGCAGGTGACGCGGGGAAATGATGTCACAGGAAGTGATGTCACTTCCTGTTTCCTGTGGTGGCATGACATCACCGGAAGTGATGCCACTTCCTGTTTCCGGCGGCGCGCGCGCTTTGCGCGCGCACACCCCTACCTCCCCCCCCCCACGTGTCCCTGGCTGGCCTTCAGACATTATGGTCACCCTACCATCCCATTGCCTTACAGTGCATATCTCAGGATAAAAGCTGTCCCTCCTCTTCATTTTGGGGTTATTTAAATATATGAAATTTGACAATATTTTCTTGGTAGTAAAAAGGTTGGTTTAACTAGATTATCTTTGTAAAGTTTAACCACATAGACATGGCTGGAGGTTTCAGTTGTTAGTATAAAACTGATTTATTCTGATATGAAGATTGGAGACATCAGGTACCTTTGACTGCCAACTGTAATGAACTTACAGGAGCATTAGATAACACTGAAGCAGTTGCCCAATGAATGCTATATGGGCCTTGGGTGACTTTAAAATTTGAATCCCCATCTTTTTTGAATGTTCAGAATGTATATATTTTCATTCCATATCCCACAGTGTTCACAATAGATGCCCCTGTAATGATTAAGTCTCTCTGACTTGCTTCAGACCCTTTCACAAAGACACATGAAGCTGCCTTATATATAATCTGGCAATTGGTCCATCAAAGTCAGTACTGTCTACTCAGACTGGCAGTGGCTCTCCACAGTCTCAGGCAGAGGTCTTTCACATCACCTACTGCCTGGTCCTTTTAATGGAGATATCAGGGATTTAAGCTGAGACCTCCCTTCTGAGCCACAGCCTCTCCCTGTCCCCTTAACTAGTGGAGTGTCCATTTGATCCCAACTTTACTGTGAGCATGCACAGAAGAATCTAAAACTTCTAGCCAGTTTGGTGTAGTGGTTAAGTGTGCGGACTCTTATCTGGGAGAATCGGGTTTGATTCCCCACTCCTCCACTTGCACCTGCTAGCATGGCCTTGGGTCAGCCAGAGCTCTGGCAGAGGTTGTCCTTGAAAGGGCAGCTGCTGTGAGAGTCCTCTCCAGCCCCGCCCACCTCACAGGGTGTCTGTTGTGAGGGAGGAAGGTAAAGGAGATTGTGAGCCGCTCTGAGACTCTTCGGATTGGAGGGCGGGATATAAATCCAATAACATCATCATCATCATCTTCTTCTTCTTCTAAAAAACACTCTTCTAAGGACTACCTTTCCCACCTGTAACAAAGTTCCACTGAGGATTCTCCTGAAGGTTGTAACTGTCAGCAGTTTGGGGACAGAGAAAGGAAAGGAGGGACAGTGGGTAGGATATTTATCCTAGACAAATTTTGAAAGCAATCCTCAACACAATATACTAAATTAAGACAAAGGTAGATGTTACTTTCTTGTAATTAACATAAATATATTTCAATATGAAAAGTATTTACCTGCAAGATATAGACAAAATAATTATCAAGACACTTATATTCAGGGTTTTTTTGTAGCAGGAACTCCTTTGCATATTAGGTCACACATCCTTGATGTAGCCAATCCTCCAAGAGCTTACAGTAGGCCCTGTAAGAAGAGCCCTCTGAGCTCTTGGAGGATTGGCTACATCAGTGGTGTGTGGCCTACTATGCAATGGAGTTCCTGCTACAAAAAAAAAAAAGCCTTGGTTATATTAGATATTAAATGGAACCAGGGCTCCTTTTGTATCAGGAGCTCCTTTGCATCTTAGGTCACACATCCCTGATGTAGCCAGTCCTCCAAGAGCTTGCAGTAGGCCCTGAAAGAAGAGCCCTATGAACTCTTGGAGGATTGGCTACATCAGGGGTGTGTGGCCTAATATGCAAAGGAGCTTCTGCTACAATGTAAGCCCTGAATGGAATCATCATTTTTTTAAAAAAATCCCAGAAATCTTTCTTATATTGACAAGTTCTTTCACTGAGGAAAGGAATTGAAGATTGTGAATCCTTCAAAAACCAGTAAGCCTCTCACAGAACGCCTGACAGACAACTATAATGCATAATATGCAAAATAAAATACCATAATCTCTTCCCCCCTTAATTTATATGAAATAATTTCCTTCTAATCTGTACCAAATTATTCATGCCCTGACAAAGTGTCATAGAAATCTCTTCTGTGTGACAAAAAATTACCTCAGTAAGTTTCCTTTGGTGAAACCTTCTGGACATCTTTCTTTTGGGAATCCCTAAGGCACTATTCATCTTTTTGGCACAAGGATTAAACCAGCACATAAGAAAAAGTAATCTGATTTTATTCTAAATTTAAATGTTAAGATCTTTGGAAGCTTGCAGTTGGTACCCATCCATATCTCTCTTAATATTACTGCCATGGGCATTACTGGAAAAACTAATGGCTAAAAAAAGCACTTTTAAAAGCTAGTAGGTAAAATATAAACTATTCTTGCTTTTTAAAAATTCCTTTCCTCTCCTTCCTTGGAGGTTTTTATACAGAGGCTAGATTGCCATCTGGCAGCAATGCTGATTTTATGAGAAGAAGGGCAGGAAAAATTGCATCAATGATTAGTTCTCATGGCCCTTTCTTACATGCCCAGAGAACTGCTAATTGCCACTTTGGGGTCAGTCAGCAATTTTTCTCCAGGTCAGTGGCAAGGGATCCCAGAGTTTTTGGCATCTTCTGGGCATGGAGCAAGGGTCACTGGGGATGTCTGTGTATGGAGGAGGTATTTGTGAAGTTCCTGCATTGTGTAGGAGGTTGGCGGTGGGGAGGGGGGAAGCACGGGGGGTGCGGAGCCACAAGGGAGGAGGCAAAGGGAATGGAGGCGTGGGCGGCAGCAGTGGTGGTGGTGGGCGGGGGAGGCAGGCAAACTAGGTGCTTGCCTGGGGCACCGGGAGGGGGTTGGGGAGCCCAATTTGGTGCCCCCACCCTCCCAGCACCCTAGGCAACCACCTAGTTTGTCTAGTGGGTGAGCCGGCTCTGGAGGCACCTCAGAGGCGCCCCAGCAAAAAGGTACCACTTTGCAAGTAGTACGTTTTTGAGCCAGCTGGAGGTGAGTTGGGGTCAGGTCAAAGGCAGGAGCAGGATGGTATGCAGATGTGTGTATTTGGATGCGCTTTTGGGGGGCACTCACCTGCCGTCCCTGGGGCAGCTTTTGTTACCCGTCTGAACATAGCCCTTGTTAACTTATCTCAGTGAGGTAAGAGGCTTATAAGATCTTTAAAGTTTAGTGAGATAGCCAGGATATCAAACATAAACATCACTGGTAATCTCATCCCCTATAACTATAGTCCTACAATTTCTATGTATAAATTTCTAAGCTAACTCTTATTAAATACACTGTAGCATTTCTTTCTCACATTATAGTTAGAATCTTGGTGATTCCAGTAATTAATGACAAGTAACTAAACTTCTACAAGTTTCTTAGTTGACCAAAGTTTATATGACTGGATATATGAACATCATAATCTCACTAATAATCATCACAAAGCCAAACCTTAATTCGCGATTGATATTTTCTTGGAATCTTCTTTTGTTTCCATACTCCTGTGTGTGATATTGACTATTTTTGCACAGCATGAGTATACCAATTATCATTTACATATGTTTGATCAGATTGTTTTTGATCCAGTAAACAGACCTCCAGGTAGCATGAATTCTTCCAACACTTTTATATGAAACTAGTCATATAAAACTTGAACTCTTGTTTGAGCTCCCACTGGGAAAAGCAGTGTTTGCTCAAGCACAAGTCTGGAAAGCAGTGACAGCAAGTGTAACTAGCCACTTTGGGCAATTTTTTAAATTAATAAAATTGTTGGAGGAGGGAAAGTGCCTCTCTGTTAAACCAGCTGTCATATTGACTTGTATAATGAGCAAAGCTGAATGATTATTTCCATATCATGAGCTATTTTTTCCCTGTCCCAAGAATTGTGTGACTGAATATACCCTTTGATTAAAAAGTAGTGATGTGCAAAAAAAAAAAAAAATCGGAATTACACGGATTCGGAAGTATACGGGGGGGGGGGGAGATTCGGAATCCCGTATATTTCTGCTTACGTAGTCGGAATAACCACATATACGGTAGATGCGCGGCTATTTCCGAATATACGGCCCCATTATACCCTATGGGCCATTGAAATCAATGGCAAATAGGGTATATTTGAAGCCACCTGGAGGGGAGGGGGTTTGAGGGAGAGCCCCCAAATTTGCAGGGGACCTGCAGGGGACTCTCCCCTACAAACCCCCCAAGTCCCAAAAAGGGACAACAGGAGAAGGCCAAGAAACTTAACTGTTAAAAAGTGGCCTTTTAAACAATGAAAATTAGGTCAAACAGTACCCCCCCCCCCCGAAAGAACCAGAACCAGAAGAGAAAAGGAACAGCAGCAGCACAACACAGCAGCAACAAATCAAACACAGAATCCTTTTAAAGCAGTAAAAAAACATAACTTTTAACAATACAGGAACTTTACCAACACCTCCCCCAAAAAACTTTACCAACACCTCCCCACAAAAAAACCCTTCACCCTAACCCCAAGAAATCCAAGCCACCCAAATCAGGAAAAGTAAAATGACACTGCACTTTTAAAAGTCCTCTCACTAAAGTAAGATATGGGCAAACTGGCAAAAAAAACCCCACCCCAGCAGAACCCCCTAACCCCAAATAAGCTAGTACCCACCACCCAAATCTGGACAAGTAAAGGGACTCTGAGTCTTAAAAAGTCCTTTTACCAACTAAAATAAAAACAAAAAACCCAAGACTGTCTTACCTTGTCTTCTCTTACTCCAAGCAAGTCTGGTAAGGCTGAGCACTGCAGCAGCAGCTGCCTGAAGCCAAGGGGCCAGCAAAGCACAATCTCTCTCACACACAGACAAAAGAACAACATTGTTGCTGATGGCTGGAGGATCAGCTACACAAAAGCCCTTCAAAGCATGCATTTGCAATGCATTTTGCAAATGCATGCTTTGGATTGGCTGCTGGGACTCCTCTTCCTCATCCCCCCCCCCGATCCCAGGGAGGCTATGGGAGAGGCGGGAAAAGGCTACCAAAGGTGGGAAAGGAGAGGCAAGCAGCTCCCCTGAGGCTGCAGAAGCCCCTTTCCCACTTTTTGCATTGACTTCCATATACTTCCGAATATTTATACAGAAGTATACGGGGAGCTATACTCGGCTCCCGCTTAATGGGCCCCAATTGGAATCGGCTGTATGCGATTCCGTATACAGCCGAATCAGGGGTGATTCGGCGGTTGATTCAGTTCGGCCGAACCGAATGCACACTCCTACTAAGGAGTAGGTACAGTGCCTTGCTTTCTTAGGTTGGTCGGCCTGCTTTAAATTAGGGGTGATTACACTCACCCACAGTGGCAATTCTTCTCATAAACAGCCATTTTACAGCAACAGGCCTTTCCATTCTACATAACAACTGAAAGAAATGTAGTCATTTTGGCTGTACCACAACCTTCAGCTTGTGGCCTTTCAGAAGAGTGAGGGAGTCGAGACAGGACACAGAGCTTTCTTTTCAGTGAGTGAAGGAGAAAATGAAACCAAAGAAAAGGACACGGAGAAAAGGGCTAATTAACATGAGGACAGCATAATGGGATCATTTAACTTCTTCAAACCCAAAGACTGGTTAAAGGCCTGGCTACTGCTCTGTAATGAGCAATTTGCATGATTTGTGGTTGTAAGAAGGAACTGGGTTGGTGAGGTGGCAGGAGAAGGGCAAGGGTTCATTAAAGATTGTTCTGACTTCCCATTTAGTCGAGCTCTTTTCTTTGTAGGTATTTGCTCTGATGGCTGTTGGTTCTATTGTTCTGCTTTTTTTTTCCTTTTGGAAGATTACAAGAAAATGTTCTTCAATTGGAGATTAATTTTATAATATATCTATAATATAGTGGGTTCCATACCGGGAAGAGGCGAGGTGGTAGTGAATCATAAGCTCTTTATTGATTGCAGCATAGTAAGGCCTAAGTATAAGACTGGGGGAAAGGGCCAGTGGGCCAACCTTATATATATGTCAGGGTTCCCACACTAGCGTTCTATTGGTCCATTCAACCAGCAGGGGGCTCGTGATTGGATCAGGGCAGCAGGGATTTAGATCCTGCTGCCTATTGTTTCCAAGTCCCCAAGCTCTGGTCATCTGGCTCCAATGAGCCCTGCAGAAACATCTAATTCAGTTCTCACTTGAGTCCTAATACATAACATCCCTCCTCTCCTAGATCACAAGCCCTGACACACGTAGTCCCTTAAGTATGCAAGCTTGCCGTGCTCCCGTGTTGATCGCCTGGGTGTGAGAGAGGGCGGTGGTGCGGCGTTGGCCTCCGACGCGGCGAGTGGAGGGGTTGGTGATGCTGGAACATCTGTCAGTGATTTAAGGTTTCCAGTTGTCTTATGTTCCAGTGGAATGGCGGGGGTCGGCATTGTGGTGGCTGCCAGCTCGGGGGCTGTCCGAGCCGGGTCGGCTGGCAAGTCCTGTGACCTGGCGTCTTCTTTGATCTCATCCCTGGGCTCCTCACGTGACCTCAACTGGTCAATGTGCTGCTGCATGGTGAACCAATCCTCCGTTGTGACCTCGTACATTACAGACCCCAATACCCTTGAGACTCTGGCCGGAAGCCAAGCCGCCCTCCCCAAAGCTCTTGAAGAAGTTAAATGATCCCATTATGCTGTCCTCATGTTAATTAGCCCTTTTCTCCGGGTCCTTTTCTTTGGTTTCATTTTCTCCTTCACTCACTGAAAAGCTCAGGGGTCTTCTGCTTGAGCAGGCTCTCCTCCAGCTGATGTTGCTTGGCCTCAGCAGTTGGAGGAGGGGCAGCAAGAGCAGCCCTCCTTGGAGATCAGCTTTGGGGACAGTTTTCTGTCCAAAACGATCACCCCAAGGAGGGTGCAGAGTGTCATGCAGGAGCTGGAAGAGAAGCTGGTTGAGGAGGACCAGCCCACTTCTTCGGTTCCTTTGGGCACCAGCAGTCCTTCAGGGGATGGCCAGGAGGGGAGGCCACATGGGGTGGAGGGTAAAGAAATGGAGACACATGAGGTGCCTCTGTCTCCACCCACTTCCCCCAGTGGCCAGCACCTCCTGCCACCCCGAGACACGATGTGTCTGCCCCAAGCACCTCACAGGAGGTGGCTCCAGACACCCAAGCTGCCCATCAGCTTGGGCATCCATACACCTCCAAAGTCTGGAAGCATTTCTGACTTACGGAGGATCCACACTATGTGCAGTGCCAGCTGTGCAGGGCCCGGATCAGTCGTGGGTGGGACCCTGCCCACCTGACTCTGGGGGGGATGTGGAACCACCTGCAGAAGCACCACCAGGTGGTGCTTATTAAGGGGGAGAAGCAGGCTGGTCCTGCAGTGCCCAAGCAGCCAACACCACCCAGCCAGGAGGTCCGTCCCATCATGACTACCTCCAGAGCTCTCCAGGAGCGTTCCATGACAAGGCAGGGATGCCAGCCATCTCTGCCTGAGATGTTTGGTGGGGGTGGCACCTGTGTGCCGTGAGGGGGAATCAGGTACGGCAGGAGGGTGATCGCCTGAAACCTTGCCAGGTCAGTTGCCCATGGGCTTCCATTTTCAGTGGTCGAGAATCCTGGGGTGCTAGGGTTGCTCAAGTACCTGGCACCCTGGTACAAAGTTCCTGCTAGAACCACCATTAGCAGGACCATTGTGCCATCTGTTTTCAGGGTGACCAGATCTGTGTCCGCACACCAACCCCCACACCAACCAAAGGTAATTTACAAAAACCAAAACGTGACAGAAAGAAACTTAACTTTTAACACACCCCCCCCCCCAAAAAAAAAGAACCAGGAAAAGGGACAACAGGACAGGATGCCAAACCAACAGCAACAGTTCCAAACAGATCACTGAGAAAAGGCCAACAAACTCAACTGTTAAAAAAGTGACCTTTTACACAATAAAAAACCTCAGGCCAAATCAGTCAACAACACCCCCCCCCCCCAAAAAAAAACAGAACCAGGAAAATGGACAACAGGACACGATGCAAAACCAACAGCAACAGATCCAAATCACTGAGAAAAGGCCAACAAACTCAACTGTTAAAAAGTGACCCTTTACACAATAAAAAACCTCAGGCCAAATCAGTCAACAACACCCCCCCCCAAAAAAAACCCCCAATAAAACAGAACCAGGAAAATGGACAACAGGACACGATGCAAAACCAACAGCAACAGATCCAAATCACTGAGAAAAGGCCAACAAACTCAACTGTTAAAAAACTGATGTTTTAACAATGAAAATTAGGCCAAACAGCCCCTCTCCCACAAGAACCAGAACCAGAAGAGAAAAGGAACAACAGCAGCACAACACAGCAGCACAGAATCCTTTTAAAACAGTAAAAAAACCCTTGACTTTTAACAATACAGGAACTTCACCAACCCCTCCCCCCAAAAAAACCTTCACCCTAACCTCAAGAAATCCAAGCCACCCAAATCAGGAAAAGTAAAAGCACTCTTAAAAGTCCCCTCACTAAAGTAAGATATAAGCAAATTGGCAAACCCCCCACCTCAGGCCCCCACCCCCTGCAGAACCCCCTAACCCCAAATAAGCTACCCAGTATCCACCCACGCAAATCTGGATAAGTAAAGGAACTCTGAGTCTTAAAAAGTCCTTTTACTTTTATCCTAACTAAAATAAAACAAGGACCCCAAGACTGTCTTACCTTAGATGTCTTCTCTTCTCCAGGCAGGTCAGACAAGGCTGAGAGAGAACAGCAGCAGCTGAGGCCAAGGGCCAGTGCAGCACAATCTCTCTCACACACCAACATCAACACAGCAGCAATGGAATGGAGTCCAGCCAGGCAGACTCCTTTAAAAGGTTCTCTGGCCCTACACAGAGCAGTTTCAAAACATACCACTGCTCTGTGATTGGCCAGAGAACATTGTTTACTTGGATACTCAAGTAAACAAAGAACAACAGCCATCAGCTACACAACAGCCCTGCAAAGCATGCATTTGCATTGCATTTTGAAATGCATGCTTTGGATTGGCGGCTGGGCCTCCTCCCCCCCTCCCCCTCCCTCCCTGATCCCAGGGAGGCTATGGGAGAGGCGGGAAAAGGCTTCCAAAGGTGGGAAAGGAGGCAAACAGCTCCCCTGAGGCTGCAGAAGCTCCTTTCCCACCGTTTCTATGGACTTCCGTATATTTCCAAACATTGATTCGGAAGTATACGGGATGCCGTATATGGCTCCTGTATAATGCCTGCAAATTGGATTCGGAAGTATATGATGCCGTATACTTCTGAATTAGGGGTGATTCGGAGGTTTATTCAGTTCGGCTGTACCGAATGCACACCCCTAAATTGGTACCCTGCTAAGAAAATGGACGAGCTGAAAACCCAGTGTGACAGCATCTGAAGTGACTGATGGTCGGGGGCAAACAGGCCTAGGAGGGGTTTATGGTCTGTGATAATGGTGAAGGGTTGGCCGTACAAATAATCATGAAATTTCTTAACACCAGCAACAATGGCCAACCCTTCCTTATCTATTTGCACGTAGTTGCACTCAGGTTTCTGCAAAGTTCTCGAATAATAAGCCACCGGAACCTCACGACCGTCCAGCAGCACTTGCTATAATAGCACCCCCACCTCGTAAGGAGATGCATAACATGCCAAGACCACAGGCAGCTGCTCATCGAAATGCACCAGCAGGCTGTTGGATGTGAGGAGGTCCTTCACCGCCTGGAAAACGGCGACCTGCCAGTGGCCCCATACCCATGGAGCCCCATACCCATGGAGTGGTGGAGGGGTTCCACTACTGCTGCCTTGTGGGGAAGGAAGTCGTGGTAGAAGTTGAGGAGTCCCAAGAAAGCCTGTAGTTCCACTTTATTGGTGGGGGCGGGGGCATCACAGATGGCTTCCACCTTTTCCTTCGAGGGGTGGATGCCATTCATGTCCCTGAAGTATTCCAGGAAGTCGATCTTAGGAACCCCCAACAGACATTTCTCCCTCTTCACCTTTAGGCCCGCTGTGTCAAATCTTTTGAGAACTACATGGAGGCGAGAGGCGAACTCGTCCTCCGTGGCGGTGGCGGTTCATACATTGTCAAAAAATGGTTGGACCCCCAGGATACCTTTTAAAAGAGAGTCTATTAGGTTCTGGAAGATATCCAGGGCCACACTGACTCCGAACTGGAGGCGCTTGACCTTGAAGTCACCTCTATGCATTACTATTGTTTGCACCTTGGCTGTGACGGCGTCCACTGGCAGCTGTTGGTACACCTGGGCTGTCCAATTTTCCGAAAATCCTGGCTCCCACTAGGGATGCCAACTCATGGCTCACAACTGGCACTGGGTAGGCATGGTTCTGCAACACCTTATTTATCGTACACTTATAGTCTGCACAGAGGCGGACTCGGCCGTCGGGCTTGACTGGGGTGACAATGGGTGTCTTCCAGCAGGTATTAGCAACTGGCCCCAACATGCCTTGGGATACCAGGAGGTCTAAATCCTCCTCTATCTTGTGTTTCAAGGCGAAGGGAACACGCTGGGCCTTCAGCCTTATGGGCTGGGCATTCGGGTTTAGTTGCAGAGACACAGGGGGCCCCGTGTAAGTCCTCAGGGTCCCGTCAAAAACTGCCAGAAACTCCCCACAGATGCTCTGGAAGTCCCTGGGCCAGGTAGGAACCTGGTTTAATCTGATCACCTGAATTCCAAGAGGTTCGAACCATGCTCTGCCCAGCAAACTGCACAAGTCCCCTTCCACAACTATTAGGGGCAGTCTCCCTGCGAAGCCGCTTTGTTTCACCCTCAGAAACCCCACTTCCTTTACTGCAATCACCTGCTTTTGCTAGTCCCGAACCACAAACGAGGAGGGCTGCAGATGGGCTTCCCCCCAGGGCATAACTTCCAGAAGGTCTGGAGTGAAATTACAGTCCGTCCCACCCCAGAGTAAAACTTCCATTTTACATGGTTTGCCCTCTATGAATATAGTCACTTGCAACTTCCCAGGGGAGGGCAGGAGAAGTTGGCATATCTGCTCGGCTAAGGAGCAGATGGAGTGGAGGTCTTCCACCAGGGCGGTGTCCTGGTTCCTGCTTGCATTTCGCTGCACTTCTCGGGGTGGATTGCCTTGGCCTGGAGCGGCAGACCCTTGATAGGTGGCCCATTTTCCCTCATTGGTGGCAGACAGCGTCTCGGAATCGGCAGGAACAACACTCGTGGTCCTCCCCACAGCTGGTGCACTCATGTGCTGGGGCACTTCCAGTTGGCTGTTTTGGCAGCTGTTTCAAAGCCGCGTGCCGGAATTTGAGTGCATTGTCCTCCCCCAAGTCCTCAGATTCGGACCATGAAGCAGCAGCTCGATGCGCTGTAGTCGCAGCTCGCTCCTTCCTTGTCTTCTTGTAGGCCGTGGCTTCCTTTATGGCCTTGGCCAGATCGGTGTCGTTCTTACCAACCAGTTTCCTCCGCAGCTTCTCATCCCACAGGCCAAAGATTAACCGGTTCCTTAGCACTTCATCCAGGTCCGGAAACTCGCAGTGGATGGACAACCAGAGGAGGGTGGCACTGAATTCGGCTACAAACTTGTTGGGTCCCTGGCTGTGTTCCGAGAACTCGAGGTGGCGCGCCAGCACTGTCGGCTGCAGAGTGAAGTGAGTTGTGAGGGCCATGATGATCTCTTCAAAGGTGGCTGCCTTGAGGGTCATGGGCGCCATGAGGCCTTGCACCAGCTCCAGGATGTCCATTCCGCAGGAGCTGAGGAGCAACACCTTCTTCCTGCAGCCCATGAACTCGTTGTATTAGATATGGTTCTCCAGCTGCTCTAACCACGTTTCCTATCTCTCAGGCCTGGCCAAATCAAAGGACGGAATTGGTCATGGCATAGCAGCCATCTCTTCCGCAGCAGTGAGAGGCACGATGCTGGGACTGAGGCAGCGAAGCACATTGCAGTGCCAGTCTGGGCCACTCACCAGAATCCCACCTTCGTCACCACTATAATATAATGGGTTTCATACAGGAATCATAAGCTCTTTATTGATTGCAACATACTAAGGCCTAAGTATAAGACTGGGGAAAAGGGCTAACGGGCCAACCTTATATACATGTCAGGATTCCGGCACTAGCGTTCCATTGGTCCATTCAACCAGCAGGGGGCTCATGACTGGATCAGGGCAGAAGGGATTTGGATTCTGCTGCCTATTGTTCCCAAGTCCCCAAGCTCTGGTCGTCTGGCTCCAATGAGCCCTGCGGAAACATCTAATTCAGTTCTCACTTGAGTCCTCATAGATAACAATATCCATTCCTTTTTGGTACTTGATGGTGACCCCCACGGGAGTTTGGTGAATCTTTAGAGGGCAAAAGGAGGTTGATATGCACTCTTCAGTAGCTGCCAGTTAAAAGAGATCAAGAACTTGAAAAGGAGGATAGTGGGGATTGTTCACTGTCCATCAAGCAGTCTCTTCAAGCTAATTGGTGAGGGGCTGAGACATAAGATCAGGTTCCCACTGCAAGATAACAATCAGCTTAAAATGTTTGAAGTAGAGGTGAGCAGAGTTCCTCAGTTCCATACTTTTATTGTTTTGGAAGGTAAGTCTTTAAAATTTCAACTGAACCAGTAAAATCTCTGCAATTAAGTCAGATTTTTTTGCATGTGCAGTTTGCCACAACTTTTAGTTCCTCCAGTTTGTTCTGAATGGCCTTCTGTGTTTTTGAAGTGTTTTATTCAAAGTGTTGTCATAGGCATGCCTGCCAATATCTCTTGGGATGAGGAAGAGATGGAGGAAGCTGCCTCCAGATCTCGGATGCTGCAGGAAGACTCACCAGACAAGGTGGAGACTCCATCAGGTGCAGATAGGGAGTTTCAGCTTGTAGTCAGTGTGCCACACCCTCAGTTCTGCAACTTCTGTGTGCTTTGATCTTCTGGACAATGACCTGGCTTGTGCTTTTTGGATTTTCTCTTCTAGTCTGATGCTTGGACTTTTGAATAACTGTGTTTTGACCCCAGACTGTTTTTGGACTATACCTCTTGCTCCAGGTGCCTGCCAAAATCAGTACAAGTGTGTTGTTGGTGTATACGCTATGTCATAATATAGAAGATGTTTTTGGCACACTTTCCTCCATCAGTTTCCATGTCCCCTGCATTCCCCCCACCCCATACCATTAGAGGGCCTTGGGAAGGATTTTTTTTTTAAAAAATCAGTAAATATTATAGTGATATAGCATAGATATTTTTTAAAGCCCACAAGAAAAATCTCTAGTGTCATGTCAGGGAAAATGGTGACCACAAATGGATGATGAAAGAAATCTGATTGTTCACAAAATGGTGGTCGCAAATGGCTGCTGGAAGAGAAATGGGAGTGATGTAGACAGGACCTTTCACAAATAACATCTAAAATAAGCTAAAGAATACTAACAAGGACAATTACCATATCCATCAGAACTGTCTGTGATGCGCACACACACACACAGTACCCTCAGAAGAGAGCTATTATACAAACCTTTTGAAAAGCTGCTAATGAAGGAGGGTACACTTCATTTCAAAGTGTTAGAGCCTCTACAGAGTCACTGCACCAGCTATTCTATACTCTCCAAATGCATGGTTGTGTGACATGTTTAAGTTCTCATATTAGGATTATTTGCAATTAGCTAAATTTACACATGTAGGTGCTTGATGGTGTTGTATGGTGAACATACATGAAGCTGCCTTATACTGAATCTAACCATTGGTCCATCCAGGTCAGTAATGTCTACTCAGACTAGCAGGGGCTCTCCAACGTCTCAGCCTGAGGCCTTTCACATTACCTACTGCCTGGTATTTTTCAACTGGAGGTGCTGGGGAATGAACCTGGGACCTTCTGCATGAAAAGCAGAGGCTCTTCTACTGAGCTACAGCCCCACCCTTATATGGTACTTGATTAACCAGTTCTTACTTTTGGACCACAAATAACTGCAAGTTTTTACCAGCTGAGGACAAATAAAGGCAACACATCAGGTAGAAGTTCAAAAGAAGAAAACAACCTCCTCATCTACTACTTCAGAAGAAGTCCCTTAAAACCTGAGATACAGATAGATGTCCCTTAAAACACCTGACAACTATTTAGGACCCTGTTTGCACATTACTAGAGTTGAACTGCAACCCAATGGAGTGAAATTGCCTTTAATTTTCACATTATCATACAGTTATTATTTAGAAATTTAGAAATAATTATTATTTAGATCTCAGACATGAGCCCATGGGTGTCATGGTGTCTACCAATGTATTTCCTAGGTTAATCTTCAGGTCTTCTTTACCCTTTGTGTTGTTATAAGTCAACGAGGGCTCAGCCATAGCAAGTACTCCACAGAAGAAGAGGAGCCCTGTGTAGCCAGCCTTGAATTAACAGAAGCTGTCCTACAGGAAAATGAGCTACAGGCTTGTCAGGATTCACAGCCAACAGCTGGTGCAGAGTGTAAGCCAAAATGCCCTCAAAACGAGGTTGGGGAATTAGTTTAATGGACACTTGGCTTTAATAGGAATCTTTTTATCAATGTATACCAGGCTCAACCATTCAGAGAGTGATGCTCAATAAACATGGACTCTAATTTAATAAAATCAATTGTAATTTATTTGAAATAATAGTTCTTTCACACAAGGTACAAAAACAATCACACGTTCACACAGGTCTAAAGAAATATAGAGAGATCGATAGGGGTACATATAAGGATAAACATACAGGGTGATACTACCTTTCGCAGACTCCAAGGAAGACTCCGATGGCGACGAATGAGGGAATGGGGGAGGGCCCGAAACTGTTCAGGAATCGGGGATGTATCTATACAGCGGGATATGGGGGTTGCTGAATAGAGAACACACATGAGTGGAGTTGGGTCAGAGGTTAAATAGACTCTCTTAGACCCCTTAGGTGCTGGGAGGTCTTGGGGAGGAGCAGGGGGAAGGCTCTGTGATGACCAAGGAGGCTGGACATTAGCAGAGCCAATGGTGAGTTCCTTGCTGACACCTAATTGGATGCCAGTTTGGGCCAATGAACTTCACCTTAGTCCGGTAAACCTGGAAATTTCCAAGCTGCAATGCTGCCTGGGGCGGCTCCAAGGTATTAGACTAGGGAGAGAATGGGAATGGCTGGATACTTAAGGTTAAATGGGATTATCTGGAAAGGTGACAATAGGGAATCAAATACTGGCCTAGGTATCACCCGGGTTAGACAAAACACTTGGTTGAGACAGGAGATGGTTTTCCTCTTCCTTATCTTCTTCCTGGGCAAGAGTTATTGTTCTGGTATTGCTGAGCAATTAGGATCAACAGTGGAGCTATTAATCCATTCATGAGGTAAATGGGTTGCTTGAAGGCTAGGGTGTGTACGTGTGACTTTCCCACTAAGAAGGAATGAGTTCAGCCTGGCAGGGTATGCTTGGGTCAGGAAAGCAAGATGGATTCTGCTGTTGTTAGCCTTAGGTCCATGGAGGCAGGCTGGAAACATGGTGGCCTGGCTTCTTCCACTGCAGTGGCCAAGACTGGGCACACAAGGAGCAGCTGGAGCATGTCTGTAGTTCTGGCTAACACTCTTCAGAGATGTAGAATGCAAAGCTGAGGCTTATGGTATCCACATAAGCCTTAGAAACTGCAAGCAAAGTCCACTTCTTAGAGCAGATGTGTGAGAGTCAAAACTCCAGGCACCCTGGCAACCATACTGGTGATCATGATGTCCATGTGTATGAAAAGTAGGGGGCTTTTCCTCACAAGAGCCACTGACACCTTCCAGCACTGATTCAGCAAGTGAACCTCAGCTGACCATTCCCAGTCCACTGGTATCACCTATACTCTTAGAGCACTGCAGATAGAGGCTGAGAACAGAGCTACAGACAAGACAGCAAAGTGCACGCCAGCTTCTTACTTTCAAAAAGTGTGTGGGATCATTGTAAAGTAGGATTTGTATTGGCTGTCTCATCCAAATGAAATGAGTTTCCACTAGGGTTGTCAGGTCCTTCAGAATTGCTGGCAGGGGGTGGGGGTTGAACTTACCAGGAGTGGGAAGAAATGCTGAAAATAAATGTGATATGCCTACATGACCCAGAAATGTTGTAGGCACATCGAGGATGTGGAGGGAGGCAATGCTCTTTTTTGGGACAAAACTCTATGGTAAAATTAGCTTCTACCTTAGAGTTTTGTCCAACTCCCCCCCCCCCCCCCCGATATCACCAATGTATGTACTTCACTTCTGGGTCACATAGGCATGTTGAATTTGTTTCTGACTTCATGCCTGTTTGGGGGGGGGGGGTAATTGGGGGGAAGAGAAAAGCACCGTAAACCGGGGAACCCCCACCCGCACCATGAGGTATGGCATCCCTAGTTTCCACTGCTGCAATGACAGATACAGCCACTGAAGAATCAAGAGTACTGGAAAGCACTCAGGCTTTTCTTAACTGGTTTGTACTTAATTTGCTCTTCAGACATGACCAGCTGTTGCCATGAGCTTCTTTTGCAAAACACAGAGGAAGCGCTGTTCTAGTCTTAAAGTCCAGGAAGCTGGGCTGTTGTATGTGGAGAGACAAGTATTCAGGAGTAGATGCCCACATCCTCCTTCTCCAGGCTGGCTGCCCTCCCAGTGGTAGGACCATACTTCCAAATAAAGTACCGGTAATACTCACCTTGAAATGGCCAGACTCTGAATAAGACAACTTCATGTGTTCAGCATGGCTGTCATGCAATTATTTTGCAAATTAAGGAGGGAGGTATTGTGTTTGGCTTTGCCTTCTGCAGCTTTGCCTTCTGCAGCAGCCTCCTTTGGTGACCATTTTGAGTGGTGCTTACCACACTCTTTCAAGGTTCCAGTGGTAACTATCAGCTAAAAATGTTGAGGCCCCATATCTAACCCATTGCTATAAAATTATTTAGCAAACTGTGTGCTGAAATAAACATGGACTCTGTGGTGAAATAAACATGGAATTGTTCATCCTCTGTGGTGGTATTCTCACAACAATACTGCTTTAGAAAATCCATCATGTAAAAAGCATCCCTTAGTTGCTAGTATTTTCTGTCATAGCTGCTTCTGCTGCTGTAAAAAAAATTTTTTTCTGTAGTGAGCTGTGATTTAGAATTTACAAATAAATGAGAATTAAAGACATCAAGAAGTTATACGCTTCAGCAGCCAGTCAAGAACATGGAAACAGCGTATTATCTGTGGATTGACTTTGATCATTATTGCATTAGTCATTCTACATAAAGAAATTATTTATCATTAATACTGATATCTGTGCAGGGTATGTAGAGGAGGTGGAATGGGCAAGGAGAAATATATAATGCACTTGATGCAATGAGAGAAAACTAAACACTGGTCACTGTGAATTGCACACAAATCATGACAAAAAAAATCTTCTTGCACTAATAACCTGATTATTGAGGGTTTTGTTAGTTCAAGCTTTGGTTTCAAAATCTATTGCTCTGCTCATATATTCTGGATGGTTTCAACCTATATGCTGAATCTTACTTCTTAGAGCCACATCAGAACTCCAAGAGGGATGTTTTGTTTGAAACATGCATTTACTCATTGTTGTTTCTGTTTTTGTAAGCATTTACTCAATCAACAGACTTCAGTCTTTCCAAACTTGGGACTCACTCAGCATGGTATCCTGTGAGCTGCAGAAAAAAGATGGTAGGAAGACATGTTGACATCAGAGTCACGTGGTAAGAGGACAGGGAGCCAGAGTTATGATTTCACTTGTCTCAAAGCTGTAGGATTGTGTGGGTAAAAGCCCAAGAACTCTTGGGACAGGAAGCCCAAGACAAAGACCAGAATACCACTTTGAAAGACAAGCAGGGACAGAGCCATCAATTTTTCCTACTACTTACTGTGCTCACCTTGCTGTACTGCTTCTCCTGATACATTTAAAGGGAGGCAGAAGATGCATGTGAACTAGCAGCATGGTCTTTCCAAAAGGGATCATGACCCAGCAGATACCGCTAAGACACTGCATTCCAGTAAGTGATTGCCCACCAAGGCAGCTAACAAATCTAAACATACAATAAATTAATAAAATTAAATTATTAAATTAATACCATTACAATAAGTTAACAAAAGCTATTAAAACCAACACACAAACCAACATCACTAAAACAAGTTAAAACCAAAGCTTAACATAAACTACAAAAGATAAAATATCAGTTAAGACATTGGGGAGAAAGGAGGCATCACTGAGGGAATGCCAAGCGAAACAGAAAAAGTCTTCACCTGCTGGCAGAAGATGTCAACATAAAGGGTCAGGTGAGCCTCCCTGGGGAAATGGTAAAGTCACCTAAAGCGGGATCTCCAAAGATTACCGTAGTAGTCAGGCAGCTTCATAAGGGAGAAAGCAGTCCTTCAGGTCCCAAACAATATAGGGCTTTAAATCTTAGCACCAGCACACTTTTAATCTCAGCACCAGCATGAAAACAAATTGGGAGCTGCAGTCGATAGAACAAGAGTGAAGTGATATAGTCCCTATAACTAGAGGCGTGCAAGAATTTTGTGTGTGTGTGTTTTGGTTTCAGATATATCAGACCCCAAAAATATGAGTAAAAACCAAATTTCCCAAGTACCAATACTGTTATAGTATTGGGTTTGGGGAAATATTTGGTATTTCTAAATATATTTGTGACTATTATACCTGGGGGAGAGTGAGAAGGCATGTTTAAATGTATTATCTTCCCTCCCCAAGCCCCCTGCCACTTCTGCTGGCCAATTTCAGCTCCCCAACATAACAGATGACAGGCAGAGGGGAGTGAAACTGACCAGTTGATATGGCCAGGTGGCTTGGAGAAGAAGGGCATTTAAGAATATGCCATTTTGCTCTCCCTTTCCTTCCAAAGTCCCAAGGGTGGGGGTGCAATTAGGGAAACCAAGGGAGAAAGGGGAGGCATGTTAAGATGACTCCTCTTTGCTTCCCCAGCTGCCCTGCTTTCGAGGCTGGCTTGGGAGGGAAGGGAAGGCATGTAAACATACTTTTTATCTGTGCCTTGCCTCTCTCAGTCCTCCCACCATGGCAGGGTGGCTGGGGGAGAGGGATAGGAAGTTAAGGCATCTAAACATGCCTTCTAACTCTCCCTTCCCTCCCAAAACCACCCTGCCATGGCAAGGGACAAAGAGAAGTCATGTTTAAATGCCTTCTCCCCCTCTCTCCCATCTGCTGGCAGGGAGGGGGAAGGCATTTAAATCTAACAGCTGTCCAGCACAGGGGAGTAAAACTGACAACTACCTCTGCCAGTCATCTGTTAGATTTAAATGCCTTCCCCTTCCAACCAGCAACTAAGGGAGAAAACGGTAGTTGGCGATATCCAAAAAGCCAGAAAAAAGCCCAATAAATTTGCAAACTCTATTTGGCAGGCATAGAGTTTCTTGAATTTGTATTCAGCTTAGGAAATACCAAATAAATACTAAGGCATTTATTCAGGGGTTTTTTTCCAGCTTGCAGAAGCTGAACTAGAACCTGTTCCAGTCAACACACTAGCTGGAGTGTCAACACATTGGTTGCAGCATTCTTCATCAACTGAAGTGTAATGTACTGAGTTACGAGACTTGTAGAAGGCAACATGCTTTATTGGCGAGTACATCACAAGAGAACATGGCGGGGCTGGGTCCCCGATTATATACATCTCCCGGAACAACCCTCTTACCTGGCCAGTTCCAATCCTGGCCAGTTAAACTTCCCGCCACAGGTCTTCATAGGCGGAGGGTATTTACGTCATTACATCCGGTGACCTGCAGTCTCCCATTGGTCACCTCTGTGCACGCGCTGTGTTGTGAGTTCAGGGATCGAATTGCAAGACACAACATGAAGTTTCCAAACTCTTTCTAGCAGCCCCACACAGTGTGCACTGCAGTAATCTAGATGTAACCAGTGTATGTACCACAATGGCCAGATCTTTCCTGCCCAGGAAAAGCCACTTGCTAACCAGTTGAAACTCATAAAATGAATTCTTGGCCACAGTTGCCAACTGCATCCAGCAGTAGGACTCGGTCCAAGAGCACTCCCAGGCTACAGACAAAGGGAGTTCCTTCAATGGGAGTGCAACCCCATCCAAAACAGGTGTCATCTTAAATCCTAGAACAGATCTTCCCATCACCAGTTGCATTTCCAACTTGTCAGGAGTGAATTAGCCTGCATTCACTCCAAAATCGCCTCCAGGCATGAGATCATTCTCCACAGGATCAATGGGAAGTGTGAAATAGAGTTGAGTGTCACTGACATATTGGTGACAACCCAGCCCAAATCTCCAGATGAATTTACCCAGAAGTTTTATGTAGATGTTAAAAAGCATAGGGGACAAGATGGAACCCATAAGAGACAGGATGAGATCCCACAGGCCAGGGGCTAAGGGGTTGAGCAAAGCCCCCAGCATCACCTTCTAAAATGTCCATTTGTAGAAAATATTATTCACCAGCCAATGAAACAAAGAATTTCCAAAGTAGCCACCAGCTTTGGTGCTAAGAGTACTCCATATGCTACTCCATAACTCCTTGCTGAGGAATATTTTAATTTCTCAAAACAGCATGGTGTGGGGAGAAGGCAGGAGTCCTTTCTCCCTCACATCACAGTTGAAGAGGAAAAGACCTCCCTCTGATCTTTGTAATGACATTCCCTACAGGTGCTTTGTGACCACAGGGAACATGAGTTGGGATGGGGAATACCAAGCACAACTTGAAAAAATATACATTTAGTTTGGCTCTGAGATCTTTAGATCCTTAGTGACCTGGCTATGGTCTTGACTTTGTGCAGAATTTCTTGGACTTTTGCTATGCACCGTCAGTCCATGGACTCAAGACTGAAACTGTGAGATCTTGCTTTCTCACAATTTAATATTGCAGTCAAAAAACCTCTTATGTAGAATCTTCAGTGTACCGGCACTAATGCCGCTGCTGTTTCTGTCTGGGTACCAGCAGTGGTAATATGGCAACTGTAATATCACATTCAGACTTTTTATTTACAGAACACCTTACCACCAAATTTCAGGTTTTGTTCCTGGGTGGTGGTGAAGGGAACAAGGTGTTTTGTGTCCAAGCACTAGAGGTAGGACCTTTCTACCCCTTCAACACAGCAGTTTATATCAGAGATGGTCAACAGTAGCTCTCCAGATGTTTTTTGCCTACAGCTACCATCAGCCCTAGCCAGCATGGCCAATGGCTGGGGCTAATGGGAGTTGTAGGCAAAAAACATCTGGAGACCTACCGTTGGCCACCCCTGGTTTATATGATCTGGTAGTCAGTCATCAGGAGATTTGCCCTTGGTTCTGCAGACTCATAATTTAATCCCATTTTGTAACTGGTCTCTGAAATGAATGCTTCATATATATATGAATGCTTCATATATATGACAGTTCCAAAGTTATATATATATTTTCCTTTGGAACTGTCATTTTTCAATCAGTGCTGTAATCTATGTAGAGCTTTGACATAAACGCTGAAATTGATGTATTACTGACAGAGAACCAGCAGAGCTCAGAGCCTGTGGGTATTAACAGCAAACAGCAATTCTCAAACATTTTCATTTAGTTTTTCCACTCTCTATTTTACCTTGTTTATTCACCCTTCTGAAATGTCAGAAACAGTGCAGCTTCTAAGTGAAAGTGATTTTACCTAACAAGCAAGGATTTCACACAGCTGACTAAAAACAAAAGAAAAAAAGAAAACTTTACTGGAGCAAACAAACACATTTGACACTAGTGCTCGTCGGCTGTCCAAAATGTTCAATCTCTAGTTCCTTAATTTTATGTATAGATGCATGGAAACATAAGAAAGTCTTTATTGTATTCACTGATCTTTCATAGTAACAATATACAAACCTTTCCCCATTTTGCACCTTGAGAGTGATAACAGAGCAACCGGACAATTTTAAGGTAATTTCACACATGCACATTCAAGGGACATCCACTCATCACTATGTTGTGCTATCATTGCACTCTTGCAATTGTTTATGTGTAGATTTTCCTGTGTGAGTGAGACAAGGAGGTGAATGATTGCTATAGCACTATAACAATCATGCAACATCATTTGACATGTCATTTGCTGTGCAGCAGAACTCCAGCTCACAGTTTAGGATTCCCATAATCTGTTACACTTTCATTTAGTCCATGGTTTTGATTTGTTGCTAGGTAAAAATGGGAGTGTTCCATGTCTCAGATATACCATGAAGAAGAGTAAACCATGTGGCTGGCAGTGAAGTTCTTATCCCCTAATTGAAGTAACCATTAACATGAACTGGGATTAAAAAAAAAATCACTGGAAAGATTTGTTATGGGGAGGCCAATCCACAGTCTAGGCCATTTCCCATTTTAGAATTTGAGGGAATTTCTTATGCTTAGCAGCTCAAATCCCTGTATGGGGAACAATACAGAAACCCACAGAACACATTTGTATGTATGCAACCTATTTAAGACTGCATGTCATAGAAACGTCTATATTCCTCCAATTTGAAAGATCCAATCCAGCATTCCCTCAAATCTGGTTATCCTTTGTGTTCAATTCAGAAACATAAAGGGTATACTTCTCCAATGGGAAAAAAAAGTTCCTGTTCCTTCTTTGGCTGATGTTTGGCATACCATGGAGAGCTTTTCAAGTATTAGGAATGTCAAGGAGAAAAAAATCTTCAGAGGTTTTGCTTAATCCTACACAGAAAATTGCAGGATGTTGACATAAAATGTGGAAGATGGGTTTGAAAAAAAAATATTGGATGGAGGTGAGATATTAAGGGAAATACTGTATTTAGAGATTAGCAAGATGCATATTTTAACAGAGATAAATTGAAGTCTTGGTGCTTTCATAAATGTTGCCATTCAAGCTATGTCTTTATTGAAATGATGTTATGCCTGAACAATATTGTAGAGACTTCAGCCTTCTCTCCCCCTCTCATGGCCATCTATACTCATCGACATGCACACTTGGGCAAATTTTGCTATTTTGGGGCAGAAAAATAGTATAGGGAAAGAGCAAAGATCTCTACTCTCCCTGCACCTTACTTAATTTGAATCATGGTCCCAAATGGTTGTGGATAAAAAAAGTTTCTCTACTCTTGATGTCTGACTGTCAGTATCAAGCCATGATGGGGATACCACAACACTACATGTCACAGATCATAACAAAGAGTTTAAGTTCTACAGTGACCATTCACATTTGCATTATTTTCCTATAATAAACCTTATGCCATTTGCCTGCAGCATTTTGGTGTGCCTGATGGAACTATGAGATGCCCATAAAGATCAAAACAGTATTTGGGGACACATTTTAGGGCACAGTGGGCAGTGGCAGTGCTGGGACACCAGCCCGAGGCTGATGCTCCAGGCAAGGCACTGCCGCCACCCCTTCAGCAGCACTGGGAAGGGTGAGCGCGGTTCCCACTGTCAGCGTGCAGGCTGCTGCTGCCCACCATTTCTCTTGCTCTTGCATCTGTGACATGAAAGGCAGAGTGATGGCAGGCAGTGGCAGCATGCATGCTGACACCAGGAGCCTCACTACTGCTTCTAAGCGGACTATTTCAGCCTGCTTAGAAGCATGGGTGGAAGAACCCAAACTGGTGTCCTCTCCCCAACTCGGCACTCCTGGCAGCCGCCTACTGCGGCTCAATGGATGTGCCAGCCCTGACAGTGGGAGAGGGGAGTGGAGAAAGTCTTGCTCTGTGAGCAGAAATTCTTTTATCCATGTAAACTCAAGGCTGGCTATAAGGTGACATTTTTGTTTTGTTTTGTTTTGTTTTCTACAACAGACGAACATGGTGATCTTTTTGAAATCCACCAGTATCCTATCAGTATTACTCTGAACTCCAAGGCTGCCAGCCAAAGGAGTAAGTTTTCATTGAAAGACTAACAGCCTTCTATGTAGACCCACTATTAAGATTTAAAAATCCCAGTTTTCACTTCTGTCTTGAGCATACTAGATCCAGCATCTGTAATTTCATGGCACTTTTTGTTTGCTTGCATGAAATTTTTCCCTTTAAATGTATGCAGTTTTAATTTTATGTTCATACCAATTATCTATAAATTATGGATAATGTAAAAGTGGTATGAAATGGTGTAAGCACAAAGAAACAAAAACAAAAAAAACCCCTGAAAGCACAAAAGATTAAAATGAATAAAACAAAAAGTTTCACAATGGACACAAATGAAAACAAGAAGGAAAGAAAAAAGGATGTTCATAACAGAGGGAAACAGAAACAAGCAAGTATGTCAAGTTAGTCTAAACACTAGGGATGGGTATAAGCAAGGAAAATGCATTTTGATTTGTGGTCCATGGGATGCCTGGTTCATAAACAATGAACCATCACAAGCTTTTAGGGGCTAAGTGAATCAGTTTGGTTCATGAGATGGTAAAATCTCCCTGGCATGCTAGAGACACCAAACTCACAGGGGATTTCCAGATGACCCGCATAAATCCAATCCTCACCAAACTTAGAGGGCAGGTAGAGGACAGTCAGCCAGAGATCCCCTGTAAGTTTGGTGTCTGTAGCTTACACACAATCTGTTGTATACACTCCTGAATCTGCATCTGTCAAGATGACCACCTGACAGGCTGTCATCTTGACAGGCGGAGGTTCAGGAAGTTCAGAAGTGTACAGAATGGACCATGTGCAAGCTAGAGACATCAAAGTCACAGGGGACTTCACTTTGCAAACCATAAACAGACTAAAATTTATCATGAACTTGAGTCTGTAAGCCAGTTCATGCCCATCCCTACTAAACACTTTGTCATTAGTAATACAAGAAATTAAAGGAAATGTATAGTGATGCAACCATTTTTAATCACAGAATAATTGACACTGGATTGGAAAGGCTTTATCATTCAATAATCTGCAATAAGATAGAATTCTCTGTGGTCAACATTCCAAACAAATTTGTTCTTACAGTGGAGGCCAAAGTGAGTGTGGCAAAAATATAATCAAGCCCAAGGTATTTCTGTATATTTATTTATTTTATTTGACATAGCCCACCCTTCTGTAAAACAGGCTCTGGGCAAATTACATTATAATATCAAACAGCCTGAATTAGCTTATACATCTGGTTCTCTCTCCCATAAGGCTTTGCATGTTTAGCTGTTGTCATATGCCTCTCCCAAGCCTGACAGTGCCCTATGTTCTGGCAATGCAGTCTGCTCTAACAGAACTGTTTACATTTCTTAGTTTACCCTGGAAGTCAAAACATCTTAGGTATATCAGTATGTAGCTCCCAAATCCTGCCTTGACATAGGGAGGGTGTCAGGGGTTTCTAACCCAATAGATTATGCATTGACTCTGAGAAAAGGACATTTGGTTGGTGAAGGGAAAAATTTGGGTGTCGTCGGCTGCAATCACACGCAGTAAATAATGCACTTTCAATCCACTTTCCAAGCACTTTACAACTGGCTTTTGCCAGTTCACACAGTAAAATTCAATTGGAAAGTGCACTGAAAGTGGATTGAAAGTGCATTATTTAGTGTGTGTGATCACATCCGTCATTTTTTAATTGAAAGGTACTCTGGATTTTTTTCCTATATAATATAATTGTTTGCTGTACTTCAGGGCTGTCTGCCAACACCTCCATTGTTAGGTCTTGACTGATGGCTGGAATGCATATTCCTAAATAGATATAAGTGCACTCTTTGTTTATAAATATTGGCTTTTTATGTCTTTTAATATGATGGATATTGAAATTGTTATTTGCTTGAAAAATTTTGCATTATGTTTTTCTACTCTAATACACAAGAGTTATTTTGGAACAAGAGTTATTTTCTCTCTCTCTCTCTCTCTCTGAAACTACAAGTAGGGGTGTGTATTCGGTTTGGCCGAACTGAATCAACCACCAAATCACCCCTGATTCGGCTGTATACGGAATCGCATACAGCCGAATCCAATTGGGGCCTATTATGCGGGAGCTGAGTATGGCTCCCCGTATTCTTCCGTATAGATATTCGGAAGTATATGGAAATCCATGGAAAAGGTGTGAAAGGGGCTTTTGCAGCCACAGGGGAGCTGCTTGCCTCCTTTCCCACCTTTGGTAGTCTTTTCCCGCCTCTCCCATAGCCTCCCTGGGATCAGGGAGGGGGGGAGGGGGAAGAGAAGCCCCAGCAGCCAATCCAAAGCATGCATTTGCAAAATGCATTGCAAATGCATGCTTTGCAGGGCTGTTGTGTAGCTGATCCCCCAGCCATCAGCAACATTGTTGTTCTTTTGATCTTTTGCTTACTTGGGTATCTTGATCTTTTGCTTATTTGATCTTTTGCTTACTTGGGTATTACCTCTGGTTGGGTATCCAAGTAAGCACTGTTGTCTGGCCAATCACAGAGCAGTGCTATTTTTTAGAACTGCTCTCTGTAGAGCCAGAGAACCTTTTTAAGGAGTCTGCCTGGCTGGACTTCTCCATTGCTGCTGTGTTGGTGTGTGTTGGTGTGAGAGAGAGATTGTGCTGTGCTGGCCCTTGGCCTCAGCTGCTGCTGCTCTCTCTCAGCCTTACCAGACTTGCCTGGAGTAGAGAAGACATCTAAGGTAAGACAGTCTTGGGGTTCTTGTTTTTATTTTAGTTGGTAAAAGGACTTTTTAAGACTCAGAGTCCCTTTACTTATCCAGATTTGGGTGGTGGGTACTAGCTTATTTGGGGTTAGGGGGTTCTGCTGGGGGAGGAAGCCTGGGGTGGGGGGGGTTGCCAATTTTAAAATTGCAGTGTCCTTTTACTTTTCCTGATTTGGGTGGCTTGGATTTCTTGGGGTTAGGGTGAAGGGGTTTTTTTGGGGGGAGGGGTTGGGAAAGTTCCTGTAATGTTAAAAGTTAAGTTTTTTACTGTTTTAAAAGGATTCTGTGTTTGATTTGTTGCTGCTGTGTTGTGCTGCTGTTGTTCCTTTACTCTTCTGGTTCTGGTTCTCGGGGGGGGGGCGTGCTCTTTGGCCTAATTTTCATTGTTTAAAAGGCCACTTTTTTAACAGTTGAGTTTCTGTTGGCCTTCTGTTTGGATCTATTCTCTATTGCTGCAGGTTTTGCATCCTCCTGTCCTGTTGTCCCCCTTTTCCTGGTTCTGGTTTTAGGGGGGGGGGGTGTTGTTGACTGATTTGGCCTGAGATTTCTTATTGGTGAAAAGACCACTTTTTTAACAGTTGAGTTGCTTGGCTTTTTCTGATTGTGCTGAGGGTTTTTTTTTTGGGGGGGGGGTAGGTGGGTTAAAAGTTGAGTTTCTTTCTGTCACGTGTTTTTTTTTTTTAAAAAAATTACCTCTGGTTGGTGTGGGGGTTGGTGAGGGTGTGTGTGGGCTAGGTCACTTTCTTGTTTTTATAGAGTTATTTTTGGAGTCTGAGTGTGCTTTCGGTTTGGCTAGGGCCACTAAATAGGCTGCCCCACTAATAAGGGTGTTTTTAGGGATTGTGTTTTTTAAATTTAAAAAAAAATAATCCAGTTTAGGGCTTTATCTCCTTTCAAAATTCAAGTAGGCCAGATAGGGGTGATTTAAAAAGATTTTAGGTTTCTCATAAAAGGCAGCGTGACTACTAGGCCACATCAGATTCCCTTTTAAAGAGACTAGGGTTGCAGTGCATCTTGCTTTCAGTCACTGAAAGCTGGTGCATCCTTAGATTTCCATAGGGTAAACCACAGCTTCTCTCAAGTTATAGGGGACACCTGATTTCTAGTTTGCAAGGAAATCAGGTTTGTCCCAGGATCTAGTTAGGAGAAGTTTAACTAGGAGGATATAACAAGGATTACCTTCATCTCAAGGTAGCCTTTTAAAAACTGTAGCCAGTTAGAGGCAGGATCACCTAGTCTCCTAAACTTTACCAAACTACTACTACCCCAACCCAAAGAGGGACAGGTTAGGGACCAAAAAAAACAAACAAACAAGTTTTGGTGGGAGGGTTCTTAAAAAGAAGTCAGGGCACCTGTTGTTTCAGGATACAATGCAGTGAGTTAGGTTTGTAAAAAACCACACTCTCAGTTCAGGTTGTGTGAGATTGGCCAAGGGTGACATGAGTGACAGGCAGCAGAAGAGGGGCCTGGGGGCAAGGCCAAGGAGAAGACTAGAGGGGTGGAGGGGAGGGGGAGGACCCAGGTTTCCCTTACCTGTGCGTGGGGCCACTCCACAGCCACCTTCCAGCACTCCGACTTCTGGCCGGAGTGTGATGAAGAAGAAGGCCCGCCTTGGGCCCTTCATCGAGGCTGCTGCTGGGGTGCCCTCAGCAGAGGTGCCAGTAGGTGCTGGCACTGAGCAGGGGTCTGCTGCTTCGGCAGTCTCTCCTCCAGCTGATGTTTCTCAGCCTCAGCAGCCGGAGGAGGGGCAGCAAGAGCAGCCTTCTTTGAAGATGAGCTTTGGGGACAGTTTTCTGTCCAAAACGATCACCCCAAGGAGGGTGCAGAGTGTTGTGCAGGAGCTGGAGGAGAAGCTGGTTGAGGGGGACCAGCCACCTTCTTTGGTTTCTTCAGGCACCAGCAGTCCAGGGGATGACCAGGAGTGGAGGCCGCATGGGGTGGAGGGGGAAGAAATGGAGACACACAAGGTGCCTCCATCTCCACCCACTTTCCCCTGGCGGCCAGCCCCTCCTGCCACCACGAGACACAATGTGTCTGCCCCGAGCACCTCAAAGGAGGTGGCTCCAGACACCCAAGCTGCCAGTCAGTTTGGGCATCCATTCACCTCCGAAGTCTGGAAGCTTTTCCAACTTATGGAGGATCCACGCTATGTGCAGTGCCAGCTGTGAAGGCCCGGATCAGTCGTGGTGGGACCCTGCCCACCTGGCTCCGGGGGGGATTCGGAATCACCTGTGGAAGCACCACCTGGAGTGCTTCTTAAGGGGGAGAAGCAGGCTGGTGCTGTGGTGCCCAAGCGGCCAACACCACCCAGCCAGGTGGTCTGTCCCATCGTGACTACCTCTGCTTTCTAGGAGCGTTCTGTGGGAATAAAGGGACACCAGGCATCTCTGCCTGAGATGTTTGGTAGGGGTGGCACCTGTGTGCCAAGAGGGGGAATCAGGTATAGCAGGAGGGTGATTGCCTGGAACCTTGCCAGGTCGATCGCCCATGGGCTTCCATTTTCAGTGATCGAGAATCCTGGGATGCTAGGGTTGCTCGAGTACCTGGCATCCTGGTACAAAGTTCCTGCGAGAACCACCATTAGCAGGACCATTGTGCCAGCTGTTTTCAGGGCGACCAGATCTGTGGTGAAGGAGCATTTGTCCCGTGCTGCCGGGGGGACTGTTCATTTCACCTCAGATAGCTGAAGCTCCCAACATGCGTTAGAGGGGTATCTCTCCCTGATTGCGCATTGGTGGCAACCCAGAGAGCTGAAGGCACTGCAGTGTGGGGGTGGCAGCAGTAGCAGCAGGCAGGGTCAGGGCCGCCAGGCCGGCTATCGCTGGGCCTTGCTGCATGCCAAAGCAGTCGATGTGCCGCACATGGCGGACACTCTAAGAGCCATCCTCTAATGGCAGTTAGAAGGCTGGGTAGGCAGCGGGGATGTCGCCATGGGCTTCGTGGTGACCGATGGTGGCTCCAACATCAAGGCTGCTGTCCAGCATCAGGGCCTAAAACGCCTTCCTTGCATGGCCCACCTTCTCCACCTCTTGGTTAAGGACGCATTGGGCCAGATGAAAAGCCAGGATCATCGGTATCTAGCCACAACCCATGAGTACCAACTTCTGCTCCAGAAGTGTCGGCACATCATGGGTCACTTCTCACGCAGCAATACGGACTCGTATCGGCTGCATGAGAAACAGGCGTGCCAGGACACCGCCTGATCGGTGACGTCAGCACACGCTGGAACTCCACCTATGCCATGCTGGAGCGCATGGTGGAGCAGAGAGCAGCCCTGGATGCCTTTGTCTCTGAGACAAGGGTCTTTCGGGATGAGAACCATCTCACCCAAGAGGATTGGGTCGTCATTTCTCAGACTGTGGAGGTTCTTGGGCCCTTCAAGACCCACACAGAAATGCTCTCATCTGACATGGTAAGCATCACACTGGTTGTCCCCATGGTCCAGATGACCCGTGAGAACCTGGCCTCGTTTCTAGTGCCAGCTCAAGGCCGTGCAGACGTTCTTCCAGTGGTGTGCACCCTGGTTGTGAGGCTGCAGAAAGGGCTTGAGGCCCACTTTCACCCAGGATAAGGTCTACATGATGGCGACCATTTTAGACCAGCGCCTTAAGGACACAGTCGCCGAGCGGGCAACAAGCTCGATCATTGGCAAGACAAGCTCTCCCAGAAGGTCGAGCGTTCCAGAGTCAGGGCGGGCCCAGTGCTGATAGTTGAGGGGGGGGGTGGAAGCAGCTCATCTGCCACTTCCACTGCTGTTGTTCATCCCCAACCTCCCTAGCTAGGCAGTGTTTCCCACCAGACTCACGCCATGAAGAGTCCTGAGGTGACACTCATTGGGCGGGTCGTTAGCCCCTCTAGAAGTGGTAGGGCACCGAGAGCGAAGACGGGTGCTGTGATGGTGAGGGACTATCTTTTGGAGCCCCTCGAGCCACAGGAAGTGTCTCCTTTGGACTACTGGGTCACGAAGGAGGAGATCTGGCCGGCCCTCTCCTCCGTGGCCAAGGCGTTCCTCTCATGCCCACCAACGAGCGTGCAGAGCGAGCGTGTCTTTTCGCATATGGGCGACATTGTCTGCCCACATCGCAATCGCCTGCAACCCTGGACAGTTGAGCAGTTGGTCTTCCTGAAGGTCAACTTGCCTCTGTTTGGCTCCCCGAACATAGACTTTGAGAGTGAATGAAGTAAGCACCTACTTGTGCTTGCATCCTCTCTTGGCCCGTGCTTGGAAGGTGGTTGTAAAATGCTCCTCCACTAAAAATAGACTAGTGTCCAAAGACAGCCCAAAAACTCACTCACAAATTGATTGGCAGTGCATCCCCCCCACCCCTCATCCCTCCCCAAACCAAAAGTGAATGCTGGTTTAAAAACTGCAAAGCGATCTAAATTTCCCCAGTCTCCCATCCACACATGCCTAATATTACTGAAAGGGCCATTGCAGCCCCCAACTGTAACCGACAGCACCCACAGGCCCAGCCCGGATAACCCAGGGTTTTTTTTAGGGGAAGGAGGAAGAAAGAGGGAAGTGCCAGTGATGATGACAGGCAGCCAGCAGCCATACCAATGCTGAGGTCCCTCTAATGGGACAGTGATGCTGGTGTGTTGCTGAGCTGAGAGAGAAGGAATGGTTGCCTTCCTCTCACACAATCTGAGGCCCTCCCAGTGATCTTCCTCATTTGGGGTGCAATTCTGGCTTGCCTCCTCGTGGTGCACCCTGGGTAATGCAAAAGAGTCTGGAGCAGCCAACCATCTATCACTCAAGGTAAGTCAAAATGTTTCTTGCTTTGTGTCAGATACAGAATGATGTGGAGCTAGGTGTGGTGGTCCACCACTTCTCTTGTTTGAGAGTTGTGTTGTTTGGGGCAGGGCTGGAGAGCTGGCATCTGTAGATTGTGTGTTCTGTGGCAGGGAAGCTGGCACCTGGGTGAGAGACCCAGAGCCAGCACGCTTGTTGTGCTTGGCCAGCTCTCCCCATGTTGTTTGGGACAGGGCTGGAGAGCTGTCGTCTGCAGATTGTGTCTTCTGTAACAGGGAAGTTGGCACCTGGGTGAGAGATCCAGAGCCAGCACGCTTGTTGTGCTTGGCCAGCTCTCCCCATGTTGTTCGGGGCAGGGCTGGAGAGCTGGCATCTGGGTTTGCTGCATCCAGGTCTGCAGAACAGACTTTGAGCAGATTGTGTTTTGTGTGGCAGTGACATTGGCAACTGGGTTTATATTGGTTCCAGGCCTGCAGGGTTCATAGAGTAGATAGAGGGATGTAGTGCATTTGGGTCCTATAGAGATTCTCTGGTGTGAAGTTAGGTTTGGCTTTGGGTGCCCCAGGAATTGGACCCCCTGGTCCAATTTTTTTGGGGCCTTGTGGGTTTTGTGTGGGACAGTGCCCTGAAGCTGCACAGCAGTTTGGGGGGCTCTCCTCAAAACCTCCTGCTCCCCAGAGCCACTTTTCCCACAACAATTACAGTGAGGAAGTGGCTCTAATTGGTTTTTTCTCATCATTGGGAGCAGTGTTCCTTTTGGGGTGCCCACAGATGGGTGCAGTCTTTTTGGGCCAGGGGGGTTTCATGCTGGGGAGTCCCCTGAAGCTGCCCTGCAGTTTTGGGGCCTCTCCCTCAAATTCCCCTCTGGCCAGAGCCACTTTCCGCACAGCAATTATAGTGGAGAAAGTGGCTAATTGGGCTTTCCCAATCATTGTTGGTAATGGGCCTTCTGGGGAGCCCAAAGACAGGGACCCCCTGGCCCAATCTTTTTGGGACTTGGGGGTTTTATAGGGGAGAGGCCCCTGCGGGTTCCCTACAGTTTTTGGGGCTCTCCCTCAAACCCCCTGCCCCCAGTAGCCTCTAATTATGCCCTATGTTGCCATTGATTTCAATGGCCCATAGGGTATAATGGTGGAATAGGGGCACCCTCTTTGGATGCCCCTGGAATGGAACCTCCTGGCCCAAACTTTTTGGGACTTTGGGGGGTTGTAGGGGAGAGTCCCCTGCAAATTTGGGGGCTCTCCCTCAAACCTCCTCCCCTCCAGGCGGCTTCAAATATACCCTATTTGCCATTGATTTCAATGGCCCTTAGAGTATAATGGGGCTGTATATTTGGAAATAGCCACGCATCTACCGTATATGCGGCTATTCCGACTACGGAAGTCAGAAATATACGGGATTCCGAATTTTTTCCCCCCGTATACTTCCGAATCCATGTACTACCGATTTTTTTTTTTTGCACATCCCTAACTACAAGGTCCTTGCCAGTTTCATTCCCCTGCCTTATCGAGCTGGCTAGGGTTGGGAGTCCTGCACTTCTATTGCCCCCCAACAGTGAGTTCCAAGCAGAAAAGGAAGAAGGTGCAAGAGGTGTCATGGGTTGTGAACTATGAAATAATTTTAGCAAGTCACCCCTTGGGTGATACATGACGCCAGGGCCACTGTTTTAGACTATATGACCTGGGGGTTCTTTCAATCAGAGTAATACATTATTAGTTGTGAGGCCCTTATGATTTCAGCAATGGGGACTTCTGTTAAAGCGCTAAAGAATTATTGCTGTTTTTTAAAAGTATGCATACAAAACAGAAAAAAACTCTGTCTTATCCTCATAGAATCCTCAGGTAATGCTGAGCTGAAATGAAAGATTTTCATTGATCAAGTGATAAAAAGATTCTGGTTCAACATTTATAATCCTGCATATGTTTACAGCAAGAAAATCTGTAGAGGTGAGTGACAGGTGATCTTGGTAATACCCTATACTGAGAAAAACTATTAACTCGAATTTTCAGATGCTAAAGAGACAGATGGTTGAAAAGCAGGTTCTAAGCTGAAGCAGCCCATTTGCACATGAACAGAATGGATTTAATTTTTTTTTACCATCTTTTGCATTTTGAGTAAAGAAAACTTCAACACTCACCCTGCACCCACTTTCCATTTTGCTTCAGCTTTGATAACCAGTTTATATGTAACTGGTGTGGTATATTGGTACTATAGCTTTAAGAACAACTCTGAGAGTCTCTCTAGAAGAAAGACATTGAGGTCTTGTGACCATAATCAAAGGTGGAGTTAGAGTAACTGAGGGCTAGTTATGGTCTGTTCTGGTTTTGTTTGGTTGTTGTTGTTGTGATCCAATAAAGACAGTTCTTATGACTACTACTGCCTCTAGCACTGATCGTTTCCCTCCCTAAAGATATAACAATGGACCTCATGTGCTGCCCTGTTGCACAGCTGTGCAGTCACAATAGTATTGTTTGGACCCTTTCAACAACATAAGGAATGTCAAGGGTTGTTTCCAAAAAGATAGTAACAGATGTCCATATGAAAAGAACAAAACCAGACCAAAAACCTGACAAAATAAACTGGCATTTTACTGATGCCACATACATTGGGAAACTGGAATATATTATCTGCTGCACTGGTTACACAAACATTTGTGGATGTAAGATGTGTTGTGGATGGGAGAACACACTTCCATAGACATTGCAACATGGACAAAGGTGAACTTGCCAATCCATTATATAAAGCAGTATATGGGTTTGATCCAAAAAGTTTCTCACTTGCTGAAAAAGGAATGAGAGGTGCCCTTTGACTATCCAAAAATGCTATGTTGGGGATTGTGGGACTTGCAAAGACAAATATTATTTAGGATGGGTAGTAAGTAGGGGAATTGTGCTGGACTAAGTGAAAAAGCTGGATCCAACCTTTGGTCTGGATCATTAAATGTATTATAGAGATGCATACAGATGAAATTCACATGGACAATAGGTTTATTTTTTGACACAGTAGCCCCATCCCTGACATAAATTCTATTCCATGCACCATTTGGGGAACAATTTGGGAAATAGTAGAGAAGTTCTGTAAGCAGGACTGTTGTGCCAAAATGGGAGAAAACCTCAAAATGTGAACACAATGCACATCTAAATGGTTTCTCTGGATTGCAGCTTTTTTCACCAAGCAAACATAAATAGCTTTTGCAGGCTCTTTACAAGAGCAGAAGTCAATTTTCTCTAGTGTAGACTCTTGAATCATCGATATAATAAACAGAAGCAAAACAAATAAAACAGACATTCATTCAGTCACTAACTCGCTGAAAGATATTCTGCACAGCACACTCATTTCCCAGGCCATTCATTGTCATAGAGTAAGAACAGGAAAATGTGCTTTTGGAGTATCTCAGAAAACTTGTCGCAATGTTTTCTTCAGGAATTCTATGAGACAAAGGGTAGATTTAAAGTAACCATACCATGTGAGCTATATGCAATTAATGATGTGACACCCTTGACCAGTGACCTGATTGAAAATTAAAGGTATCCTCACAATGCCCATTTTCTCTCCAGTCCAGAATCCCATGTGTTGCACTGATGATTTGTTCTTAATTTAAGACAAGCAGAATTTCAAATGCATTTCCATCTGTGCAGACAGTTGGCAGAATTCATAATCACAGAGGCAACTAACAGGGAAACGCTGTGGAGGGGAACAGTTAACTTTTCATTCCTTAGCAATACAATATTAATCCAAAATGCATCTCTTCACAACTGCTTTAATAGGATTGCCAACCTCCAGATGGCACTTGAGGATCTGCTGTTACAATTGATCTCCTGAAAACCAAGATGAGTTCTCATGAAGAAAATGACTGCTTTGGAGGCTGGTCTATATGGCATTATACCCTGTTGAGCTCCCTCCCCAACCCAAGCCCTCCCCTCCCCAAGATCCACCCCCAAAATCTCCAAATACTTCCCAACCCAGAGCTGGCAACCCTAGTTTTATAGGGGATCAGAGGATCCCCAAAGTGACATGTAGATTAAGTCTCTCCAAAAAAGCACAGAAGGAAGAAAAAAATAAGGATTTCTAAAGTTATTTTATCTATAGGCAAGATGAAAACATTTCACACATGCTACTGGCATGAATGAAGTGGGGAACGGAATTGTTTTATGGGTGTTTGTTGAAATACAATTACCTACTGTGGGTTTTCCTTCAGACTGCCACCAATCTGACATGATACAATCAGATAACAAATGAAGAGTACTGATACCCATTGAAAAAAAGTTATCCTAAGGGAAACCTGATTAAATGCATAACATTTGAAAGCTGTCAGATCTATTAGGAAATAAGGTAAGGTAAAGGCAGTCCCCTGTGCAAGCACCAGTCATTTCCGACTTTGGGGTGACGTTGCTTTCACAACATTTTCACGGCAGACTTTTTATGGGGTGGTTTGCCATTGCCTTCTCCAGTCATCTACACTTTCCCCCCAGCAAGCTGGATACTCATTTTATCAACCTCAGAAGGATAGAAGGCTGCGACAACCTTGAGCCGGCTACCTGAACCTAGCTTCCACCAGGATCGAACTCCACCAGGTTGTGAGCAGAGCTTGGACTGCAGCTTACCACTCTGCATCACAGGGCTCCTAATAAGGTAAAACGGGATAAAATACAAACTTGGCTTTTTAGAAGTTAAAAGACAAAAATACTTATGAACAAACTGGGGCTTTATAAGTAATCTATTTGAGTGTAATAGAGGATTCTCTAGGGGTAAAAGAGAGATAGGTGAACTATAGACAGGCCTCATATTCAGTGGGAGCTCATAGGAGCTCAGCTCCTGCACCTTTCTGAGAGTTCCACCTCCTTGTCCATTGAATAGTAGGTGCAACTGCATCACAATCCCTGGATGAGGTCCAGCATCTATTTTTTCTACAAAATGACCGCTGACTATAGATAATACCAAAGGGGCAAGGATTAGGCAACAATAACAACTGATGAACTGGAATCATGCCACAGCAATGTTGCTAGGATGGCTGACTTTCTGCCACCCTAGGCAAGGCTAAATTCTGGACTCCCCTCCCCCCATGGAATCAATGTAATGCAGTGTATCAGCTAGGGTTACAAACCTCCAAGTGGGTCCTGAAGTTCTCCCAGAATTACAACTGACCTCCAGAAGACAGTGATCACTTCCACTGGAGAAACTGATAGCTTTGGTGGATAAAAACTGAAGTCCCTCCCTAGGCAGCCAAATCTCCTAGAATTTCCCAAACCAAAGTTGGCAACCCTAGTATGGTCCCATAGGGCATTAAAGACTATTGCAATTGCTCTTCATATTATCTGCAATAGCTACCTGGAAGTCACAAAACAGCTGGCAGTTTTGGAGTGAATATTAGTTGGAATTCTGGCATTTTAAACATATGTCCCTGGTATCCAAGTAGGTGGAAAAATTAAAAAAAAAAATCTATATAGCAAAAAAGTGTTGTTTATGCAGAAAACATGCATGCATATTAGAAGCAGAACATGAACTGCAGACAGATTATGGAAATTATTTTTAGGGGATTTTTTAACCAATAGTAATTATTTATAACCAGGCAAATTTAACCAGGCAAATTGATCAAGAACTCTTGTTGTGTGTCCCTTTTTTTTCCTGGAAAAAGTTTCTACAGGAACCACTAATATCTGCTTTTGAAAAGTTTCTTATTCACTACCACAGGAAGGGGTGGTGGCTACAAGCATAGACAGCTTCAAGAGGGGATTGGATAAACATATAGAGCAGAGGTCTATGAGCGGCTGTTAGCTACAAGGCATAGATTAGGATTCCCATTCCCCTGCCAAGGGCAGTAGTTTCCTCATTTTCAGGGCCTCCAACCCACTGCCACGGAACTGGCTGACTGGAGGAGCCCCATCCCTGAAGAGTGCTGGTGAATTCAACATGCCTGGTGCAATGTCATTGTGTCGGGCATGTTGTACAGGGAATGCTCTAGCATTTTTTGGGGGGAAGACTCTATGATAACCACAGAGTTTTCCTCCAAGTGCTAGAGGATTTAGAAGTTACTCTGTATAAATGTTTATGAGACTTGCATTGTTCCTTTGTGATATGGCCAGTGTGATGATGTCACTTCTGAGTGAGTTCATTGCAGTGTGCATGCTTGAAGCCAATCCCAGGGAGAAGGAGCAACATCCCTAACCAGGAACCAGGTAAGACCTGGCAATCCTAGTACAGATGGAACATTATGTCTGGGGCAGTGATGCTCTGTATCCTTGGTGTTTGGGGGGCAACACTGGGAGGGTTTCTGGAGTCTGGTCAAGCCCTGATGACACCTGAGTTCTGACCACTGTGTGACACAGAGTGTTGGTCTGGATAAGTTACTGGCTTCTCTTATGTTCTTATCTGAGCAATTTGGACATAATAAATACTGTCATGTTGGAACAATGCGAGTCTCATAAACATTTATACAGAGTAACTTCTAAATTGTCCTCATATCCATTCATCTGACACAAAACCTCCCACAAAAAAAAGATATATCTACTGCCATTTTAAATTGATAAAACAGCTGACTAGAAAAAGCTTTTTAAAGTGGGCATTTGGAGACCAGGTAGAGATTGTTTTGCTGTAAAGATTTCAGAAACGTGATGTTCATTATGAGTATAAGAGCAGGATTTTGTGGTCTTAATATTCAGTTATGAAAAGGATCAACTTTGACAGAAAATCATACACTGAAGTTTGATATGTGTGTGCGGGGCAGGGGGGAGTTGCATCAAGCCTTGCCTTCCAACCAATGCACATTCATTTAATTGTTTGCATAGTTGAAAACTGTATTCACTCTAGGCAAGGCTAATTTCTGGCGCCCCCTCCCCCCGAACTAATAAGGTTACCGAGTCACATGGGGGAGCTCCCAATTTGGCATTCCCAGACGGCCAGTGCCTTAGGCAATTGCCTAGTTTGCCTAGTGGCAGAGATAGCCCTGCATGTTGATCAAGTAAAACATGTCATGATGGCTTCTAGAGCAGTTCAGGGCTCCTATCAGGTCCTCAAGCAACTGGCTGTTGTCTGTTTCCTTCTCCCTCTCTCTTGCTTCCTTCTGCATAACAGCTGGCTTTCCAAGGCTTGCTCAATTGCACAGGAGCTACAGAGCAAAACCTCTATTTTCTCTACTGGCTGAGGCTCCTCCCTTGGGAAGGAATAGCTTGCTTTGCCAGGCACAGCAGAGCTACTGAGCCAAGTCTCTCTTCTTTCTATTGACTGAGGCTCCTCCCCCCAAAAAAGTCCTTGGGGAAGGAAGGAAAGAGCCAGAGCTTCCTTTGCCCAGTGCTAACATTTTAAGCATGTTTTAAGTTTATATATATATATATATATATATATATATATATATACACACACACACACACACACATATATATTTGTGTTTGTGTTCTTTATAAAATGTATATCTCTGCTACCTAATCTAATGGGGATGGTGGCTCAGTGGTAGAGCATCTGCTTGGGAAGCTGAAGGTCCCAGGTTCAATCCCTGGCATCTCCAAAAAAGGGTCCAGGCAAATAGGTGTGAAAAACCTCAGCTTGAGACCCTGGAGAGCTGCTGCTAGTCTGAGAAGACAATACTGACTTTGATGGACCATAGGCCTGATTCAGTATAAGGCAGCTTCATATGTTCATATATATTCAGATTGGGTTTGTATATAAAGCGAAGAATCTGCCCAAAGTGGCTGGGCACACAGCAGAGAAAATTCATGTGCATCGGGAGTGGAGCTTGCTTCTACAGTTGTATTTTTCCCACCATACCCACCATCAGGGGTCATCCAGGGATTGCTATGCAGCTGCACCTACTATGCAATGGACAAAGTGGGAGGGAAGAGGTGGAACTCTCAGAAAGGCTCAGGAACTGAGCTCCTGTGAGCTCCCACTGAATCCAAGGCCTGCCCACCATATATATCAATGCATGCATGCTTGGGTTATCTGAAGTGGTCTGATGATCCAGTTTCATGCTTTCTAGGAGACCCTGACAGAAACTGCTTAATAACAGAACAATAGATTCCTTTTGTTCTGTACATTTGAGGGATTTTGCTTTATTAAAAATTTACATTCATCCAAACATTTGCATTTTTTTTTCATTCCTGTTTGCTTGATATAGTCCAATGGGTGGATTTTTGTACACTTAGAATGGGACACTTTCCTCTTCTTCTTTGGCTGCAGTTTTGCATGTGTTTTGCCATGTTGGCCATAATGTCTGAGCTGGGGGTTTTTTGTACAGTAGGCACTGAGATCTGTGACAAGCACAGAAACATAAGTGTTTCCCATTAGCATTTTTGGTTTTTATTTCTGTACATTACTTATAGTCCTCCTTTCTTACTGGAACTCAAGGCAGATAACATGAAGTGAGTCAACACAATCAAGAAGATGGGACATTCAATAAACAATGAAATTGGATGTAGATTGTAGAACCAACCAGAACTTTTTACAAAAATCCCAAATGGAACTGAAGTAAGTGGACAAGGCACATTAAATTATGCAGAATTACATAGTAGGACTCAACTATATGTAGTAGTATGGATCACAGCCCCATATAATTTGTCCACGTGATTTTGTGAAACCTTTTGTACAGTGCTACCCTACTGCCTGTGCAGGAAAGCCCTCTTGAATAATTTGCATAGTTTTCAGAAAGCCTGGAGAGTGGGAGCCTTCCTGACTTCCTTAGGCAGATTGTTCCACAAGGTGGGGGCTATAACAGAGAAGGCAACTGTCTGAGCAGTTGCTGATTTTGACCATTTGCAAGTTGGCATCTACAAAAGGCCTTGCTGTCACGAGTGAAGCTGCCATAGCAGAGCAGAGGGGGAGAGATGGCCTTGCAGATATGAGGGGCCAAGGCTATAAGGGCTTTTTATATGATAGCCAGTACTTTCTATTCATGATATGTTTCAGTAGCAAGATAAAGAACTTGCCATAAGTCACACTGCTATCCTCTGTACTGTGAATAACATCAGAGTCAAAATCCAGGACCTTTCTGTTATAATGTTGAACCCTGAGAGACCCTCATGCTTATACTGGACACGGGTCAGGTATTCATATCTCCATCTCCAGGAAAGCATAAAACAGCATTAGATTGATAAGGTTAGCCAAATAAAGCAATCCATTGCTATGCTCCAGCACATAATCTGATTATTCTGCAAGGAATAGGAGAGAAATTACTTCTTTGGTGAAGCTTTGCAAACAGCACGTAGCATTTGCACAGGGCTTATGCCCTCATGGTAGAGCAATTGGCATGAGGTACATGGGGGAATGGGCCTATTGTAGTATGGAAATTGCTGCGTTTCTAGCTGATTGTTTCCCCGGCTGTCAGCCAGTCAGGGAAATCTTGAAATTGCAGTGACTCCCTTGCCTTTGCTTTTGCTTTATGCAGTTATTATGTGTCTCACACGAAAGCAAACAAAAATGGGGGGGAAAGTAAACATACAGCATGCATTTGGAAGTTTGGAACATGAATTATGGCATGGGATTTGCCAACCCTGCTATAAAGAACATGGAAGAAAGTCGTGGGAGAAACCAGCATCAAAGAACTGTCTGTTCCTTTTCATACAATGAGATTACATTTGTAAAATAAAGCTGTACCGTTAAAGAACGAGAGGAAAAAAGATGGGAGCATTGTTCTAACTTGGACTAAGAAAGCAATAAGAAGGGGACGTATTCTATTCAACCCTTCTCTTGCTCTCGTTACCTTAATTTGTGCTATAGTTTTTGTGTGAGAGAGAGAGACAAAAAAGAGCTTTAAAATAAGGACAATCACCAGCTGTCAACAGTTCTGAGCATTCTAAAAAAATATTTCCTAGGCAACATTACAAAGGATATTTTCACTTTCTTTATCCCACCACTAGTGACTTCCCATTGCCACAGTTTCCAGGGATCACCTAGTGAGCATGTTTTCCTGGAACATCTCAGCATGACTAATTGTGTATGTCACAGGTACCCACGAATCTTGGCCATGTGTTGAAGCCATTGGTTAATATTATAACAGCATAAAGGTTGAGATACTGTCATATAACCAATTCCATGTAGATTCCTATACAAAAAGTACAGCAGTCTGCCAATAAGAGCCAATGACACCTGCCTCCATGTAGGTGGTCATACAAGTAACCGGGAAGTTACAGATTGCAAGTTTCTCACAAGAAGGATTTGGGTCTCACTTCATACAGATCCTTCCAGACATTGGTTTTCATACGATGCAAAATAGGCTTCCTGGTATATATTTTTTTATCCTTTCAAAACAGATGCATTTCTAGGGTTTGTAGAATCTTTCGGGCTCAAGTACTGTGTTCTACTGGAGAAAGTTTTCCTTCCAGATGTTTCGTTCTCAGCTGCGGAGAACATCCTCAGTGGCGTTGCAGCCGGAGCAGGCGCTCTGATCCTCTTGGCTGCTGTGCATTGAGTGAGGCCAGGGCTGCTGGAGAGCTGCTATTTCTAGGCTGGAGGGGGTGTGGTGAAAGGGCAAAGGGCAAAACAGATGCATTTCTCATAATTCCTGGAGTGCTGAATGCTAAATCAAATACATTCTAAGATGACACCTCTCCATTACAGGCAATTTTTGAATAAAGGAAAGTTAGAGCAGAAGTACATTTGTGATACAATGGGACAAAGTGCTAAGGGTCTACAAATGGCTTGATGATGTCATTTTTCTCTAAGGCTCTTCTGAAACGAGCTGGGGATTGGGTCCTTTGCACAAACTTAAGCATCCTTGCACACATGGAATTCTGGGTTCTAATGGGTGGCTGGAAGCCATGTACCTTTAAGGAGTTTTAGAACACATGTTAAATGTCTGCTCTGCTTTCTTTCTTAGTAACCTTGGCTTTATCGCTGGGCAAAGTTTTGGTGCGTCAAGAGCCTTCAGCAAGCACCAGCTAACCACAAGTGCTTTCATGTGCTCACAAGCCAGTGTGGTATAGTGATTAAGACCAGTGGACTCTAATCTGGAGAATTGGGTTTGATTCCTCACTCCTCCATATGAAGCCTGCAGGGTAACCTTGGGCTAGTCACATTTCTCAGGACTCTCCTAGCCCCACCTACATCACAAGGTGGTAAGGAGGGGAAGGGAAGACAATTGTAAACTGCTTTGAGACTCCTTAGGGGAGAGAAAAGCAGGGTATAAAAACCAACTCTTCTTCTAATGACATGGGAGGTGATGGTGGTAGTGTCATTGCCTTATGCCATAATACGAGATTTCAATTCTCTTATTGGAATTCTTGAACCCAAAGTCCAAGTTGGTGGACTTTGGGTTCAAGAATTCCAATAAGAGAATTGAAATCTCATATTGGTGGACTTTGGGGTTTGTTATACTGTATTTTAGATTGTTCTGCCACTATGCCATTACTGGATACTTGGTTAGTTGATTGATGCAACCTGGCTGAAAGGATAAGAGGCTAGCAACCTAGGATGTGCCATAAGATCCCATGTGCCATAAAATCCCACATATATTGTCAGGCTGTTTTGTACAGTTTAACTTTGCACAGTTTAACTTAACCGGGAGACTCCAGAGAAGTGCAGTATCATGAATTCCTAGCTACATCTCTGGTCCTCCTACACCATGCTCTGAACTTCACTCACATTCTACCAGGTTAATGCTCCCAATAGCCCTGCTTTGCTCTGGCACAACTATATTGTTCCACTGGCCTAGAAAGATGTGGGAATAATCATATTTATGTCTAGACATCCTAGCTCACAGAACAGCTGTGGCTCAGTGGCAGAGCATCTGTCTGGCATGCGGAATATCCCAGGTTTAGTCTTCAGCATCCTTACAGGGGATATGAAAGATCCTGGAGACCCCAGAGAGCTGCCAGTGAGAGAAGACAATGCTGACCTTGCTTTATTAATGGTCTGATTCAACTTAATGTGTGTTATGTGTACTGTACTCTGATTGTATTTAGATTTCAGTGTTAAGAATCAGAAGCATGCATTTATCCATATAGTTTCCAAGCTCAAAGGTTCTGACCATTCCAGCTATAGAAAATTGATTAGCATGGAAAATAAGGTGCTTTTATGTTCTTCCTAAGGTGCCGTCAGCTATATATTTCAAAATAATTAGCTTTTGGAGTTAAATGTTCTATTTGATGTATGCATGCGGGTCATTAATTAACCAATTATAAAATCTGTTCCTAATTCACAAATTTAGATTGCTCTAAACCAGGGATTTAGATAGTACAATAAAATGATTAAGAGTGCAGTCCTAAACAGACTTGCACCCTTCTAAGCCCATACTCAATTTGCTGACCAGCAACTAAAGGCAAACAAAGAGAAAGCTGGGGTTTTTTAAATGTAAAGAACTGGACATAACAATTATAATATTTTGCAGGGGGAACTTTTCTTATCATCTCCTCCTTTCTGATACAAAGAATGCACTAAAGGGGGGGCTGGATTATGAATGCTTTCACACATGAGACAGCGGCTCAAAGAAACTTTTAATATTGTTACCACATTTATTTATTTAGATTTATACCCCCCTTCCCGTGAATGGGCTCTGCTCAAACCACAATCATTAACTAGGGCTTATGTGTAGCCCAGATGCAGAAATTAGCTACTGCCAGTGGGTGCAGTAATGGACATAAGCATAGATGGTTTTAAGAGGGAATCAGACAGATTTATGGAAGAGAAGCATATCAATGGCTACTAGCCATTTTAATAGAGTCAGCAAACCTCTGAATACCAGTGCTAGGAGGAAGGCTGTGACTCAGTGGTAGAGCACCTGCTTTACGTGCAGGTTCAACTTCCAGCATCTAAAGTTAAAAGGACAAGGCAGTAGGTGATATGAAGATCTTTACCTGAGACTCTGGAGAGCCACTGCCAGTCTGAGTAGACAGTGTTGACCTTTATGGGCTGCTGAGTATAAATCAAAGGTGGCCTAACTTGCTTAACATAAAAACCACATAGAATAAACATCAGATGTTTGAGATCCACAAGACATGAACATCAGAAGTTTGAGACCTGCAAGACAGGAAGGAAGGAAGGAAGGAAGGAAGGAAGGAAGGAAGGAAGGAAGGAAGGAAGGAAGGAAGGAAGGAAGGAAGGAAGGAAGGAAGGAAGGAAGGAAGGAAGGAAGGAAAGTAGAGGAGGAGAGAGAGGTGGAAAGAAAGCAGTTTTAACTTTAAATGCATTCTCCAAGCTGCTGGCTAGCTTGGTTTGGATAAGTGATCTAAAGAGAGAAATGTGTTCTCCAAGCCAGCCGGTGGGGTGGTAGGAGCTTCAAGAGCCACACAATAGAGCCACATGTGACTCCCAAGCCACAGTTTGGCCATCCCTGGTATAAATGAACCTTAACATTTTTTCTTTACTGGTTTCTTTTACAAACTGAAATTGTTACAGATCTAAGCAGTTCATGTAGAATGCACTCATATCTAATTATCTATGCTACAGGAGTTTAACAAATATTTTCAGTTTCTTTTTGGCATAAAATTCATATTTTCTCAGTGTGGGTGTGTATGTTTTTTAACCAGAGCCATGGAATTTACACACAAGCTCTCAAGTGACAAATCAAATCAATTCTGTAGCCTCAGATGAAGAACTTATGTAGTTCTTGTGTGAATCCTAAAACCAATTTAAGGTCCTCCATGAATCCCAAAAGACCCTGCTGGAAGAGAGTGTTCAATGTTTCATGGGGAAGCTGTGAAATCCAGAACTGAGTTGTCACCAATATGTGGTTGATACTCAGCTCTATCTTGCACTTCTAGTAGATCCCAGAGTGGTGGTAGAAATCCTGAACTGCTGCCTGGAGGCACTTTTGGTTAATAAATTGGAGGTTAATAAACTGAAGCTTAATCCCTACATGATGGAAAGGCTATGAGCAGGTCTGACAGGATTTAAGGTGTCACTACTTCTGGATGGGGTTGCACTCCCCAGGTCTGTCATTTAGAAACAGGTCTAATGCTCTTTGACCAAGGCCTGCTGGAAAAATAGGTGGCAGCTGTGACAAGGAGTTCCTTTTACCCTTTACATTAAAGCAATATGCTCTACATGAGATTGCCCTTGAAAAGTATTCAGACCTGGATAGCCCAGGCTAGCCCAATCTTGTCAGATCTCAGAAGTTAAGCAGAAACTAAGCTCTGGTTAGTATTTGGATGGGAGACCACCAAGTAAGGTCCAGGGTCACTACACAGAGAGAAGTAATGGCAAATCACCTTTGAATATCTCTTGTAGGGTTGCCAATCCCCAGGTGGGGGCAGGGGATCCCCCGGTTTGGAGGCCCTCCCCCTGCTTCAGGGTCGTCAGAAAGCGGGGGGAGGGGAGGGAAATGTCTGCTGGGAACTCTTATTATTCCCTATGGAGATTTATTCCCATAGAAAATCATGGAGAATTGATCCGTGGGTATCTGGGGCTCTGGGGGGGCTGTTTTTTGGGATAGAGGCACCAGATTTTCAGTACAGCATCTAGTGCCTCTCCCCAAAATACCCCCCCAAGTTTCAAAACGATTGGACTATGGGGTCCAATTCTATGAGCCCCAAATGAAGGTGCCCCTATCCTTCATTATTTCCTATGGAAGGAAGGAATTGAAAAGGTGTGCCGTCCCTTTCAATGTGATGGCCAGAACTCCCTTGGAGTTCAATTATGCTTGTCACAGCCTTGATCTTGGCTCCACCCCTAATGTCTCCTGGCTCCACCCCCAAAGTCTCCTGGCTTCACCCACAAAGTCCCCAGATATTTCTTGAGTTGGACTTGGCAACCCTAATCTCTTGTCTTGAAAACCCTTTGGAATCATGTCTTGAAAACCCTCTGGGATTGCCACCCTGTGACTTGAGGCACTTTCCACCACCAGATTTGTGGCAGCAGCTCTCTAAGGACTCAGGGAACAGTGTTTCCCAGCTGTGCTCCTTGAAATCCTTGATCTCAGCAAAATTGTACTTAGATACAAGTGGGCAGCCCTGTTGGTTTGAAGCAATAGAGCAAAATAGGAGACTAGTAGCACCTTCAAGACCAAGAATTGTACTGTCTTTTAATTAGTTCAAAAGGCCCCAGCTAGGGGAAGCTCCTGACCTAATTGATCTCGAGGGCAGCCAGTTTCTCTTTATATATACACTATATAATACATTCCCCAGGCCAATATAACTGAGGAAGAGAGGGCTGCTGACAGTCATGTGGCCACAAGGCAAGGATAGTCTGGGGAACATCTGCTGCAGAAAGAGCGAAGTAGCCCTTATTTGAGATCAGGTTTGCCAGAAAGCAAACTTCACTCTCTCTTTCCCAGCCATTGGAATGAGATGCCAGATCTGTTGTTCTATAATGTGCCTCATCTGTCACTCAGGATTCCTCTTTGATTCTTAATTATGATAACGGTTAAGGCATTTAACATGTTCTAGTGATTTACCCTTCTTAATTGGATGCAGTGATTAGAATGTCTTCTGTATTACTCCTCGTGGCAGTTTAAAGATAATATTGTTAGGGGTGTGCTCAGACACCATGTCCTTCACAAAGATATGTGTCTAATTATTTTGTTTTGTTTCTATTTTTTCCCTCTCTTCTTTTGCAACTGATGACTTTGTTCATCCTTTAGATATGTTTTTACAGGGCTTCACTGAAGTTGAAATCTTCATGTACACCACGTGGAGGTTAATGAACTTTAACTCAAAGCCATTTCTAGTCTGGGAGAAGAGAAATATTTGAGCACAGTAAATATTTTGCTTCCTTTGCTCAGGTATACAGTGGACCAAAATCAGTGAGTTTGATCAGGTGACCAACATTCCCAGTTATTTGTACTGATGTTCTTTTCTTTGAAAGAAGACCCAATCATATAAAGTCCATCTAATCCTGTAGCCAAAATATGTTCCATTTGCTGGTATTTGGAATTATCATGATATTCATAGTCTCATCGTAGTATTCTGTATTCTGGCTATAGATTTGTGATCTACTGCATTTGTGGCAAAACAAACTCCAATAGTATAGATAATAGAAGCACCATTGCAAGAAGAATTTGCCACCATTAAGAGATGGCAGAATCTATATATGTATAAATGGGGGTGGAGGTTAAAAAACCCTCTTTTTATTAAGCAAGCTTACATAATCTCTCCTCTGTGTCTCTTTCTCTCTCTAGATTGTGCCAAATCAATTCCTGGCTCTTGCACTATTAGTTAGTTAGTCCTCACATCTGCTTTCCAGTGTCCCTTACTTAGTCCAACCTATGTTGGTAGAACCATAAATAGTCTTATGCTTATGTTTTAGTCTTAGGACTTTCAACCCCAAGTGGCTGGATAGTGTACCATGATTGTTTATAGAAACTATTCACAACTGGACCATTTTGGCTGTGCAAGAAAATCCCGTTGGAAAAGATTGCTGTAGCATAATATCACACCATGTGTGGATGCAGCTGTAGCACAATATCACATCATGTGTGGATGTAGCCTAGATTAGATCCGGGTATGGTGACTGAGATCTTGTGATGCTGTGCCATTGAGATTTCTTTTTTCTTTAACGTCAGACAAGACTACTCCATTTGGGGGGATTTTAATACCAACTCATATTAAAATTTTGAGAGGGAGAATTTGTCTGAAACCTCTAGAGGTTCTCCCAGGTGTGCTGAAAAATCCTTCTTGTGTGTATTGAGTCCCAGCTTGTGGATTTTTAAAAATCTGCTATTTGGAAGCCAGTTCACAATTAGATATATTGATTGATATGGCCAGAAACATGGAATGCTGGGTACATGTAGCAATTCAGAAGAGAAATATAACATCCATGTGCCAAATTATCTGCAGTATTGGCTGCTCTGGGCAAAGCAGAACATCATGAATAGGAGGCACTACTATATTACTATACTGCTGATCATTACTGTATATCACGGAAAGGGGCACATTTGATGTGCGATTCTGTTTTTGGTGGAACTCTATGACTCCTGTAATATGTTGATCTGCCTGCACCTGTAGAACAAACCGCAAACTGATGATGATACATGGTTTTATTTGATAAGCAAAACTTATTTTAAAAGGTTGAAAAAACCTAGACCTATTCCTATCTGCAATAAGGAGTCCCTGTTAGCATGACTGGGCACAATGGGTTTCCAAAAGTCTTGTCCAAGAAAAATAAAGACAAAGAAATATGCAACAAACTATTATATCAGATCCTGCTCCCAGTTATGGAATTCTGCAAGTGTTCCCTGGTTATTATTCCCCTTTGCTCTGGCTGCTTTGGGATCCTCAAATCAGAAATGATTCATATACCTTTAACGTGAAATATTGAAAAGATTCGAACATCTGCCAGCTATGAAGTTGGTGAAAAACAAGGATATAAAAATAAATCATTTACTGTTTACATTGTACAATTTTCAGTCACTCTGGTTAATGAGGAGAGAACAAGATCACCCCACTGCTGTGCACAGAGGTGTTTCTGATTTACTGTGATCTGAGCATATGTAAACCATAGGTAAATGTGCAGGTTAAAGGCTCCTTCAAAGAATTTCCTAGACAATATCTGTAGAACCCATTGCTGCGTTAGCATAAGAACTGGACTATATTTTTCACAAAACTATGTATGACTTAGACCACCCAGCTTACATTTATTCTTAGCCTACTTTGGGTTATTTATTTTGGACCGGCTGTCATGTGTGGATGGGTTTTATATAACGCTCTGATGACCTTTAGAATTTTTTCTGATTAAATGCTGTTCTACTTCATTATGACATTCTTTCCACTTGTACTACCAGATTTGATGTGTACAGCTTAATAACACAACTCAACATGAATGTTAATACCTTTATAATTCATTGCTTTGCAATTTTTTCGAATGCTTATGAAATTTAGAACAAGTTTTTTCTTGCTGCAGGCTTACATGACTCACAGAAAGTAGAAAGTAACAAAAGAACATATTAGCATTTGTTAGCCTGGGTCCTTGTGTTTTTATAATACCATTTTAATATGTAGTGCTATTTTTCCACCCCCATCTTTAATATGTACTACAACTTCTCTTCCTTGGGTTTTCAACCAACATCATAATTGAATTGGCTCCCTTCATGCCCAAGGATAATGATTTTATACTGATGGAATTGTTATGAGTTTCAGAGAATTATACCAACACTTAGCATAGTAAGAATTTTTTAAAATGGCTCACAGTGACATGCAGCTCTGACACACATGGACCCGATTGCAAGTGTCCAAACAGGCAGAGAAAATGGTCATGCTCTACTGAGATTGTAAGAACATAAGAACATAAGAGAAGCCATGTTGGATCAGGCCAATGGCCCATCCAGTCCAACACTCTGTGTCAAACAGTGGCCAAAAAAACTAAGTGCCATCAGGAGGTCCACCAGTGGGGCTACAAGCCCTCCCACTGTGCCTTACCCCTAAGCACCAAGAATACAGAGCATCACTGCCTCAGACAGAGTTCCAACAATAGGCTGTGGCTAGTAGCCACTGATGGACCTCTGTTCCATATGCTTATCCAATACTCTCTTGAAGCTGTCTATGTTTGCAGCCACCACCACCTCCTGTGGCAGCGAATTCCATATGTTAATCACCCTTTGGGTGAAGTACTTCCTTTTATCAGTTCTAACCCGATTGCTCAACAATTTCATTGAATGCCCATGAGTTCTCGTATTGTGAGAAAGGAAGAAAAGTACTTCTTTCTCTACCTTCTCTGTGCCATGCATAATCTGGTAAACCTCTATCATGTCACCCCTCAGTCAACATTTCTCAGTCAACATTTCTTTAGGTTCCCTAAACTCTTAGATACAAATTGTTGTCTGTGCATTCTCATCTCCCATGAAGATATTTCACTACAATCTAGGTTGAGCCATGTCATCAAGCTATTCACAGTTTGTAAGGGTAGGTTGCACCTAAGGCATCCCACTAGTTAGCAGCAATTCCACCCTAGTTCCAAATATGACTAACAAAACCTCTGATTTTGTTTAACCGAGTTTGCACATAAATTGTGTCAAGAGATGCCCACTTCCACCCCCTAAATGACATTCTAGCACCTAAGGTTGCTTGGTTGATGCTACTCCCATCAAAGGTATTCCTTTCACAAAGTGGCCAACCACTCCAATGAATGATGGGCTGCCTTGGGAATAGCCCTTCCTATTTAGATGCTTCTGGATGCTCACTAATTGTCCCTACCCATTCAAGCACTTCACCTTATTCTTTCCATCCCTAGTTATGGCTTATCCACTCCAAAGTCCAGACCCATTTATAGCACCACACCACATGAATGTAGCAGCCAAAGGGGAGGGGGGAGACCCCCCTACAATAGGCAATTTCAGGAAATCCAAAAAAAACTTTCTACTCAGTCCCAAATGGTGGCCAACCAATCCCATGCTAATCCTGAACAGATGGGTGGTAGGCTGAAAGGCTGCAACAAAGGCATGTTCAACATGAACAACATTTGCTTATAAGCATCTCCCTAGCACACCATTGTTCACTAGGACTCCACTCAGCTTATCCAAATATTCCATGCAATAGAATATTGCACAATAGAATCCCTGGCCCATGTGGATCATGAATGGATTTATTTTCATATCACTTTGAATTTGAATGGAAATTTGCAACAACAGGCATATATTTTTGCACTTTCCATGCAGTCTAATATTTTGAGAAAAACTGTGTTTGTTCTCAGCATATGAAGTAAGGAGATACAGTCCTGTATACCATGAAAGTTTTTATTTATTTCTTTGTAGAATTATATTCTGTCTAAATTTCAGGGCCATCATGTCTCTTCTGAATGCTTCATTGTTTCAGGAGAATTACAGAAGAATCAATGGAAAAGCCTCCATGGTTTCCATCTTCTTGCCTTGGATGCCCATATATGACATTAGCAACATCTATTGTGACTTGGTAGATGGATATTGTTAAGTGTGAGGAAAAACCCCCTTACAGAACATCGTAATCACTAACTTGGTTGCCAGAGCACCTGGAAAAGTGACTCACACATGTCTGGCCAGAGAGTGTGGGTAAACCTATCCAGGGGCGAAAGGGACCTATGCAGTACTATCAGCCATAACACTACAAAGGCACTCAAGACCGGTACAAGAGTGCCCACCAGGAGAACGGATGGCTTCCCGTCATTCCGTATGGAACGGAGGAAACTGTGCCACCAGGAGCTATCCAAGTGAACGGTTTTGAAGCGCTGACCATGGAATCCACCGTGGAGGACTAACACCACATGCAGCCATCTTCCTTCCAGGCTTGACTCCATTCCAGCGAAACGGATGGCTCACATACACACCAGATGTCACCTGTGCCTGCAAGCAATCTACCCACCTCAGGAGTGGCTAATCGTCCAACCACCACTTTCTTTGTCTAACGGAACTCAAGACAAAGACTGGTGCCAAGGAGAAGACAGAAGAAGAGGAAGACCATCTTCAGCCAGAGTCAAGTTCCTTTGTGTAGACTGAATGTTACCTAGGCCATGATTTGACCCTCTATTGTCACCCTTTTAGATAAGTCTTAAGTATCTCCCCACCCAGTAATCTCTTCTATTCTTCTCACCAACTGTCATTTTGGAGCCTCCCCCTGGTCCATTTCAACCTGAAAGTTCACTCAGGTATCCAGGATACAAGCCAGTCCATTGGTCAGGAATGGGCACCCAATTAGGTGCTACCAATGAACTTTCTATTGGTTGCCGCAGTAGTCCAGCCCTTATGGTCATTGCAAAACCTCTCTTTTTGGGAGGTCATGCATCATCTGACCCCCTTTCCTCCTCCCTTGTACGTCCCATCCCCTAAGGGCTCAAGAGAGTCCTTATAATCTGTGGACTAGCTACCCACAGGTGTGCTTCTATCAGTATCCCAATTCCGCTGCATAGATCCATCCCCGATTCCTGATCAGTTTCAGGTCCCTTCTCCCACTTACTTGCTCGTCACCATTGGAGCCTTCCCTGAAGACTACGATCAGTAAATATCGCCCTGTTTGTCTACCCATGTGTTCCCCTATCTCTCTATCTATTTTTCTTAGGACTGTGTGTATGATTTTATGAGTATTTTGTCTTGTATGGAAGCCTATATTTTTCTTAATAAATTTTAATTGTTTTACTTAATCAGAGTCCCTAATATTTTAATCATTACTTTCTGGATGTGGAATCCTGTATACACAGGTAAAAAGATCCTGACTAAGCCAGGTGCCCACCTGACAATTCCCCAACCTCGTTTTGAGGGCATTTTGGCTTACATAAGATCATAAACTACAATTGCTTTATTGCACTTAGTGCTTTATTTGATATGAGATATAAAAGGCCCAAGCAACACCAGTTGTAAATGTGTTTGTTGCCAACTAATTGTGTGTAGTCAGTATTGGAAATAGTATGGGAATATCCACAGTGCATTTAAAACATATTATCAAGCTACAATACTTGTTCAGCGACTTTAATTCAGAGTGAGTAGGTGTAGAAAGCCTTAACAAAGTGGGCTTTCAATTGTTTCTCTGAGCAAAGATCTAAACATGCCCTGACAAAGAAAGCAAAGCTTCTAAATAGAGCTAGTACAGCATCACACAGAAGACATTTCAGATTCATGTTACATTGTGCTGATATCATTGCCTTCTCCATTTAGAAACTTCAGAGCATTTCTAAGTGAACAATAATAATAAAAAAGAAGTTGGCTCAGAGCCTTTATTCCTGATGCATCAGCATTTGATGCTACTGACTCAGAGCCGGGGAGACCAAAATCCTATCAAACGTTTCTTCAGCATTACATACTATTTATTCGGTTTGTCATACTGAATTGTTATGCCCTGCATCCTAAGAAAACAGCAGAAAGTCCTCCCAGTGGAACTCAGCCAGAGGGCTACGAAGGAGACATTAAAGGTATGATGTAAGAAAATATACCCTGCTCCCTTAATAATCACCTTCGCCAAGTCATGGACAGTCCAATCCTCCAACCTTCCACACTAGCATTCTGTTGAGACTGGCACGATGCCAGTGTAGCTAGTAGGTAATCTGGCAGAGAAATAACTGAAAAGCAAGATTTATCTTCAAGGAATTGAGTACATAGGAACAGCTCTTACATTTGTAATGGCCTTCTTATGCATGCATTCCATGCATACAGAGTTAAATTATCATATGAATACAGACTGAACTTGTTCAATAATTGGCCAAGCAAAGAGATGCCTTTGGCTTTATTCCTGTCTGTTCAGTGTAGGTTGTTTGTCTATGATTTGATAGCTCCTTGACCATGGAGAGAGCAGAATATAGTCAGGATACAGTTTGGTGCTTTCACACATTCTTTGTAAGGTTCTGACTAGTTACCTATCAGAAAATGTCAAGGGCTAGCTAATGACAGTGTCAGCACACTCTGCAGTCTAGATCTTTGGAGGTTAGTCATGTCAGCACAGATTTTATTTATTTATTTTTTATTTTATTTATTTATTTAGAATTTATATCCCGCCCTTCCCATGAATGGCTCAGGGCGGCTTCCAACAATAGATCCCACATAACAATAAGCAATATTTAAACATGTGAGGGAATAAACAATTAAAACAGATAAAACAGATAAAACTCTAAAAATTAATAAATATTCAAGTATATATAAAGGAAATCTGGCAAGTTGCGTTAGGTTCTCAAGCTAGGTATGGGCTAGCCGGAAGAGGGTCGTCTTGCAGGCCCTGCGGAACTGAACTAGGTCCCGCAGGGCCCTCACCTCCTCCGGCAGCTGATTCCACCATGTAGGGGCCATAACAGAGAAAGCCCTTTCTCTGGTGGATTTCAAGTGGGCTTCTTTCGGCCCAGGGACAGTAAGGAGATTTTGTGTTCCCGACCTCAGTACTCTCTGGGGAACATGCGGGGAAAGATGGTCCTTCAGGTAGACAGGTCCCAAGCCATATAGTAATAAACCAGAAGGCTATGGACCATCCAGAAAACAAACAAACAAATAATCCAGTGAGACACAAGAACATAAAATAAATCCTGCTGGATTACATCAGTGGTCCATCTAATCCAGCATCTTGTCTCACACAGTGGCCAACCAGTTACTTTGGAGGACTAGAATATCTAATCTAGTTTAAATATAACGTAATACCATATCAAAGTTGACTTGTTCCTAAGCATAAATTATTTTCTCTTTTGGACATTTGCTTTGAGAGTTAGGTCTGCCTGGAACTGTAGCTAAAGTCCTCTGTGGGTGCCTCAGCAGTATATAAATGACACTCCGAGGATCCAGTGCTAAGGTACTTGAAAGCTTCAGTAGAATGTGGTTTTGGAAATTTTACCTAACTGCACAGTCCTGTTCATATTGACTCAGAAGTAAATGCTGCTAATTTCCGGACTTCCTTCCCTGCATATATACTTCATGTTACTGCATTGCTGACAGTATGCCTAACAGAACAGCGGCTTAAAAGGGAGGGGTGCAGATTCTGTTTGCTTATGCTTAAGAAGTCTACCAACCTTGCAAATATTAATGTTGACAAGAAAATTTGACAATTTGCAAATGAACATTAAGCTGTGATGGCATGTTGATTTTTAATGTTTTATGCACATAGTTTAAATTATCTGCATTAATCATATCCCCATTGCCTTTGTATTCAAGGGGAAAAAACAAGCAATTTTGTTATTTTTAAAGAGGGGATAGAAATTGCTGTGTTTTTTTAACATCAAAAGATGTATTGTATATCAGCAGTTAATGAAGAGGAAATAATGATGACTGTGCATTGTAAAATATATTAGAACACTAATTAGACTATGGCAGAACTGCTTACGGAAGTCATTCAGACACCTGCCTGATAATTTTCAACCACATGCATTAGTTCATTTAACAATGCATGCATGATTACAAGATGGAGTTAAAATTAAATAAGAGAACCCCAACTCAGCCCAGCTTGCCGTTTTGTTTTTAGCCCTCCTTATGTTGCATATGTTTAGAGAGCTGCCTGCTTTCAATTACTTTAATCTCCACCCTCCAAACCTGGAGAATTTTGTCCAGATACATCAGTATTTCCATAGTGGCAGGAACAACAAGACAACAAAACCAAATAACCAGTTTGGCCTGTTTAGAAATGAGTTGAGTGAATCTTACATGATAATTCTTGTGCAAATACCAAGGATGAGTCTGGATCATGGTTTCTAGGGCCCCACCAGGTTCCTGTTTCCCACTGCCATGTGGAGTGGCAGTAGATGAAGACTTTTTAAAAAGGCCATCAGGCCAACAGTATGAAATCACTTCCATGGGTAATTTAGAAGTGATATAAGTACGCTCTATAAAATACCAGAAACTCTGAGGTTTTAGCACAAAGTTTATGGTGATTCATAGAGAGGCATGATGTCACTTTCAGATTTTTCTGGACATCCTGGAAGCGATGTCATGCAGTTGCTGAAGGCAACCCCCAACATTACCACCCTCCCCATCTCCCAATGGTTGCCATACCTTACCTGACCATTCTATTGGTGTCAAGAATAACTTTCTTCAGCAATGCAGGACAAAGAAAAGTAAAATTTGGAATCGGGGTCAAAAATACCCCTAATTGAAAACATCAAAACCTCACAGAAATATAAATAGGTTCATATTGACCCCACAATTTTTTTTAAGCATAAGACACCCTTGAGACTCTGTAAAACTGTTTATTCTTAAGAAAGCAATCATTTTTAACTGTTACAATACAAAAATTCAATGTAATAATAATGCAATGTGGAACAACAGATAAAAAAGCGAAGTAACAAAAAAGGTTGTGACAAGCATGATTGAACTCCAAAGGGAATTCTGGCCATCAGTTTTAAAGGGACCACACTCCGTTTAAATGCCTTTCCCTTTGGAAGTAATGGACAATAGTGGTACCTTCTTTTGGGGATCATAGAATTGGACCTCCATTTCAATCTTTTTGAAACTTGGGAGGGGGGTTGAGGGGAGGCAGCAGATGTTATGCTGAAAATTTGGTGCCTCTACCTCAAAAAACAGCACCAATAGAGCCCCAAATACCCACAGATCAATTCTTCATTATACCTTATGGGGATCAATCTCCATAGGGTATAATGGAGTGCCCAGCAGACATTCCCCCACCCTGTTTCCGATGACTCTGGAGTGGGGGGGGGTTCAGACCAGGAGATCCTGCACCCCCAACTGGGGATTGGCAATGGCAGCCCTACATGGACCATATAGTTGGGGGCGCAGGATCTCCTGGTCTCCTGGTCTGAACACCCCTCCCTATACACCCCCCCCCATTTAATGCCTATTACAAGTTGAGGTTCTTTTGACCCCATAAGTCATGGAAAAAATGGTTTACCCATTTATTTCTACAGACACCAAACTCCTGTTATGATTTCTCCCCAATGAACTGCAGTGCCCTGAAGTCCCTCTTTTCCCTCTCCATGGCCTTTCTTTTTAAAGTTTGAGCTTTACCAAAAAGGTAAGGGGGGGTCATTCTGGCCCCCAATAGACTGGGCTTGAAAGTGAATGTACTATGCATAATCATGTTGGGGGTTTCAGGTGACCCCAACAAATATTGAAGTATTGTTTTAGCACTGTTTCCATTTATAAATAGATGGACCAATACCTATGTAAGTCAAAATGCCCTCAAAACGAGGATGGGGAATTGTCAGGTGGGCACCTGGCTTAATCAGGATCTTTTACCGGTGGATACAGGATTCCATGTCCAGAAATTAATGCTTAAAACTATTAGGGACTCTAATTAAGTAAAACAATTACAATTTATTCCAGAAAAATATAGGCTTGCATACAAGATAAAATACTCATAAAATCATTCATACAGTCCTCGGAAATATATAGAGAGAGATAGAGACAACATATGGGTAGACAAACAGGACGATAATTACCGATCGTAGTCTTCAAGAAGGCTCTAATGGCGATGATAGAGGACGGGGGAAATGGACCCAAAACTGATCAGGAATCGGGGATGGATCTAGACAGCGGAACTAGGGTACTGCTAGATGCACACCTGTGTGGAGTTGGGTCAGAGGTTAAATAGACTACCTTAGACCCTCAGGGGATGGGAGGTAACGGGGTGGATGACAGGTGGTCAGCTGGTACATGACCTCAGTAAAGGGGAGGCTCTGCAGTGACCATAAGGGCTGGACTTCTGCAGTAGCCAATAGCAAGTTAATTGGTGGCACCTAATTGGGTGTCCATGACTGACCAATGAACAAGCTTGATCCAGGGGTACCTGGTTGGACTTTCAGGTTGCAATGGACCAGGGTGAGGCTCCAAAATGACAGTTGGGGAGAAGAATGGGGGAATTACTGGGTGGGGAGATGCTTAGGACTATTAAACTTATCTAAAAGAGTGACAATAGAGAGCCAAATCATTGCCTAGGTAACACCCGGTTTACACAAAGGAACTTGGCTCTGGCTGAAGATGGTCTTCCTCTTCTTCAGTCTTCTCCTTGCTACCAGTCTTTGTCCTGGGTTTCGTTGGACAAAGGCTTGGGTGGTCTGGCAGGATCCATGCCTGGATAAGCTTGATGGTTCCATGGGTGGCTCACATCTGTTGCGTACGTGTGCCTCCCATGTCCTGAAATTGAGTCTTGGTACTGCTGGAAAATAGCTGGTGTTAGCCTCCCAAAGTGGATTCTATGGTCAAGGTTGAAAACCGCTTGGTCTGGATAGCTCCTAACGGCATGCTTTTCTTCCGCTCCAAGATAGAGATGGCGTTCGCCCGAAGCAACTGGAAACCATCTGCTTTCCTTGCTGGCGCTTTTCCAGGAACACAGAGCGCTGCTTTAGCATTGTGGATGTTAGTAGTCATAAGTTTTTCCATTCTGGTAGGCAAACCCACGTCCTTCTGTCAGATGTGTGAGAGCTCTGTCTCCAGGCACTCTGGCACCCAGAAGGGTGACTACGATATTCTGGAAATTAGGGGCATTTCCTTACACCTATTATGTCAATTTTGGAATTGGGAGTTGACATGACCCCCAGGAAACCAGTGTTTGCAACATGACTCGTGTATATAGTAGGAGCAGGCAAAAGTCCTGTGTTTGTGCTCTGTCAAAGCTTCCCTTATCTTCATTGCCACATGAAAAAGCTCAAATTGAACTGTATTGCACTTTTGGGAAATGGGGTGTGCTCTAGCTTGCCTAGTGGAAGATCCAGCCATGGCACTATGGAGCTTTGAACCAGGGTTTCTCATATGGCACTCTAACCACTCCACCATGCTTCCACCAAAATGGTTGCTTCATTCTTACATTCCTGGAGCAACACCAGAAGCAGCCACAGAAATCTGCTGACTGCACTGCATTTTCAATTCAGATTCAGAAAGGTGACAGCATATAACAGTTCCGGTAGCTGAACTGTTACCAATATCTCATTTCCATGTGAGGAAAAGCTGCCTCGCCTCCTCAAAATGTCTGCATCAATAGAGTTCTTCAAGACTGAAAGCAGGGTTAGTTGTTGTTGTTTTAAGTTAACCCTGCAAGCCATGTAAAATGCCATCTCTTATGAACATTTCCTGAAGGGTAACCATGTACCAACCACCTATGAGAGCACCTTTCCAGAAAACTCCAAAAGTATTCTCTCGGCTTAACTGGGTGGTTTTTTGTTTGTATAGCTAAATTCTTCTTGGGAGAAATTTGCAAAATGCAGTTTTGTTTGCTTATAAATTGGCACTGCTTAAAATAATCCCTGTGTACAAAGCCGTAGGACATGGTACATTGAATTATTTTTCAACGAAAAGCTTAGAGCAGCCTTAATAACAGCTGCTGGATTTTTTTCATTTGTCCTTCCATTGTATTCCTTTTTGGAAATCCTAATCTTATGACCTAGGCAAAATGTGAAATGTTTTAAGTGAGTGATGCAAATTTATTAAAACATGCACACATTTTCAAGGAAGCTTTTCTGGTCTCATTCTGTCAAAAGTAGTGTTTTAGTATTCAGATGCATTCATTTCTGATGTTGACACTGGCCATGTTTACATCTGGCTGGGCCAGCAGCAGTACTAGACTCATGTCTCACTCAAGCAGGGCCACTCCCCAATAACACCCCCCCCAAAAAAAAAAATCCCAAATTTTTCACATGCTTTCTGCCAACAAATAGACTTGTCCATTGCTGGAAGACATTCATATTGGTTATGAATCTGAAGAAACAGAACACAGGAATTACCTCTGAAAAGGCCTTTCTACATGCTCCCTCTTTGAATGATGCACCGCTATGAAATTATCCTGCTTCTTTTATGCAAGGTCAAAAGGTCTAGATTAGCCTCCAAGGTTAACTTCAAACCCAATATAAACGCTGGTTCTTCCAGTAGCATGTATCATGTGCTGCAGTGACCAAATGAGATCACTCTATCAGCATTTGATAATGTATTTATTATTCCTTTGTTCCATTGTTATATTTGTATCCCGCTTTTCCAACAATGATCCCCCAAAGATGCTGTATTAATGATGAGTAAAAGGTTCTACTGAAAAGCATATACATTAAAAAGACAAGAAACATAAGTGATGAGAAGTGAAAGGAAGATGAATTAGTTTCCCAGGCAAGATTATCCTCCATTGAGTCAGGCTGATCTTCCTTTACTGGTCTTCTTGCACATATACAAGCACTACAACCAGGCCTGTATCTAGGATTTTTTTTTCTGGAGGGGGCACTGGGGGATGCTAATTTAATTAAAGAAGCATTAAAAAGAGTTGAGGGAGTAGGGGGACCAGGTGAGGAGGAGTAGGGGGGCCAGGAGAGGGTGTGTCTGGCAGGTTTGGGAGGAGGCACTGCCCCAATCTAGTTACAGCTCTGACTACAACTGCCTCTGGCAGGTGACAAAATCCAGAGAGGGATTCCATTGCTTTGTTGTCCTTTCTGGGTTCAAGAGGATGCCACCTCCCAGGCATCATTAGTCTTTTGACTAGTTCACAGGCTAGACTGTCCTTTCCTTTCACTGCTGCAGTTTCAGCGCAACTGGCCACTATGCAAGGCACCTATTCACGTTCCTGATAACAGAGATGTGATTAACAGAAGAGAGAATGGGTTGGCAAGAAATCCAACATAGTCTGCTTAGTTTGGCCTTGTTTTTTTTCTTTTCTGTGTTCTGACTCACATCTGCCTGTATTTCCTGCTTTTCGCAGGCAGTCTGAAGATTCTCCTATTTTCCTTTTCTTTGCACTTCTGGTAGAAAAACAAAGATGGGAAATGTATTATTTTGAATGGTTGCTGTTTTATGAAAGGAGGCACACCAACCTGTGAATTCCAATTTGACTTCTGTTTCAACCACTGGACTTGGATTATGGAAGGAAATTACCAGAACCCATGTTTGATTCTGTCAGTTTTACATACATGAAGTTGTCATATACTGTTGGTCCATTACACTCAGTACTGTAGGGTTGCCAAGTCCCCCGTGGCCTCTGGCGTGGGACTTTTTTTCACACGTGCAATGTACACATGGCGCAATGAACCTCCGCCAATGTTGCCGGCATGATGACATCACCTGGAAGTGACATCATCATGCCGGTGCCATGTTTTCTGTGCCCATACCTTGCCCTTTGACTTTGGTTACACCAAAGCTTTTCAAGAATAAAACATGCAAAATATTTTTCCCCCTGACTAACTCATGGACAGGTATAGTATAATCAGAAACAGTGCTGAAATTAATTTTCATTATAAAAACTTGCCCTTCTTAAAATTCAGCGAATATTGTGGTATCTGAATATTGTGAGATTCCTCATTGTTGAATGATCTGGGATCCATACAACATATAATTTGCTCCACTGTGTCAAACATTATTCATATTAATTTTGTCCTGAATTTTCTATCAGTATTGTTTTTGGAAGATGTCTATGAATCAGGGCTTCTTTTGACAAAATCTACTGGGATCAATTATCATCCATCAACTCACAAACTTCTGTTGCTTAGAGAAACCAGATAACATACCACCAGCTGAGAAACTGCAAGGTCATTTGGATTATCTATTCTAATTGAACAATTTAGGTATGATTTGGAAGTTATCTTTGGACCAATTGTGTTGACTGGCATCCTCTTGCTCCCAGAAAGGACAACAAAGCAATGGGATCCTTCTCTGAATTATCACAATATTTGCTGAATTTTGAGAAGGGCAAGTTTTTGTAATGAAAATTAATTTCAGCATTGTTTCTGATTATACTTTACATGGCCGTGTTCTCTGTGAACATACCTTGCCCTTTGACTTTGGTTATACCAAGAGCTTTTCAAAGTTACTAAAGTTCTGTTTTATTTATTCTCAATTGTTTACATCCAGCTATTTATTCCTTGCTCCTACAAGCAGCTACTACATCATCGTCATTGTCATCATCAGCAGAGGAATAATAACCCTGATAATCAAGAACTGATAATGAAGGCTTGGGTCTGAGCTTCTGGATTAAAATGTGTATATCATGGATTATGTTGTATATTTCCTACATGAGTTAGTTGGGGGGGGGGGGGTATTTTGCATGTTTTATCCTTGAATTCCAGTGTTAGTAACTGTATTTAGTGACTTGGAACCACTGGAGCATCTTTGAAAACTGTGGAAACTTTAACTGGACCCTAATATGCAGCAGCCAGGCTACCGTTAGGGTTAGAGACAGGGATCATACCACCCTTGTATTTAAAGATCTCCACTGGTTACTCATCAGTTTCTGGCCAAAATTTAAAGTGCCAGTTCTTACTCCTAGAGCCCTAAGTGTGCATGCACACATGCACATGAAAGTTCATACCTTGAATCAGGGCTTTTTCTGTAGCTGGAACTCCTTTGCATATTAGGCCTCACACCCCCTGATGAAACCAATCCTCCAAGAGTTTACAGTAGACCATGTACTAAGAGCTTTCTAATCTCTTGGGGGACTGGCTACATCAGGGGTGTGGTCTAATATGCAAAGGAGTTCCTGCTACAAAAAAAACCCTGCCTTGAATAAAACTTTGTTGGTCTTAAAGGTGTCACTGCACATGAACTTTGTTCTCTCACAGTCCAGCCTGTCAGCTTTGATTTCCCTGTCTCCAGAGGTGAGATGGGTGACAACAAGAGACAGGGTTTTTAGTGGGGGCAATTTGCCTGTGGAATCCCCTTCCTCTTGTGTCTTGCCTGATGCTTACCCTACTCTCTTTTAGGAAGCAGACCAAAACATTTATTCTCACTCAGGCTTTTAATGAAGGGGTTGATATTCCAACATTTTTTCTGGTCTTCTTCTAGTCTGAGAACCGTTCAGTGAGACTAAATTCCCCCCCCGCCCTAGGTCAGAATAAAGAGTCAGACACAATGCCTTGGAATAAAATTGGGCCACTTTATTAAACAACATGAACCACGGCAAGGGAACCCAACCAGCGGCCTGGCCAAGACTAGGGGTCACCGTGACTGCTCCCCTGCCATTAGCGAGTGAGAGACCCAGCCCCACAGCCAGAGCTGAGTGACTCAGCTCCCTCCAGGCAGGCCCAGCAGGAAGGCATGCACCAGAGGGCCCAAACCCAGATGCACGTCTCGACGGAAAGGCACCTTTTAGCCGTGCCTCCAGGACGATCTGCATTCTCCAAACCCAGGTGTTCAAACCCCAAAGTTGATCATGCCAGACCCCTAATTCCCCAAAAGGGGGATGCTTCATAGTCCTCTCCTAGCCGCATAGTGCCCTAAACCCCAAAAACCTGCCAACTAAAGTGACCGCCTATTTAACAGCACCTCCCGATAACCAATTCCACAATCCACTGCACTGCTATGCAGAGTAGGCGAAAAACACACCCCAGGAACAGCCAATCTGCTGGGGCATAAAAAATTCCTACCCGGCTCCCCAAATGAGGCAACCAGCAAATGCCTACATAACAGACAGGGTGGGTGGGAGGGCCGATCTTCAAGAACTGCACAGAGGGAGTGGGGAGCTGGCCGTTAAAGCGGCTGGACCCCGCCCCCAACACTGCGCATCCAAACGGGAGAGCCCTGACTCCTCCCTCCCAGGGAGGCAAACCGGGCTGAAGCAGCCTAGCAGCTACGCTGCAGTCTGCAAGCCCCAGATTGCCCCCCAAGTCGGAATAAAGAGTCAGACACAATGCCTTGGAATAAAATTGGGCCACTTTATTAAACAACATGAACCACGGCAAGGGAACCCAACCAGCGGCCTGGCCATGGCTAGGGGTCACCGCAACCACTCCCCTGCCATTAGCAGGTGAGAGACCCAGCCCCCCAGCCAGAGCTGAGTGACTCACCTCCCTCCAGGCAGGCCCAGCACGGAGGTACGCACCAGAGGGCCCAAACCCAGACGCACGTCTCAATGGAAAGGCACCCTCTAGCTGTGCCTCCAGGACGGTCTGCATTCTCCAAACCCGGGTCTTCAGACCCCAAGGTTGATCATGCCAGACCCCTAATTCCCCAAAAGGGGGATGCTTCACAGTCCTCCCCTAGCCGCATAGTGCCCTAAACCCCAAAAACCTGCCACAACTAAGGCCAAGTCTCTACTTAGGGCTTAGCGCCCACCGTGAGGCCCAAAGTCACCCACAAACCTTGCTGCAAATCTCAGGAAAAGCATGTTACCCTTTTCTGAGAGATGCACCCCATCCCCTCTGTAGGTCAGGAAATTTCGTTGAAATGTCCAGATGGGGCAAATAGTGGCCCAACCCCCCCTTCTAACACCTTTTTAATCTCCTTATTAGCCTTATACCAGGCCCTCTCAATAGGTGCAGGTTCCCAAGCACAACACCAAACACGGTGGGACAGCATGGCTGACCACACTATGATGGTCCCAGGCCATTGCTCCCTAATGTGCTGAAAGTCATCATGGGCCTGCCAAACTAAGACCTTGCCCTTTAAAAGCCCCAAATCATTGCCTCCCAGGTGAACCATTAAAACCTGGGGAGGAGGACCCACACTATCTTGAAATAACAAAGGCAGCAGGCCCGGCCACTGAAGGCTCCGGCGCTCCCACCATTCAATACCAACATGCTGGCTGAGTCCCAGCTGAGAGCCGACCAAAGTTCTCCTCGCCTGGTGAGCGGTCCAAAACACGTGGCTATGGCCGCAGATGAGAACTCGGCTTTTCTGGCCAGGAACAACAGCATCTAAAGAGAGAACAGTTAAACAGGCACATGACCAGTAACAACCAATAACAAGCTACCTAAGGCATAAGAAACAGTCGAACATAAGACTTGTAAGCTGATGAACGCCAATGGCCCAAGCGCTGAATCAAAGAGGAAGGATACCCCATGGTGGCAGCCATTGAGGCTGCCCCAATCCTAATGGAGTGGGTCCCAAACCGCACCCCCGTCAAACCCAGTTTATCTAAAGCCTGGGACATCACCGCCCAAAACTGATGTTTCGTCAACAGGCTAACTTCGCGATGGCAAAACAAAAAACCCTCATTGGGCCCCCGGGCTGCCAAATAAGCAGCCAATGCAGTAACCGGACACAGCTCAAGCTCTGAGCAGCTACCCAACTCAAGTACAACACCTCTCTGTAACTGATCCGTCTTAGAGCGATGGACGGTAATCACCGCGCTATCCTCAGACAGCCTAATATCCCTCAATAATAGAGCCTTACCAGAAACATCGTTTCTGGACTGTGCCACCAGTTCACTAACTCTCAAAGCCCCCCAAAAGGCCACTAAGGACGCAGCATGAAACAAACATGCTTCAAAAGAAGAAGCACATACCACGTCCCAAATTCCTCTCAAACCACGCAGAATCGACGGAGACATAGGAATCTGCGTGTCAACTCTGGGTCCAGCCTTTCTGGCCCACCCCTCCAGCATCTTTCACAGCCGAAAGTCACCTGTCTCCTCCCTATAACCCAGCGCCTTACTGGCAAAAGCCAATGCTGACAGGTGCCCCCTGATGGATCGCACGGCCAATCCCTTACCTCAACGTGAAACACAATAGAGGAGCAACTGCTCCACCGGGAGGGGCCAATCGATGCGATACCCTACCTTAGCCCTAATGTCTTCAAACTGCCACACAGCCCATTCATAAGACTTCCTGGTGCTGGGTGCAATGGCTAGGCCTATCGCTCTGCAGGCCTCGGCTCTCCAATCAGCCATAGCTCCTGGGGCATTGACACCGCCTCTCTGTCGGCATCCGGGGCCAGCTGACGAAACCTCTCCGTCTGTTTACAAGAGAGAGCGTCAGCCACCCCATTACTTAACCCAGGAACATGCTTGGCTAAAAACAAAATATTAAGCCGCAAACAGCGCAGAGTGAAGGCCCTCACCAACCTCTTCACCCGTTGCAATTTGGATGAAAGGGAATTAATGATGTGGACTACTGCCATATTATCATACCAAAAATGGACAGTGTGATTGGCCATATCCTTCCCCTACAGTCAAACTGCGACGAAAATAGGAAAGAACTCGAGAAACGAAAGATCCCGGTTCACGACAACCTTTACCCAGGAGTCAGGCCAACTATCCGTGCACCAATGTCCATGGAAATAGACTCCAAAACCCAAGGAACCAGTAGCATCAGACATGACTTGAAGCTCAGCTTTGAGCCTCATGTCATCTCTCCAAAAGAAGACTCCATTGAAAGACTCCAAAAATTCCTGCCAAACCTTCAAATCATCCCTCATGCTGCAGGTAACCCGAGTTCTACGCTGAGGCAGGCGTAACCCTGCCATAGCATCACACAGCCGCCTAAGAAAGGCCCTCCCAGGAGCAACCACTTTGCACGCAAAGTTAAGGTGCCCCACCAGCTGCTGTAACTCCAGCAGAGTAACCTTCTTTTTGAGGAGAAAAGCAAAAATCCTAGCCCTCCACTACCTTCTGAAAAGGTACCCTAGACTGCTGTGCAACAGTATCGATCTCGATCCCTAAAAAGGTCAGTTTCCGGACTGGACTTTCCATTTTTTCAGGGGCCAAAGGGACCCCAAGCTCAGCCACCAGTTCAGTAAAACCTGACAGGAGCTGGCCACAACACCCCATCCCCTTGGGACCCACAGAAAGGTAGCAATCCAAATAATGAACAACATCCTGTAATCCTACTTTCACCTTCACAGCCCATTCAAAAAATGTGCTGAAGCGCTCGAAAGCAGAACATGAAACAGAGCAGCCCATTGGCAATGCTCTGTCCATGTAAAACTGGCCTTCAAAGAAAAAACCCAAAAGCCTGAAATCCTCGGGATGAACTGGTAAGAGGCGAAATGCAGATTTAATATCGTATTTTGCCAGCTCTGCCCCCACCCCGCAGCGTCTGACCATGGCCACCATCTGGTCGAAACTAGTATACCTGACTGAGCATAAATGCTCAGGAATCCCATCATTCACAGACTTTCCCCTGGGAAAGGAGAGATGGTGAATCAAATGAAATCAAATGAAATTCACCAGGCACCTTTTTTGGCACCACACCCAAAGGTGAAACACTAAGATTACCCACCAGTGGATGACAGAAAGGACCCCAAATCCTACATTCCGACAACTCCTTGGCTATCTTATCCCTAACTACATGTTCCAAACCATGAACTGACTTAAGGTTCCCAGCCATAAAAGGAACCTGAGGCCCTTGAAAAGGAATCCTAAAACCAACGACCCCATCAGTCCGGCTTTCACCCACCTCACAGGGTGTTTGTTGTGGGGGAGGAAGGTAAAGGAGATTGTGAGCCGCTCTGAGACTCTTCGGAGTGGAGGGCGGGATATAAATCCAATATCTTCTTCTTCTTCTTCTTTCACCCGGGCCACAGGACAGAGACGGTGCTGGTTGCCCTGGTAGATGACCTTCAACAGCATCTGGACCGAGGCGGCTCAGTGGTACTGATGTTGTTGGACCTATCGGCAGCGTTCAATACGGTCGACCATAGGTTACTGACCTGCCACCTCGCCGAAACGGGGATTCAGGGGTTGGCCTTACAGTGGCCTTCCTCAAGGGTCAGGGACAAAGGGTGGCGATCGGGGGTGAACTCTCCCGGAGACACATGCTTGACTCTGGAGGGCCTCAAGTGGCGGTACTCTCCCCGATGTTGTTTAACATCTACATGCACGCCCTTGCCCAGATTGCCCGAAGGTATGGGTTGGATTGTCATCAGTATGCTGATGACACCCAGCTCAATTGGCTTATGGACAGATGGCCTGCCTGTGTCCCAGAAAGTTTGGACCGGGCATTACAGGCTGTGACTAGGTGGTTCAGGCTGAGCGGGCTGAAGCTAAATCCGGCGAAGACAGAGGTCCTTTGCTTGGGTCGTCGTGGTCCGGGAAGGGAAATCCCCCTATCAGTTTTTGACGGTGCGCCACTGATAGCAGCACACAAGGTCAAGAGTTTGGGGGTACCATTGGAGCCTTTCCTAAAAATGGAGGTTCAAATAGCTGCATTTTTTCATCTTAGGCGGGCAAGGCAGTTGACCCCTTTCCTGGAGCATGACGATCTAGCAACGGTGATTCATGCAACGGTCACCTCGAGGTTGGACTACTGTAATGCCCTTTACATGGGGCTGCCCCTGTGCCGAACCCGGAAGTTGCAGTTAGTGCAGAACGCCACTGCCCGGCTGTTATTAGGGCTCCCAAGATGGGAGCACATCCGGCCAGGGCTCCGGGATGTGCACTGGCTGCCAATAATATACCGAGTCCGGTACAAGGTGCTGGTTATTACCTTTAAAGCCCTATATGGCTTAGGACCTGCCTACCTTAGGGACTGTCTCTCCCCACATGTTCCCCAAAGAGTACTGAGATCAGGCTCTCAAAATCTGCTTGTTATCCCCGGGCCAAAGGAGGCCCGTCTGAAATCTGCCAGGGACAGGGCCTTTTTGGTAATGGCTCCTTACTGGTGGAACCAGCTGCCAGAAGAGGTGAGGGACCTGCAGGACCTTGGCCAGTTCCGCAGGGCCTGTAAGACAGCCCTCTTCCAGCTGGCCTATAACTAACTGGCATTGGAAACTTTATAGAAGGTTGTAGTGTAGTATTCTGACAGATCGCTGTTTTATTTGTTTTATTATTTTACTGTTTTAATTGTTGTAAATCGATGTATTTTTAAAACCAAAATGTTAGCTCTTATGTTGTGAGCCGCCCTGAGCCGCTTCGGTGGGAAGGGCGAGATATAAACTGAAATAAACTGAAACCAAAACTTTAAAACTTTCTAACAAATACAAACTGTCAGCCCTTCGAGGATACCTCAATAGCCAATGCTCAAGGGGCCCCACCCTTATTGGGCTGGGCCCCTTTCTTAGCTGGATAGGATCCACCACCCCCACCAGGCTTCTTTGCATTTTTTCTCCCCCTCACTTTGGGGCAACTGTCAAAGGAGTGTGACCCCCCACACATGGGGCATTCGTGCTTGAACTGGCAAGCCTTCCTGTTACACCCTCCCAAAGACCCGTATTCCCAGCAGAGCAAGCAGGGTTGAACCACCTGCCCCGTGGAACCGCAGGAAGAGCTGGAGGAAGCCAAAGACGACGATGCCGACCTGCTCACCAGGTGACCACTATCAGAGCGATCACCCAAATTAGGCTTAGCCATGGACATAACCTGCAGCCACAGCTGCTGATGAATACGGTCCCATGGCAGCGATAGATACAAGGCAGCCCTCATCCTAAACTCCTGGTCATATTGCAACCAGGCAGGGCCACTAAATGCCGTGTATCCCTTATAGATTATGTCTAAATATTGAAAAAGGGCAGCTGCCTGCCATGGCTGCACCCTAGCAATAACCCCAGCATAAATACAAAACCCCGGCAACCAATTTGCCCAGGTCCTGTCAACTTTCCATTTTTTCAATTTTTCTTTCTCCTTATCATCTAACTCTTCCTTATCTTTTTTCTCTAACTCTCAGTAGAGCAGAGAAAAAATGTCCACATACTCCCCTTTCAGGATTTTCTCCCTGGTTGCGGGAAGCAAGTGGTCCCCCAGCAGCAAGGCAACATCCCCAAAGGGCAAGGATGTAAAAGGGACCGCTCCATAATGGAAAGGTCCGCCAATAAAAGAACCTGCCACACCAGGAAGCCCTAAACCAGGATAAACACCCGTGTTACCTTGTCCATTAGGCCAGCCCCAATTGGGAAGTGAACCGGTTCCCAAAGAAGCTGGCACCCCAACACTTGCCGCAGAAGTACCCAGCCCGACCCCTACAGTTGGTCCCCAAGGCCCCCATGGCCAAACTTGCCCTGATCCAGCCTGCCAATTATCCCCAGACCTACCTCCAAATCCAGAAGGCACCAGTGGCAATCCACATCCCAAACCTCCAGCCGTCACCACCACACCCAACTCGGGACCACCGAGGCCAGAATCCCTGCCGGGCAGCACTCCACTGGACCTGCCCTCAAGAATAGATAGCCTTGTAAGAATATTAGCTTGCCTACCTTTCTTAGAGGACCTAACCCCTTCAATACCACCTGGTGAAGGGACACTGGACACCTGCTCCAACGCCCTCAACCTACTAATAATACTAGCATCTACTGCTAAATCACCCTCCTCATCAGACGAGGATGACGGGGGTGTTGCCCTCTTAGCAGGCGCCCTAGGTGCCCTAGGTCCTGGCTTCTTACCCTTAGACTTGCCAGACCCTTTACCCCCTGCCATTATAGTCGAAGGATAAAACTGCCAAAACGGCCCCTCAAAATTACCTAAAATGGTCGCCACCCCCAGAGCAGGGAAAAGAAACCTAAAATGGCCACCCTACCAATGCCCTCTGCAAAGGCAGCCGCCTAAACACAAGCAGCCACCTGCCAGGGAACTTAACAAGGCAGGCTCGATGCTCCTCCACACCTAAACAGGCAGTCACCAGGCAATCCCCTGCACCTGAGACTCAAGCCTCCCCCAAAATAAAGAAAAAAGACTACCCCAGGCTCCTCCACTAAAATGGCACCCAAAGAGAGCACAGGTCCAGCTTCTATAACCCAGGCCCCCACTTCAGACACCCGAAGCAAGGCCCCTCAGAAGCAAATCCCCGGCAACTGCAGCAACCCCCCCAAGGGCAGCCAACAGCACCACTGCAAACCAAGGACTTAACCTCCCCAAACCGACCACCCCAGGCTCCCTCACAAGGCACCCTAGACCAGCCCGAGTCTTCCCCACATGGGCCCAACACCACCAGCCCCCAGGCCAACTCAGCCTAGCAGGCTCCTCCGATGCTCAGACGATCCCCCGACGAAACCGCCGATGCCAACCTCAACCCGACGCAATTGGAGCAACGCGACCACACGCTGTTCCGATCTTCAAGAACTGCATGGAGGGAGAGGGGAGCTGGCTGTTAAAATGGCTAGACCCCGCCCCCAACATTGCACGCCCAAACGGGCGAGCCCTGACTCCTCCCTCCCAGGGAGGCAAACCGGGCTGAAGCAGCCTAGCAGCTACGCTGCAGACTGCAAGCCCCAGATTATGCTCTGGTTGGATTTGTAATTTTTAATAGTAAACAATAATTTTGTGGTGTTTCATGGTATCATTATATTTTATTTGGTAAGCCACTTCAAGGAAGTTCTCTGGAGAAGTGGTATACAAATTTTCTTAATAATATTCATAATATTGCTCTGGCAGGAAAGGGAAAATTCCCTATGGAATGGTGGGAAAGGGTGTAAGATCAGGCAGGAAAAGGGGTGATTTCTGGTGAAGAAATACAGTTGTATAGGAACCAGTGATCACAGTATTTGGCAGGTGGAGTTGTCAGAAAGGAGCTAGTGGTTTGGAACCACACTTATTTGCATGCGCAAAAGACAAATTAAAAAAAGGTTTCCAATCACCCATTGCATGGTTGCCACGCAGCAATAATCTGAACAAATAACCATGGGGTGAACATGCAGTGAAGTGGGTTAAGGGTGGGATGTCTGAACAAAACTTCCCATTTTAAAACCTCCAATTAAATTAGAAGTGTGGCCAGACCACACTAAGCCTGTCATCTGACCACAGTTTTAATGATGGGTCAGGAAGGGTGGTCTGCCCTTTGGTATATGCCTAAAATGCCTAGCATGCCAATCTGTGGCAGAGGTTGAAGGGCTCCAAGCCAGCTCTCCTGTGGTATAATTTTTAAAAGATAAGGAGCATTAAGGCTCAACCATCTTTTATGGGGCCATCATAGGATCCACTGTGACCAGCTGAGACACCTAGGCAGTGGGCAGGGCCTTTCTCATCACAGCATCTGGGATTGGTATGCTGGCAAACAGCAAGGTGGGTGGAGGCAAGAAACACCAAAAAAGATGGCAGAAAGAGAACATGAACAGAGAAAGAAAAAGTGGGATGTACAAACCAGCAGAAACATGCCCTGGGCCAGTGGAGCCTGAAAGAGGAGGGGGGCACTTGCTTCTTGATTGGCAAGGCCCCACCAGCCAAAAGGTGGTGCTCTGGGAGGTCACATGGGCAGCTCACATTCTGTGAACAAATGGGAAGCATCATGTCATCCTGAACACTTCCTTAACTCTTCTCAACCACTCTTTCTTAAGAAAGCATGTAGGGTATTAATTAAATGTATATGGTAAACTGGATTTTATTTCACCCAGCTCTATTTTTTAACACCGTGCAGATTTAAAAAAAAAAAAAGCTTTGTCTAAAGTTTTAAATCTCTGCCTTTTCATCCCAGTTTTTTTAACTTTTCTTGGAAAAAATCTATAAATCTTTTTTCCCCTCCTTTGCAGGTGGTAATAGTTCCTTCTGTGCTCCCTCTCATGAGTGGCAGTGGCACCCCATTGTGAAACAGGGCCTTTCAGATAAGGCAGAACAATCCACCCCATCTATTCACGCTGCTGCTTCAGGATAGAGAGGAGGGGCTGGGTTAGGGCTGTCCCAATGGAGAACAGCAGAAGAGAGGAGGGGCTAGGCTGCTCTGGAGGCAATCTAAGTAGTGGGCTTCAGTGCCAGCAGTGGGCACAGTACAGCTGTGCTACCTGACCTTCCCTGTGTGCTCACTCACCTTCCTGGGCTCTGCTTAGCATGGCCAGCCTCTGCCATCCAGCTCCCACAGCTACAAGGTTACCGTAGTCCCCAGGCCAAGCCATGACCATTTAGCTTCTGAAGAGGTGGGTCTTTCTGCTGTGGGCTGCTTTGATATGCAGTGGCTGGTGTGACCAGGCTGCTCAGTATTAAGGCCATTGCCTGACCCTAGCCCCGGACAGCCTCCCACATGCACATATATCTCTGCTGCTGGGGAGTTATTGCAACATGCCCACAACCCCCTGGCTGGCTGGTGGAGCTCTATGCTACCTGCTGGTCTCTACACATACAAGCAATGAGCTGGGGCCTATTTCTGCATGCAAGTGAAAGAAAGCTCCTTGCAATCCTTGCAAGCAGAAGGTCCCAGGTTCAATCCCCGGCATCTCCAACACAAAAGTGTCCAGGCAAGTAGGCATGAAAAACCTCAGCTGGAGACCCTGGAGAGCCGCTGCCAGTCTGAGTAGACAAGACTGACTTTGATGGACCCAGGAGGGTCTGATTCAGTAGAAGGCAGCTTCATATGTTCATATGTTCAATCTTTGTAAGGATGGCATTGAGTTGCAAGCCTAGAAAAGTGCCTCCCCCACCCAGTCCTAAAGGGCAAATGTCACTTTTCTTTCTAGTGAATCTCATAGAGGAAAGGAATCAAAATCACAGTCTTTGGCTGTGAACCTCCCTGAAGGGCTTGAAGATCTCTTGAAATTACAACTGATCGCCATGACTGTGGTGTGAAATGGGTTGTCAGGGCGGCGGTGATGTCTGTGTATGAGGCATCCTTGAGGAGGGTGGGTGTCATTAGCCCCTGGGTTAGCTCCTGGGTGTTCATCCCGCATGAGCTGAGGAATAGCGATCTCATTTTACCCCCACAACTCCGTGGTAGTGGAAGAAGTTCTTCAGTTGATCCAACCAGGTCTCCCATTGCTCTGGGCTGGTCACATCGAACTCGGGAATTGTTCCTGGTGTTGCAGCCATTGTCAGCACTGGTGGTGCGTGCGTGGTGCGGGACGCCCATAGCTGCTGGCCTCGCTTACCAGGATCCCATCCTCATTGCCACTATAATATAGTTGGTTCTATATAGTAATGAGGAGAGGAGGTAGTGAACATAGCTTTTTTATTGAATACAGCATGGTATAGCACTGCCTACGAAGATTAACTACTAGGACCGCAGGGTCCTCTATATATACACACCCAAAGTTCCCATGCTGCCTGTGACTGGAGCATTCAAACCAGTCGGGGATTCTTGATTTGAGCAGAGCAGCAAGATTTGGATCCTGCTGCCTATTGTTCCTGAGTCCCCCAAGCTCTGTCCTTCAGGCCCCAGTGAGCCAGGCAAGAACTCCAGCTTATAGATACAATTCTAAGCACATATACAACTACCACCAAATCTCCAGGAATTTTTCAGCCCAAAGTTGGCAACATTAATAAGATGCCAAAAATCCTTGGGTCAGCCTGGTGTATCAGAGAGGTCCTGGGAGACTAAGCTCAACCTCCTGCCAGCAAGGGCAGATAATCATTTTCCAGACTCCATTTTCCATCTGGACAATGGCATGTTGGTGGCATACCTGCCAATAAGCAAGGATCGATTGTGAAAATTACCATTGAGCAGAAGGCCAGCTCAGCAGTCTCTCCCATACAGCTGGGTCTAATCAAACTGGCACAAACTGCAAAATCCATTACAGAAGAACAGAACAGCCTTTTTATATGTACTTTCAATTTTTTGAAGTTTGTTCCTTACATTTTACTTTTGGCAATCTTGACTGGAGTCACAAAACACAGGGTGTAGAAGCAGCAATGTAATTTCACAGAAGGCAAGAATAATGTGCAGCTTCTTCCTGCCTGGGACTTTCATTATGAACTATAAAGATCTCTGCAGGTTCAGATCAGTCTGTTTGAATGGCTACACAATGATGTATTACTTGAGGCTTGGACTTGTTTGCCACTTTTGATACCATTTGAGATGTGTTGCTGACAGGCATTTATGGTTGGCCAAAGACTGGCAATGTTCCCTTTATTATATGACAGAGACTTTTCACAGACTTCCAGAAAGCTGGGGGGTGGGGGGGATGTTATTTAAAGCCCACCTAGAAACGTTGCTGAAAGGCAAGATTTCCTGCCTTACAACTAACCAGGGATGCCATTCTTTGAGGCCAGTGTTTTTAAGTCTCATGAATCCCATGGTGCAAGAATGCAATTGCTATTCCTTAGCAGTGAGGAGCAAAGATGAAGGATAAAATGAAGAAACAGACAGCACATGGTAAAAGGTTGAACAAAGCTATTAAAAGATCCCCCCCCCCAATCTGTTGGAATGATAAGTGAGATACATTTCATGCAATACTCTAGCCTAGTCCAAGATATTTTGTGTGTGTGGAGGCAGGGAGGAGTGGATAGGAACCCTGTATAAAGCCACAATAGATTACCTTTGAGACCCCCTTGCACAAAGCATAGTGCACATGTATCATCAGGAAGGGTGGCTGCAGGACAATGGAGGTCAATGAGTGAAGCATATCTGGTACAATTTCACAATGCCATCTTCTAGCCATGGTGCAGGGGTCACTGGAGGTGTGGGGGGAGGTATTTGTGAATTTACTGCATTATGCAGAGGGTTGGACTAGATGGCCCTGGAAGTCCCTTCCAACTTTATGATTCTATGAATGTACCAGAAACTGAAACATTGGGGAAAACTAAGAGAGAGGAGGATTGGGCCATACTTCAGTGGTAGAAATTTTGCTTTGCATACAGAAGATCCCAGATTCAGTCCCCAGCAATTTTAATCAAAAAGGATCAAGCATTTTGAAAGATATCTCCTTCAAAGATACCTACTTCAGAACCTGGAGAGCTGCTGCCTGCCAGAGTAAACAATACTTACTTGATCCTTAGTTTATCTGCTAGTAGAAGCTTGAGGTCAGACAAGCTGTTTGATCCATTGTTGTTGCTTTTCCCCAACAGATTTAAATTGCTTGTGAAGACAGCAACGTCTGTCTCCGCCAGTGCTCACCCCAACTTACCCAACACTGGAGAAAGTATGATTGTGGCAGACAGCAGACATATGTATGCTTCGAAGCAGTGCATATGAGTGACAGCTAATAGAACTCACTCTGATTGGGGAACTAAGCTTTTTGAAACTTGGTTCAATCTCTGTGAAACTTGGAGGGTATTTTGGGGAGAGGCACTGGATTGTATGCTGAAAATTTGGTGTCTCTGCCTCAAAAAACAGCCCCCCCCCCAGAGCCCCAGACACCCACAGATCAATTTTCCATTGTACCCTAAGGGACTTGGTCTCCATAGGGTATAATGGAGTGCCCAGCAGACATTTTTCTCCCCTCCCGCTTTCTGATGACCCTGACCCAGGGGGAGGGCCTCCAAACCTGGGGATCCTCTGCCCCCTCCTGGGAATTGGTAACCCTAAACTTGGTATTGTATAAGTAAAACACAAAGGAAAAAATGGATCAATTTTTTATTTCATTAGTTAAGTGACTAAACTAATACATACCACATTTGCATAACTATCAGTGCTGTGAAACAAGAACAATAAAAATCAATTACATATTGAATTTAAAAGAAAACTTAATAAACTGTATAGGAGTCTATTCTTACAGTGAATATTTAGGCTTTGGCCTGATGCAGTTGCTGCACTTATCAACACCATGCTGGACAGAAAGAGGAAAGGAGGGACTTAATCCAGGTCTCAGTGTCTCCTTGTGATCAAATAATCTGCAAAATTTAACCTCTTTTTTAAAAAAAACCCTCATTGTACACAGCTCCATTAAAGAGAGGAACTACAGGTGCAGCCTCTGCTGGCTTCAATATCCCTACATGGTTGAAGCATAACATTTCAGATTAATTTTCATTTCCTGACAGTACGACTGTGCATATGTAGCAACCTGGTGAATAAACAATGAGGATGAGGCTAATAAAAATTCCAGTTTATTTGCTAAAGGATATGCCTTCAATTGATATGGTATGTATCATTGCTCTCTTAAATCATTTGGGAAATCTGTGTAAAAGATCTTCCATCTTTGTTTGATTTGGGGGGTAGGTGAGCATTATAAGAGGCCACAGTAGAGATTAGTTGGGAAATCTGTAAATGGATCTCCTGGCATCCTCCCCCACCCCTGCCGCCCAGTTAAATAGGCAAGTGGCAATTTGATTGGCAGTTGGGAAGGTGCGATGCAATGCAATACTTTGCCCTGGTTACATTACGTATGTGCTTCTGCCACCCTGGTGAAATGTCATTGCTCTGGCTGGGTACCTAGTGACTTTTCCAGCTTATAAACATTGTACTTGTATGCCTAAACTTAAAGCATTGCATAATAGAGATAAACCATTGGTTCAGGTAGCCCAGCATTATCTCCTCTGACTATACTTTGTAAGGCATTTTCCAACAGCCACTTTTGTTGAGATCTTTTACTTGGAGGTGCCATGAGTTCTGAACTCTGCGAAGCCACTAATGGATGGCATTAAGGGGCTAAAACCATTTACCATCTTTACCTTCACAGAGCTATACAAAAGGATGTACAGCAAAACTAAGATTAGTGTAAACCAGTCTTTCTGTGGTAACTAAAATGTCTGGTCACAATACACTACTCCCTGAATTTCCCCTTCCCCTCTTCTTTAGACAACACTGTCAAACCCAGGTTTTTATATTAGTTTATTTTTACTGTTGTGTTATCAGATAAGCACCTTTAAAGAGTTGCCAGGTCTGCCCAGCTGCAAGCAGGGGGTGGGGTGTAGTGTTGCCAGATCTAGGTTGGGAAACTCTTGGAGATTTGGGGATGGAGCCTGGGGAGCTCAGAGACCTCAGTGGGATACAGTCCCATAGAGTCTATCCTGCAAAGCACCCATTTTCTCCAGGGAAATTGATCTCTGTCCTCTGGAGATAAGGTGTAATTCCAGGGGATCTCTAGGTCCCACCTAGAGGCTGGCAATCCTAGCTCTTAATAAAATACTGTAGAATAAGAATCACTTGCTGTTTGCTTGACCAATATGAACATAAGAGAAGCCATGTTTGATCAGGTCATTGGCCCATCCAGTCCAATACTCTGTGTCACACAGTGGCCAAAAACAAAAGCAAAAAAAAAACCCCAGGTGCCATCAGGAGGTCCATTAGTGGGGCTAGGACACTAGAAGCCCTCACACTGTTGCCCTCCCAAGCACCAAGAACACAGAGCATAATTTGCCCCAAACTAAGAGTTCCATCTATACCTTGTAGCTAATAGCCACTGATGGACCTCTGTTCCATATGTTTATCCAATCCCCTCTTGAAGCTTGCTATGCTTGTAGCTGCCACCACCTCCTGTGGCAGTGAATTCCATGTGTTAACAGGCCCAGCCCTGGAGTGCATGGCTCCCCAGGCAGACTGACTGCCCACCACCCCCTCCACATAGGCACCCCTTGCCTCCCCCCACGCGTTCACAGGAGCGATGCCATCCTCCTGCTTCCCTGCTTCGGCGGGTATCATAGTACAGCGTTCTCTTAATAGCAAGCAGCAGGAAGAGCCCCTGGGAAGCTCACAGGGAGGAGGCAGGGCAGGCAAGCTAACGAGAAGGGGAAGGGCCAGGCAGAGGAAGAAGATGGTGGGCAAGGGAGGGGAACGGGCCGGCTGACTACTGAGGAGGAGAAAGGCCAGGCGGATTGAGGAAGAGGACAGCAGGAGAACACTGGGGGGAAGGGGTTGGCGGTGGCGGCAGCAGCAGCAGCCAGCGGTGGGGGAGGGGGAAGCGTGGCGGAAGGGAACTGTGGCAGAGAGAGCCAGTTTGGTGTACTGGTTAAGTGTGCGGACTCTTATCTGGGAGAACCAGGTTTGATTCCCCACTCCTTCACTTGCACCTGCTAGCATGGCCTTGGGCCAGCCATAGCTCTGGCAGAGGTTGTCCTTGAAAGGGCAGCCGCTGTGAGAGCCCTCTCAGCCCCACCCACCTCACAGGATGTCTGTTGTGGGGGGAGAAGATATATAAGATTGTAAGCTACTCTGAGTCTCTGATTCAAGGAGAAGGGCAGGGTATAAATCTGCAATTCTTCTTCTTCTTCTTCAGAGGGGAAGGGAGTGGGCTGGTGGTGGCAGCAGCAGCTGCGACAGCAGGGGGTGGCAAACTCGGCAGTTGCCTTGGGCACCAGGGGGAGCCCAATTTGACGCCCCTCCTTCCTGGTGCCCTAGGCAACCACCTAGTTTACCAAGCGGAGGAGCTGGCCTTCTGTGTTAATCACCCTTCCTGTGAAGAAGTACTTCCTTTTATCCATTCTAACCTGACTGCTCAGCAATTTCATTGAGTGCCCATGAGTTTTCGTAATGTGAGAAAGGAAAAAAAAGTACTTTCTCTGCTTTCTCTATCCCATGCATAATCTTGTAAACCTCTTTCATGTCACCCCTCAGTTGATGTTTCTCCAAGCTAAAGAGTCCCAAGCGTTTTAACCTTTCTTCATAGGAAAGTGTTCCAACCCTTTAATCATTCTAGTTGCCCTTTTCTGGACTTTTTCCGGTGCTATATCTTTTTTGAGGTGTGGTGACTAGAATTGTACACAGTATCCCAAATGAGGTCACACCATTGATTTATACAGGGGGATTATAATACTGGCTGATTTGTTTTCAATTCCCTTCCTAATAATTCCCAGCATAGCATTGACCTTTTTATTGCAGTTGCACACTGTCTCGACATTTTCAGAGAGTTATCTACCATGACCCCAAGATCTCTCTTTTAGTGAGTCTCCTCCAGTTCACACCCCATCAACTTGTATTTATAGTTAGGATTTTTGGCCCCAATGTGCATTACCTTGCCCTTGGCCATGTTGAACCTCATTTGCCATGTTGATGCTCATTCACCCAGCCTCAACAGATCCCTTCGAAGTGCCTCACAATCCTTTCTGGTTCTCACCACCCTGAACACCCTGACCAAGTTGTTCAAGTGCTCCAGTTAGAGTTTGCATCTTCAGCAATATTTTTTCTGATATCAGTTCTACACATCATCATGTTCACCCTGTTATATTTAATGTAGTATGTCATTACAGGATGTTCAGCCTATCCACCCACAACCAACCTGTCCACATCTCACATGTTCTTCTGTACCACTGAGGAAAAATAGTTGTGGGGTTTATTATAGTTATTTTATGGCTTTTATTGGGAAAATGGTGTGTGGGAAAGTGTTAAACTTGCAATCTCTGTGCATACTTCCTTTGATCAAATTGAAAGCCTCCATCCTCCATATCTGCACTTCATTAAAAAAGAAAATATTGGAGGGTACAATTACTAATCTCCTCCATAATGCATAGTTCGGGCCTAAAAGTATCACTTATTCCACACAATACTAAAAGCAAAAGAATGCCTCAAAGAGAAATTCAGTTGATGCCGAGGTCCGTAGAATATAATTACACCACAAGACCAGTCAAAAACATTTCATATAACTGTAAAACCTAATGTAGTGTGAAATAGTTACATTCAATGCTGTCTTTTAAACATATAAAATACAATAGTAAAACATCACAAATACACAATGAAGTTTAAACAATATGTTATTGTAATGTACTATTGAAGCCCCGAGTGAACTAAGTTTGTATCTGGAATGATAATTCCAGGACTTTCCCCCTCCACACCTCTTCCCTTGTATGTACAGACTTTAAAAGTGTAAGCCTTAAGGCAGGAACAGTTTCTTCACTGATGTAAGCCACTTTAAGGCACAATTGTCAGAAAAGGTGTATAAATTTAACAAATAACTATGTGGAAAAATGGTCCTCTCAAAGCCCCATTTATGTTCTCAGGGAGTTCAAGAGCTCCACAGTTGTCTCAAGTCATCACTTGGTAAGGCCCTTAAAGGCTACATCAGTTCAAACAAATGAACACATGTCTTCAAAGCTAACTAGATAACAATTCCACCAAATCCTTCCATGACTTTTTTAACCTGCTATTTAGTTGCCAGGTTTGCAATAGAAGAGCTAGATTCTAGTCCTGTAGCACTTTAAAGTCATAGCACCATAACAATTCTGGAACTCAACAGAAAGTCAGACCTTGAGTTACCATGGAGGCTTTAGTTCTTTTCCTTTGTTTTTTCTTGAATACAATTTACATTCTCCATCATAAACCCACCTGGTTTCTTGTCTCCTTGGAAACACAGTTTCACTGCATACCTACAGAAAGGCCTTCCGTATTTCACTTCCCGCTGGAAGTAATTATAACAGACTCTTCTTCTCCAGCCAAGAAATTGTGAGCATTCTTGAACTTTCACTCAGAAGCTCAAACTGATGCCAATCTTGTTTAGCGTTTCCTTTCTGTGAAGAAGTTCCCATTCAATTCAGTGTAGAATTTGCTTGTGGTTGCTCTGTAAGTATACCCAAAGTTGTATTTGTGACAGAAATCAGAACTCTTTAGCCTCTCCTGTTCAACTGGAAAGCTGTTTTTTTTCTGCTTCCAAATAAAAGGATTTTTATTTGATCATATGCTTCTTCCAAAAGTCAATAATTTTACCCTCAAAGAGAGTAAAAATGTTGCTTTTAAAAGAGAAAGAATGCCAATTATTTCTTAAGAAAGCCTTCAGACAAAAAAAATCAGGTTGCTACTACAAACATTTTTTTCCACAGACATCCCAACACAAAGAAGGAAATACTGCTCAGGATTAACTGGCCAAAAGATCTGAACTGTGTGATAGGCTGACAATGACTACAAAATAGTGTTCTGTCTTGAAGGGCCCAGGCTAGCCTAATCTCATCAGATCTTGGAAGCTAAAGAGGAGGAGGAAGAAAATATTGGGTTTATATCCAGGGCCTAGGGTGTGCATTGCCCCAGGCACAGTTGCCACACTGTGCCCCCTCCCTTCCACTGTGCCCCTCCCTCCTTCTATTGGTGTGCAGCACCATGCTCCAGCCCCTCCCCCCCGGCATGCTCAGAGGAGCCACACCAACCTCCTGTTTGGATGCGGGCATTTCAGTAAAGCATTCTCTTAAGAGAACACAGGACGCAGCGAGGCTTTGCTCCCCCCTCCCTTCCGGGTTTATATCCAGGCAGGATGCAATGAGGCTTTGCTCCTCCCTCCTTCCTGAAACCGGAAGGGAGCGGGGAGCAAAGACACATCACGTCATGCACTCTCTTAAGAGAACACTTTACTGAAATGCCCATGTCCAAACTGGAGGCTGGCGTCACTCCTCTGAGCATGCTGGGGGATGGCAGGGGGTGAATTAGGCATTTGTCTGGGGTACTGGGAAGGGGGGAGCCCAATTTGGTACCCCCCACCTCCTGGCACCCTAGGCAAATCCCTAATTTGCCTAGTTGGTGAGCTGGCCCAGTTTATATCCTGCCCTCCACTATGACTCTCAGAGTCTCAGAGCGGCTCACAATCTCCTTTATCTTCCTCCCCCACAACAGACACCCTGTGAGGTGGGTGGGGCCGAGAGAACTCTCACAGAAGCTGCCCTTTCAAGGACAACCTCTGCCAGGGCTATGGCTGACCCAAGGCCATTCCAGCTGCTGCAAGTGAAGGAATGGGGAATCAATCCTTGTTCTCCCAGATAAGAGTCCGCACACTTAACCACTACACCAAACTGGCTCTATGGTTATGATGATCCATATCATACCCTCCACTATTTGATAATATTGCGGGAGTGTGAATCAGTAGGAATCACCAAGGTGACTCACACAGCAGTTGCTATAGAACAAAGTTGTAGTCCGGTGGCACCTTTAAGTTGGTCTTAAACTATGGTTAGCATTGGGGTGAGAAACCACCAAGGAATTTTCCAGGGTCACTATGCAGAGGCAGGCAAAGGCAAATTGCCTTGAAAACACTACAGGTTTGCCAGACGTTGGCTGTGGCTAGACAGCACATCATACCCACCCACATACACACATCAGTTTAATTTGTAAAAGTTAAGGAATATTAAGGCCTCACCCTCCTTCAGTCTGGTCCCTTCTGTTTCAGTAACTCCTACCCTCAGGTACTCAGATCGGTATGGTGTAGACACCTTCACTGAGTCCTCCTCCCATTGATCTCCATCTTCCGCACTGTGGAGTGAGTGGCCAATTATCTCTTCATCAGTCCCTTCAGAAAGCCTTGTGAAGTAAGCACAGCAGTCTAGGTGGGCCCCCTTATAATTCCCAGCCTCCTGCATGAATCCTTTTACTTATGAGAAATTAGGAGTTACTTATGCAACACCTTGCAGATTTCGCACCTTGCGTGACCTCATTCAGATGTTGCCATGCAACTGTTGTGACATCTCCTTGAAAGCTCTCTCACTCCTTAAAAAACCTTGAGATTCCTTAAGTTAGATAAAAGTGGGGTATAAAAAGCAACTCTGCTTCTTCATACTGGGAAGTGCCTTCAGACTGAGTGGAAACTTTCTGGCGCCCCTTCTTAATTGTATTGAAATATGGGAGTTCCCTTATGGAATTATATATGCTCTGGAATCCCATTATTGGTGCAATGTCTATACACAAGGGAATTATGCCCACTCCCCTGTGTGGGACACACACACACAATATATATATACTCTTGCCATCAGACCATGTGCATTAATCTCAGTCTCCCTACTGAGCCCTCTCTTGGTGCTATAAACTACTTCAGTCTTCATTTCTGGTAATAGCCAGGTATTGTGCTGTACATGTGCTGAGGTGGGAAATTGCACCAGAGATACTTGTACTGTTTTCTCTGTACAATTGTACAGACAATCAACATTTAATTGAATGGAAAACAATCCTAAATGTATGAAGGTTTCTCCAAGAAAAGGTTAAACACAAACTTTTAAAATTATTGTGTGTAACTGTAATTTGTAGGCAGATTGAAGATGCCCCTCTTGATTTCTTAATAAAACAATAGCCACACAGTAAGAGCACTAGGAAATCCCAAAACAACTATGCTAATGCAATATAAATAAATTCGTTTGAGTCTGATTATTAAGTATAGTGATGAAACCTATATACATGAGACATTATATAACATGAAAACAAACAGACTGCAACAATGTTCTTTATAGAGATTTCAGTGTACCAGAAGCTGCAGCAATTCCACCAGTAAAGACACCAAATGTTAACAATTCCCAATGGCACAGTCACCATCTATATGTGTTCCTGGTTGACTTTCACACTTCAGTCTGTCCTCTTGAAAGTTGTATGAAAACATACTTCCATAAATGCTCAATGCATTTGCCATGGAATCAATCCAGCATTTCACAGCCATCTGTTAAAGCCACAACTTTATCAAGGACCAGTATAGTATGGATTACAAACTCAGTACAGAAAGAATTGAGGACCCCAGTTGCCCCACAGACCCTTCTCCAGAAGCACTCTGGGAACACCTAAAAACTACCATCCTGTTGATCTCTGAAGAAGTCCTCGGGTTCTCCACAAGGAAGAACAAGGACTGGTTTGACGAGAACAATCAAGAGATCCAAGAATTACTAGCGAAAAAGAGATCTGCCTACCAAGCACATCTTGCTCAGCCCTCCTGTCCCGGGAAAAAAGCAATCTTTCGCGCTGCATGTAGCAACCTCCAGCGCAAGCTTCGAGACATTCAGAACGAGTGGTGGACCAAGCTCGCAGAGAGAACCCAGCTGTGTGCAGACACTGGTGATTTAAGAGGGTTCTACGAAGCCCTGAAGGCAGTATATGGCCCATCATATAAGGCTCAGAGTCCCTTGCGTAGTGCAGACGGCCAACTGCTCCTCACAGACAAGGCATCCATACTGAACCGGTGGTCGGAGTATTTTCAGGTTCTCTTCAGTGCCAACCGCGTAGTTCAAGATTCAGCAATCCACCTCACCCCACTTCAACCAGTGAAAACAGAGTTGGATGAAATCCCCACCCTAGAAGAGACTGTTAAAGCCATCAAGCAACTGAAAAGTGGCAAGGCAGTGGGAATTGATGGAATCCCACCAGAGATCTGGAAGCATGGGGGCACAGTACTACATAGCACACTTCACAAAGTACTTGTCACCTGCTGGGAACAAGGCAAACTACCACAGGACTTTCACGATGCAATCATCATCACTCTACCCAAGAACAAAGGGGAAAAGTCAGACTGCTCCAACTACCGGGGGATAACCCTGCTCTCCATCGCAGGCAAAATCCTTGCCAGAATACTCCTGAACAGACTGGTGCCCACCATTGCAGAAGAACTCCTCCCAGAGAGCCAGTGCGGCTTCAGAGCTAACAGGAGCACCACCGACATGGTATTTGTTCTCAGGCAGCTCCAAGAGAAATGCAGGGAACAGAACAAGGGTCTATATGTGACTTTTATCGATCTTACCAAAGCTTTCGATACCGTTAGCAGGAAAGGCCTGTGGCAAATCTTGGAACGTTTAGGATGTCCCCCAAAGTTCCTCAGCATGATCATCCAGCTACATGAAGACCAGCGAGGCCAAGTCAGACACTGCAACGACCTCTCCGAGCCCTTCCCAATAGGCACAGGTGTAAAGCAAGGCTGCATTCTTGCGCCAACTCTCTTTACGATCTTCTTTAGCATGATGCTTCAAAGAGCCGCAGTAGATCTAGATGATGACGATGGTGTCTACATCCGCTACCGCACCGATGGCAGCCTGTTCAACCTGAGGCGGCTAAAGGCTTACTCCGAGACAATGGAAAAACTTATCCGAGAGCTACTGTTTGCTGATGACGCTGCACTCATCTCCCACTCGGTATCAGCTCTGCAGCATATGATGTCCTGCTTTGCAGAGGCTGCCAAGCTATTCAGCCTAGAAGTTAGTCTGAAGAAGACAGAAGTTCTCCACCAGCCTGCACCCCAGGAAGATTATTACCCTCCCTGCATCACTGTGGGTGAATCAGTTCTGAAGACAGTCCAGCAGTTCAGCTACCTGGGGTGCATCATCTCCTCAGATGCCAAGATCGACAAGGAGATTGACAACAGGCTGGCAAAGGCAAACCGTGCATTTGGCCGACTGCACAAAAGAGTGTGGAGCAACAAGCATCTGAAAAAAGGCACAAAATCAATGTTTACAAAGCGGTTGTGATGACAACCCTCATCTACGGCTCTGAATCGTGGGTTTTATACCGTCATCACCTGCGACTCCTTGAGCGCTTTCATCAGCGCTGCCTTTGCACCATCCTCAACATCCACTGGAGTGACTTTGTGACCAACACTGAAGTCCTCAAGAGGGCGGAGGTTACAAGCATCGAGGCACTGCTGTTGAAGACGCAGCTGCGCTGGGCAGGGCATATTTCTAGGATGGAAAACCACCGCCTTCCCAAGATTGCTCTGTATGGCGAACTTTCCACCGGCCATCGAAATAGAGGGGCACCAAAGAAGAGGTACAAGGACTCCTTGAAGAAATCCCTTGGCACCTGTCGCATCAACCATCACCAGTGGTCTGACCTAGCCTCAGATCGCAAAGCATGGAGGCACACCATCCACCAGGCTGTCTCTTCCTTTGAGAACGCACGCATAGCTGGTCTTGAGGACAAAAGGAGATTGAGGAAGAATCGCACTGCTACAGCACCAACCCCAAATCAGACTTTTCCCTGCAGCCACTGTGGCCGGATCTGCCTGTCCCGCATTGGTCTTGTCAGCCACCAGTGAGCCTGCAGCAGACGTGGACTACTGCACCCTTCTTAAATCTTCGTTCGCGAAGTCAACCCGAGAGAGAGACAGAAAGGTTCTAAACCTTAACAACGCATTTGACTGTAAGATAGTCAGAAACCAAACTTGATAACCAGCAAAATAGTGAAAAGGTTTTTAACAGAGTAAAAGAATAACAAGTTTGGTTTCTGGTTCTCATTAGCCTGGGTTTAATTGTGGAGGGGCAGCAAAAGGGGGAGGGAGAAGTGTCAAAGATTGATGTGTCCTTGATGGTGTGAGTCTATGTCACCAGCTCCCTTAGTGTTACTTTAAGAACATGCCATATTGGATCAGGCCAATGGCCTATCCAGTCCAACACTCTGTGTCACCGAGTAGCCAAAAAATTTATATATGTATATATACACACACACTGTGGCTAATAGCCACTGATGGACCTCTGCTCCATATTCTTATCTAATCCCCTCTTGAAGCTGGCTATGCTTGTAGCCGCCATCACCTCCTGTGGCAGTGAATTCCACATGTTAATCACCCTTTGGGTGAAGTACCTCCTTTTATCAGTTCTAACACAACTGCTCAGCAATTTCATTGAATGCCCACAAGTTTTTGTATTGTAAAAAAGGGATAAAAATACTTCTTTCTCTACCTTCTCCATTCCATACATAATCTTGTAAACTTCTATCATGTCACCTCGCAGTAGACGTTTCTCCAAGCTAAAGAGCACCAAGTGTTTTAACCTTTCTTCATAGGGAAAGTGTTCCAAACCTTTAATCATTCTAGATGCCCTTTACTGCACTTTTCCCAATGCTATAATATCCTTTTAGAGGTGCGGTGACCAGAATTGCACACAGTATTCCCAATGAGACCACGGCATCGATTTATACAGGGGCATTATGATACTGGCTGATTTGTTTTCAATTCCCTTCCTAATAATTCCCAGCATGGCGTAGGCCTTTTTTATTGCAATCGCACACTGTCTTGACATTTTCAGTGAGTTATCTACCACGACCCCAAGATCTCTCTCTTGATCAATCTCTGCCAGTTCACACCCCATCAACTTGTATTTGTAGCTGGGATTCTTGGCTCCAATGTGCATTACTTCGCACTTGGCCACATTGAACCTCATCTGCCACATTGACGCCCACTCACCCAGCCTCAACAGATCCCTTTGGAGTTCCTCACAATCCTCTCTGGTTCTCACCACCCTGAACAATTTAGTGGCATTTGCAAACTTGGCCACTTCACTGCCTACTCTCAACTCCAAATCATTTATGAACAAGTTAAAGAACATGGGACCCAGTACCGAGCCCTGCGGCACTCCACTGCTTACTGTCCTCCACTGCGAAGACTGCCCATTTATACTCACTCTCTGCTTCCTATTCATTAGCCAGTTTTTGATCCACAAGAGCACTGTCCTTTTACTTCATGACTCTTGAGCTTACTAAGGAGCCTTTGATGAGGAACTTTATCAAAAGCTTTCTGGAAGTTAAGGTAAACAATTTCTATCGGGTCTCCTTTGTCCACATGTTTGTTCACCCCCTCAAAGAAATGAAACAGGTTAGTGAGGCAAGATCTTCCCTTACAGAACCCATGCTGAGTCTTCCTCAATAACTCGTGTTCATCAATGTGCCTACTCATTCTGTCCTTGATAATGGTTTCTACCAACTTTCCCGGTATTGAAGTTAGACTGACTGGCTTGTAATTTCCCGGATCTCCTCTGGAACCCTTTTTAAAGATGGGGGTGACATTTGTTACCTTCCAGTCCTCAGGAACGGAGGCAGATTTCAATGAAAGATTACATATTTTTGTCAGAAGATCCACGAGTTCAACTTTGAGTTCTTTCAGAACTCTTGGATGTACGCCATCCGCACCTGGTGACTTAGTAGTTTTTAATTTGTCTATCAGTTGTAGGACCTCCTCTCTTGTCACCTCAATCTGACTCAGGTCTTTCAACACCCCTTCCAAAATTACTGGTTCTGGAGCAGGCAAACACTTCTCATCTTCCACAGTAAAGATGGAGGCAAAAATGCATTCAGCTTCTCAGCCATTTCCCTATCCTCCTTCAGTAATCCTTTGACCCCTTGGTCGTCCAAGGGCCCCAGTGCCTCCATGGCTGGTTTCCTGCTTCTAATATATTTGAAGAATTTTTTTTATTGTTGGACTTTATGTTTTTTTGCAATTTTGCTCCTCATAGTCCCTTTTTGCCTGTCTGATCACAGTCTTGCATTTGATTTGCCACAGCCTGTGTTCCCTTTTATTAATCTCACTTGGACTAGCTTTCCACCGCTTAAAGGAGTCCTTACCTTTTACAGCTTCCATTACTTTGTTTGCTAACCATGCAGGCCTTCTTTTATACCTGTTTGTGCCTTTCTTAACTTGTGGTATATATTTTATCTGAGCTTCTAGGATTGTAGTTTTAAATAGCCTCCAAGCTTCCCCAAGGGTTTTGACTGTATTTACCTTTCCTTTCAGTTACCTCTTCACATGCCTCCTCATCTCAGAGAATTGACCCCTTTTAAAGTTAAACGCGGTTGTGCTGGTCTTTTGGGGCAACTCTCTATTTATACAAATAGTGAAATCAATAACGTTATGGTCACTGTTCCCAAGCGGTGCGATCACTTTTACATCTCTCACCAAGTCTTGGGCATTACTTAGGACCAAATCCAGGATTGCCCCACCCCTGGCAGGTTCAGAGACCATTGCTCCATAGCACAGTCATTGAGAGCATCTAGAAACTCATCTAGAAACTCTCTCGACCAAAACACATATTGACCGAAACAATCTGCGGGTAGTTAAAATCACCTATTATGACAGTTTTTACGTCTAGCCACTATCTTTAAGCCTTCCATCATATTATAGTAGTCCTCTATCTTTTGATTTGGTGGGCGATAACAAACTCCCATAGTTAAATTGCCTTTTGGGTCCTCTATTTTAACCCAAAGCATTTTAGAAGGGAATCTAATTCTCTGACTTCAGTCTTACTGGACCGTATGCCCTCTCTGACATACAGAGTCACCCCATCTCCAACCCTTCCCTCCCTATTCTTCCGATATAACTTATACCAGGAATCACCGTGTCCCACTGATTCTCCTCATTCCACCAAGTTTCTGAAATTCCCACAATGTCTATGTTTTCTCCCAACACTAAACATTCCAACTCACCAATTTTACTTTGAACACTTCTAGCATTTGTGTAGAAACATCTTTAATTTCCCAGGCAAGCTAGGCCCGCCACCTTCCTCCTGCCGCCTCGAGACTCTGGCAGGCAGTCCATTCTGTTTGTCACCATCTCAGTGGACAACTCTTATCCATTACCCAGTAGAAAAGTAACAGCTAACCCTTCATCTCTTTGAGATGAGTCCTCCCGAACCGGAGACATTTCATCTCTTGTCGGCTTTCCCCCAAGATTTAGTTTAAAAACTGCTCTGCCACCTTTTTAATTTTAAGCGCCAGCAGTCTGGTTCCATCTGGGGACAAGTGGAGACCGTCTCTTTTGTACAGCTCCCACTTGTCCCAGAAAGCATCCCAGTGCCTAACAAACTTAAACCCTTCCTCCCTACACCATCATCTCATCCACACATTGAGACTTCTAATTTGTGCCTGTCTCTCCAGCCCTGCACGTGGAACAGGTAGCACTTCTGAGAAGGCTACCTTGGAGGTCCTGGCCTTAAGTCTCCCGCTTAGCAGCCTAAATTTTTCCTCCGAGACCTCACAACTGCATTTCCCCACATCGTTGATGCCAACATGTACCACGACCACTGGCTCCTCCCCAGCACTGTCTATCAGCCTATCTACTACACACATAATGTCCGCTACCTTCACACCAGGCAGGCAAGTCACCATACGGTCAGTACGCAGTTTTGCCACCCAGCTGTCTACTTGCCTAAGGATCGAATCACCAACTACAAAGACTCCTCCTCTCTCCCTGCCCAGGGATGGTTCCTTGGCGCAAAAGGATTCCCGCTCACCAACTGAAGAAGAGGTCCCTTCTGAGGGCGCATTCCCCTTATCCTCAGCCCAGTGCCCTGTTCCCTCTCGACCCTCATGCTCCCTGGCAGCAACGGGGCTGCCACGTTCAGAGTGGGGCTCATGTAACGCGTCTCTGAGAGTCTTCTCCGAGTGCCTAACTGACCGTCTCTGCTTCTCCAGGACAATCACCTCAGCCTCAAGGGTACGAACTCGTTCCCTGAGGACCAGGAGCTCCTTGCATCGAGCACACACCCAAGACTTCTGTCCTGTGGGCAGATAGTCATACATGTGACACTCAGTGCAAAACACTGGAAAGCCCCCACCTCCTGCTGGCATTCTACCGTCATGATAGCTTTTAAAAAATATACAGTCCCCTTTTAAACCCTGTTTGTTTATGTGGCTCCTCACCTGGAGAGTCTACTTACCTTATTGGGAACTCAAGGAATCCGGGTTCCTGGTCCTTACACAGCCCCCAGGCTAAGAGCCACAGGCCAAGAGCCCTTTAGCTCTCGCCCTTCGGCTCGCGCCAAAGGCTTGTGCCTCTGGCAAGGCGCAGCTTAATAATGCAAAGAGGGTGGGGAACACAGTCGCTCCTAATCAATCAGCAACAATCACCTTCAGCCCTTCACATGAACTCAGAATTTTTTAGCAACTCCCCCAGCTGCTAAGCCACAAACCTCACACTTGTAGCACTTCTCTGCTCTATCAGAGCTCTCTGCAATGTGCATGGAAGGTACTCCTCCCACACTTTTATTGAAGCTAGGGAAGTCTACTAAGACAAAGCTTAAGAGGTTCTAATATAGAGAACAAATCTGCCTGGGTCTGGTGAGTGCTCTCTTCTGGCCTTCCTCACTTGGGTGAGTCAGAGCTTAGACCATCTTTAGACTGGTAGCCAGGGCAGAAGGGGTCAAGTAGGGCTATAGTGTTGACTCCCAAGAGCACAGAGATTGGCAGAAGAGCCAGTCTCTGTTTTGTATCAGGTGCTTTCTGTCCCACTCCTTAACTGGGATAGCTGTATGTCCAGTGCATGTCCTGCAATGTCCCAGGATCTTAAGAAACACTTATATGTTACAGGAGGATACATTCTGGAAGCAGAATCTTTTGATTTTTTAAAACAGATATGTATTTTTTTTTTCTTTTATGGATCCAGCTCCTAGATTGTATAAGCATCACAGGTATCAAAAGCTTGGTGGAACAAATCCATTTTGCCATCATATGCCCTTCTCTGATTGCACCAAGATCTCTAATTCTGTCACATTTCAACTAAAGCAAGGTCTGTCTCAGCCATTGCTGGAGTGTGAATCAGTAGGAATCTCCAAGGTATTTCACACAGTAGTTGCTATAGAACAAAGTTGTAGTCCAGTGGCACCTTTAAGACCAACAAAGTTTTATTCTATCTGTGAGGTTTTGTGTGCCAAGCACATTTCATCAAACAATAATAAGGAATGGAATTAGCAGTCCTACATATATAGAGTGAATTCATATGCAATAGTGAACATGTTTTTTTTTAACAGATTAAAGAATTATTGTTCTTACTGCCTGGTTCTGGGTTTCATGCACCTAGTCAAACACGTTGCCCCCTTTGGGTCACCTTGACTGGGTTTTCTGGTCCTGCCATTCCTGCAGAGTCAGAGTGCCCCCTGTGGGTCACCCCTTAAGAAACCTGGTGGCAAGGTCTCCTTTGCAGGCTCTGGCAGGGGGCCATCTGACTCTGCTGGAACATTGGCAGCCGAAAACACTGCCATTCTGATCTCTCCCTGGTCCCTCTGGTCCTCTTTGGCCTCCTCTTCTCAGAATCACTGGGATGTGTAGCTGGTGTGTTAATAATATAACGACAAATACATGTTGAAATTCTAGATTTTATGAGCTCACAAAGGTTTAAAATAATCCTTATTGGAATTTTGCATTGTATAGATGTATTGCCCACCACCCCCAAAGCGGAATAAAGAGGCTGATACAAAATATTGGGAAACTAGCCACTTTATTTAATTAACACAACTAACACGGCAAGGGCTACCTGCATTTGGCAAGCCCTGGGGTCTTCCTCCGACCCCGCCAAGTCCAATAATGGGCGAGCCACCCTGCCCCCAGCACAAGCCATATGAATGTGGCTAATGCCAGGCTGGCTAGGCCACAAACTACCCTCCCCCCCTCCAGCCCCGATCACCAGAAGGAGGCCCTTGCCGCAGGTCACTTAAAAAGGCCTGACTACCCACGTCCGACAGATGGACCCCATCTGGCTGCTACAGCTCTCCCATATCCACCCTAATTCCAGGGTGAGGAAGGAAGGTACCCAGACCCCTTTCTAAGATCTTCCGCAGGGCCCGATTCACCTTTCGTCTGGCCCGCTCAATACCCGCAGGGTCCCAGGCGGCCCACTAGACTCTTCGTGGTAGGATGGCGGATCAAATTAGGCAGACTCCCGGCTACCTCCTCAAGATCCGCCACCGCCTGCAAGGAAAGGACCTTCCCCTTCATCAGCCAAATCATTCCCCCCAAGGTGAATGACAAGTATATGAGGCGGAGGACCGGCCCTTCCTAAAAACAGCAATGGCAGGAGCCCTGGCCATCTTAGCCCCCATCGCCCCTGCCATTCAACAACAGCCCACTTGCTCAGCCCCAACTGGAAACTGACTGGCGATCTCCTTGCATAGTGGGCAGCCCAGAATATCATACTGCGCCCACAGATGAGGATCCGCAGCCTCCCCTGACGAGACACAGCACCTGGAATGAGAAAACAGTCAAATACAACTGAACTTCAAACTGCATGACATTAACCAGCCAGCCCCAAGTCCCCTCAGGGAAACACCAATGGGCGCACATAGGCTCGGTAAGCTGCCGAATGCCAACGGCCCACCCGTTGGATGGCCGGTCCGGGATAGCCCATTGCTGCAGCAGTTGACGTGGCCCCAATTAGAAAGGAATGGGTACCAAACTTAAACCTCTCCAAGCCCAACTTGCCTAATACCCATGCCGTAACAGCCCAAAACTGATACAGTGAGTGGAGATCCACCCTTAAGGCAGAATAGTGGCCCCTGGGCATTCCCCCTAACTGCCACATACTGCTGCAATGCTTGCACCAGACATAAACCAGCCTCCTCACAAGGACTAAGTGTGATCGTGGTGCCCTTACTCCCTTGGTACGTTTTAGACCACCTAACTTGCAACACCAAGTGTTCGCCCATAAATTTGACATTGCTACACTGTAATGCCCAATGAGATTGGTCATTCCATGACAGCCGCACCATTTCATAGACCCTTAAGGCCCCAAAAATGCCATCAGTGCTGCTGTGTGGAACAGTTTAATTTCGTAATCCAAACTATACACCTCGGGCCAAACTCGGCCCAACCCCCTAAGTATGGAAGGAGATATGGGTTGCCGGGTGTCCGCCCTCACCCCACGTTCCCTTGACCAGCCTTCAAGCATCTTTTTCAATCTGAAATCCCCAATGACTACCAGAAACCCCTGAGCCTTACTAATAAACGCTAAGGCAGCCAACTGTCCCTGAATGGATTTAATTGTTAGGCCCCTACCTTTCTGATGCACGCAAAACTGCATCAGGTGGGAGACTGAAATGGGCCAGCTATCTCCCAAATCTGCCATATGTCTAAATACACTAAACTGTAGATCAGTACGCTCATACACTTTCCATGTACTCGGGGCTAATGCTAACAGAATTGCCCTACCGGCTTTGGCCTGCCAAGCATCCACAGGTCCTGAGGCATCCGCACCGGCCATGGATCGGCCTCCGGGGCCAGCTGGCGAAAGCTCTCCATCTGTCGGTGAGACAGCGCATCCGTCACCCCGTTACAAACTCCCGGAACATGCTTAGCTAAAAACAACATGTTTAATTGCAGGCAGCATAGTGTAAAAGCCCTTACCAGGTTCATTACTAGTATAGACCTGGAGGACAAGGAGTTGATGACGTGAACCACCGCCAAGTTGTCACACCAAAAGTGCACCACTTGGTTGGCCAGCTGTTCTCCCCAGATCCATACTGCCACAACAATGGGGAAAAATTCCAAAAAAGTTAAGTTCCTACAAAGGTCACTAGCTTGCCAATCCTTAGGCTTCTGCTCAGCGCACCAGTGCTCCCGAAACAAAACCCCCAAACCAGTAGAACCTGTGGTGTCCGAGGATATCTGGAGGTCTGCTTCAACTTTCATATCCTCCTGCCAAAAGGACACCCTGTTAAATGACTCCAAGATTTTTCCCCAAACCTCCAAATCGCTGTGCATGCTAGCCATTATACACGCCTTGTGATGGGGTAAGCGCAGGGACCCCATGGCATCACAAAGGTGCCGAAGGAATGCCCTGCCCGCTGCTACCACTCTGCAGGCGAAATTGAGATGCCCGACAAGCTGCTGCAGCTCCAACAGTGACACCTTGTGTTTCCGCTTTAGAGCTGCCAGCCGCTCCCTGAGCTGCCAGACCTTTTCCACTGGCAGCCGAGAAGTTTGCTGGAAAGTATCCAGCTCAGTGCCCAAAAATGTCAGCCATGTAGCTAAACCCTCCGTATTTTCATGTGCCAGTGGCACACCGAGCTCGTATGCTAGCTTCATAAAAAGCTCCAATGGCCTGGCACAACACCCGGTCCCTGCCGCGCCCACGAACAGAAAATCATCCAAGTAATGAACCATCTCCATACACCCAGATCTAGCCTTCAGCAGCCATTCCAAAAAGGAACTGAACCGCTCAAAAGCCGCACAGGATACAGAGCGCCCCATAGGTAGAGCTCTATCCATATAATATTTCCCCTCAAACATAAACCCCAACAACTCAAAGTCCTCAGGGTGTACTGGCAATAGGTGAAGAGCCGACTTAATGTCGCATTTGGCCATTTCTGCACCCAACTCACACCCCCGCACCACTTTGACCGCTTGGTCAAAGGAAGTGTACCTAACTGAACAGAGGTGATCGGGAATTCCATCATTCACCGACCCACCACTGGGATATGAGAGATGATGAATCAGCCTATATTCACCTGCTGTCTTCTTAGGCACCACTCCCAATGGGGAAACCCGAAAGCGTGGAACTGGGGAGGAATCAAAAGGACTGATGACTCGCCCCTTTGAACATTCCTTTGCTATCTTAGCCCGAACCACATGTTCGAGCCCTACAATAGAACAAAGTTTGGATGCCCTACAGGGCACCCTAGGCCCCTGAAATGGGATCCTGAACCCGAAGGTGAACCCTTCCCACAAGTAGTCTCTGTCTGCGACCCTGGGATAACCCTCCAGGAAACGCTTAAGAACTCTCAGTCGAATGGGACTGGGCCCCTTTTCCAGGCATCTGAGAATTGCCTCTGCCCCCAGGGCGCTTTGCACCCCCCCCCCTTTGCTTGGCCTTACTGCATGCAGAAAATGCGTAGGACCTGCCGCATAATGGGCACTCATGCCTGAATTTGCACGCTTTCCATGAGCACACTCCTTGCGAAGTAAATTCCCAACATAGCAGCCGGGGTTGAACCAGCTGGCCTGCTGAGGAGTGGGCTACTGAAACACCTGGCTGTTTATGCCCCAAATGACCACTGTCGGCCCTGTCACCCGAATTGGGTTTTGCTGGGGTCATCAGCTGCAGCCACATGGTAGCACTGGATTAATTGCTGCCCTCATCCTAAAAGTCTCGTCGTATTGTAACCAGGCAGCCCCCACGAAATCAGTATATGCCCTGTATATAATATCACAATACTGAAACAAAGGCGCAGCCCTGCATGGCTGCGGCCTGGCAATAACTCCCACGTATATAAGGAAACCAGGCAGCCAGTTGGCCCAGGTTCGGTTTACCTTCCTACGCCTAAGCTTCTCCTTCTCTTTCTCATCCATTTCTTCCTTACTTTTCTTCTCCAATTCTCTATAAAGGAGACTGAATACATTGACGTATTCCCCCCCTTAGAATGATCCCCTATGGGCATTGCGGTATCTCCAAAGGGGAGGGCCAGGAAAGGCACTCACCCATAAGGATTCAGTGGATAACTCCAAGCATTCCATTGAGCACTAGGCCACCCCATGGGCTGGGCCATCGACATGTGCCTTCCCTATGGGAGAACCCCCAATGATGCTAAAGATGCAGAAGACCCCTGGGCGACCTCCGCCCCCGCAGGAGCCACTGGTGGCTGGCACCACCCAACCGGGGTACCTTGTCCCCATCCCACAGTGGAACTCCCTGCACCCCATGCCGTACCAGGCTGGGCTGGGGAAACCCATTGCCCACCCTGGTCCATTGATGCAACCAGCCCCATACCAGCAGGCCCCATCAATGCGCCAGAGCCCCATGGCCCCCATGGCCAAGCCTGAGAGTGTTGTGTCAATGCCATTTTACCTTCAATGCCTGATGGCATCACTGCCACTGCCACCGGTTGAACTGGTTGTTATCTTTCCTCCACCACCTCCTGCTCCTCATTTACGTCGCCTGTCAATGCGTCTTTGCTCGTCCCGGCCTCCTGGCTTTGTTCGGGCACCGTCTTTGAGCCCATGCCCTCCTGTAATGCAGAAAGTCTTGCCAGTACCTCCCTTTCAAATGTGAAGGCACCTGAACGTCCCGAGACACTGTGGCGTCCAGACCAAACTGTAGGTGCCCCAGCTACACCCCTTTCCCTCTACAAGGCACCCAAATGATCCATTATAGCCTGTCTCATGTCACATCCATCCATCTGCTCCTCCCCCGGAGCCCCCGGGCGTACCCGCTTTCTAGGGCCTTTAGCAGGCTGTTTGCCCTTAGAAGAGCCTTGCCCTTTCTTTGGGCCCATTGCCAAGCCACAGAATCTTCCCTTTCCCACCAGGAAAATGTACTGGGGGGGGGGGGGTAGAAATCACCAACCCCTTCCTACCGAGCCCCCTGCTCCGCTTAAAAGATCCCAATAGGGAATGGGGGGGGCTATTTGTGGCCCTAACTTGCAGGCAAGGCAACGACCACTTCCACACAACCTCCCCCGCTTCAGTGCCAATGCCCCCCGAGCCAGTCACATCAACCTCCCAAGGTTCTATCCCCTGACCACAGAGGGCCTGCTGCTCCCTGGCACCTACAAATGGCCCCCTTTTACTGCCACCCCTCCGAGGCTTATGAACACCACCCGTGGACACCCGCGGCACAAGCTGCCCTGTACCACCGCTGCTCAACCAGCCTGCTGCCCACGCTGCTTGGCTTGCCGACACCGTTTGCAGCCACCCACAGCACAATCCTCCCTGGGCCGACACCACTCCAAAGACCTGCTGCCCATGCTGCTTGTCAGCCCCAGACTGACAAAAGACCCACCACCAGAAGGCCGCTGCCTCACATGCTCTCGGCTACGGACACCCAACATGCCTCCGAACCGACCGAGAGCTAAAACACCACTGCGTAGGTTGAGCGGGGTCAGGGCTATATATAGCCCCAACGCTCCACCCAGCAGCAGAACCCAGATGCCCGGGAAGCTCTCCCGCCTCCATCCTTCCGGGGAGGCAAAGGATGGCCCTGTGGCGCATAGCCGCTTTGCGGCTCAGCCGGGGCCGAATTTCTTCAAATAACTTCTTCAGAAACCATCTAGGTATAGCTACAATATTAGGTATCCCATTGTACATTGTATTTTCATGTGTATTACCCACCTCATCTACATGCAGTGTATGTAATAGTTCTGGAATGTTATTGTTCTTCTAAGGCATATATTAGGCATATATTCTGTTTCTCTGTACTAGCCTAGCAGTTCCAGTTAAGTGGCTGCAGTTTATAGTGTATTCCAGGACTGGTTGTCTATAAGAAGTTGCTGCTCTCTAGTTATACTTGAGTTGTAACCTCCTGCTTAGGTCTCCAATAAAGATAGTTGAGTCATATTTAGTCTCTGATAAAGATAGTTGAGTCATATTACTTTTTTGTATGAAGCCAACACTTTTAGTTAAAGTTGTAGGGCTGCCAGCTTAATATTTTAAAGTTTCATTTCAATCTGAGTTCAACAGGAAGTCTTAATTAGTCTCTGTCTCTAGCTCCAGGAGACTGAGAAAGGTGAGAATATACCCAAATGGCATCCATCAGTGCTGCAATATCACAGATGAAAAAAGCAGGAGTCAACAAAGACCAGCAAAGTTTTATTCAGAACAGAAATCTCATCTGAAGAAGTGTGCTTTTAGCACATGAAAGCTTACGTTCTGAAAAAAACTTTGTTGGTCTTAAAGGTGTGACTTGACTCCTGCTTTGTCCAACTGCTTCAGACCAACATGGCTGTCCACTTGGCAATATCACAGAGTTTGGGGTGAATACTAGAATGTCCCACAACATACTGATGACATTTCCAAATATGCAGCTAGAAGTAACATTATGGCATCAAAAGATCCCATTTTGCTCCACCCATTTTTCTACCACTGCCCTATGGAGTAGAAGTAGGGGCAGAGCCTACTGGCCTATAAAGTGAGTTACCTAGCCTTCCTATTTAAACAATGAGTGTTGGACACAGTGTTAGACTGGATGGGCCAGTGGCATGATCCAACATGGTTTCTCTTATGTTCTTAATGCTTTGTAGAGGGACATGTATATTTTGACTTTATCTTTCACTTTTTTGGCTGTCCTGTTGATGAATCATAATCTTAGAAAGCTAAAAGAATGCAGGATCTGTAATTTGTAAGTCTCAGTGTCTACTATCTACATTTTAAAAAGCATCTGTTATCCAATATCTATTAATAGCTGGGCTTTAGTCCTCTCCCATTCAAATAAACCCAAAATATCTTGGAATTTAACAAGTCAAAACCAAAACACTTATGCTGGTAAGTTTTCCACAGTGACTGTTTCTAATCAATATTCATAAAGATGAAACCATTGCCGTTTCAAAACATTAATTACCTTGTTGATATGTCTGTGACAGGAATAAAGGCAAGTGTCATTTCAACATTACTTGGGAGAAAAAAAATTAAACAGTAGTGGCAGAAAACCCTTTGCTGCCTGGATAAGCACAACATATTGAGCAATTAATCCTAATGTTGCAGTCGAGGATCTAATAATTCTAACCAATCATGGCCAAGTTAAGCTCTGCTAAATTTGCAAGAAATAGATCAGCATGCATGTGACCTTTCACATCAATCGTCTTCCACAATTGAGAATTCCTCTTTCCTACTTTCTTTATGTCGGAATATATTTGAACACAGTATAATCTTGCATAGGGTTGCCAAGTCCAATTCAAGAAATATCTGGGGACTTTGGGGGCAAAGCCAGGAGACTTTGGGGGTGGAGCCAGGAGACATTGGGGTGGAGCCAGAAACAAGGGTGTGACAAGTATAATTGAACTCCAAGGGAGTTCTGGCCATCACATTTAAAGGGACAGCACACCTTTAGGAAATAATGAATAGGGGCACCATTTTGGGGGCTCATAGAATTGGACCCCCTGGTCCAATCGTTTTGAAACTTGGGGAGGTATTTTGGGGAGAAACACTAGAAGCTATACTAAAAATTTGGTGCCTCTACCTCAAAACATAGCCCCCCCAGAGCCCCCAATACCCGTGGATCAATTCCCCATTATTCCCTATGGGAATTGTTCTCCATAGGGAATAATAGAGTGCCCAGTAGACATTTCCCTCCCCCCCATGTTTTCTAAAGCAGGGGGGAGGGTCTCCAAACCAGGGAATCCCCTGCCCCCTCCCTCTCTCTCACACACAAATACTTACTGGGTCTTGTTCCTGCAGAACTTTACTTGATCTGAAAACGAAAGCAAAACAAAAGGAGGGGCCGTTCTCCAAAGCCCTTCCTGTTTCCTGCTCAGCCTTAAAGGCACATATTTTAAAAACAGACCTGCAGGAGCTCTAAAACTACATGGTGATTGTGGGGGGCAGGGCTTCCCCCGCTGGCCAGCTGGCTGGGGGCAGGGAGAAGCCTGTGAAAACAGGGGATCCCCTGCTGGGACCTGGGGATTGGGAAGCCTAGTCTTGCAGGTCTTACATATGATATTGTTTTAGACACAATGAAAATTGACTCTTTCAAGATACAGTTATGTATCCTGATTCAAAAGGGCATAATGTAAAAATATTTATCATCCCCCAGATCCCTTCATTGCCCTGTAACGTTCAATTGGTTGGAGCATTACAATGGTGATTTTTCAATGAGGAAAATAGTTGAGGCAGAGTGGAAGAGCAAAATGGTCTTGGAAAAGGGTCATGCCCCCCAGCTCAAGATGGAGGGAGGGAGCAAGAACAGGCTGAAACCAAGGCCATTGGTTTGAGGCAGTGGAAGCTTATGCCTGCCAGCCTCACCCAAAACTCTCAATCGAATCTATCTCATGAGATTGCTATGAGGATAAAATTGAGAAGAGGAAAACTGTAAGCTGCTTTGGGTCCCAGCTGGGTGGAAAGATGAGGTATACTTGAAAAAATAACTATGACAGTATGAAGAAAATGCCTAACTATATGGCTTCAGTCCTAAACTTATTTATTAGGGAGTAAAGACAATTGAACTTATTGGAATTCAGTGGTATTCAGTGGGACTTGAATAAACATACTTCTGCTGGTACTGCAGCTTCAGAGGTCTTTCCATAAGTCTATAACATCACTATAGTTTATGCTCCTGTTCCACTTTGTCCCAACAGTATAATTTAACCTGAATTTAGTTTAGTTGAGAAAAAAATCACCTAAAATCAAATGTGTTGATACTCCTCTATGATCAAGGTCTGGAATTCTGGATGCTATGGATTACTTCAGAATCCCCTGCTCTTCCCCATGTGGATATGATATATTTGTGGCAGGACAGTCTGAGAAATTTTGACAAGATTATAAGGGGTGGCAAAGTAATTGTTTTAGGATATTGTGAGTTAACTTTCCAAAGTAGGAGACTGCAGTAGGCCTTCTTCGTTTCAGAAGGGCCTGTGAGAAGAATAACAACACAGCATTGATCTAGCTTTGAAGGTTTCCAAATGAATGAGTTTAGAATCAGAGCTCTGTATATGATAGGAGGGGGACAGCAAGCTTTTTTATGGGCTCCCTATGTCAGTTCCCCACTACAGATGAGTAAGTATTAATATTTTCAGCACTTAAAAGCAATCCTGTCCTAGTTTTGCATGCCCTTCTAGTCACAGAAAATGAAGGACACTACCTGTCATATCTTAGCGACCCGTAACATTTCAGTGCCATCAAGGATTGCCTCTCTTGATTGAACTAAGCAAAAGTCCTAGAGGTTTTCTGTCAAAATGTCTTCAAAATGATGCCATCTGTGATAAGACTGAAAATGACTCCAGGAAACGAATATTCATACTTTGTGCACTTACAGATATGTTCATTAAATTGTAAAATACCTACTTTTTACAGAATATGCTGCATAATATTTTGCCATGAAAGCAAAAAATGAACTTTTTTTAAAATAAGCAAAATATATCAGGAGAGGCTGAAGAGACAGTATACAATGCTGGATAATTTTCAGAGGGTAGCTGTGTTGGTTTGTGGTAAAATAGCTAGATTTGAGTCCAATAGCACCTTAGAGACCAACAATATTTTGGGGGCATAAGCTTTTGAGGGTCAAAGAGGTTGATGAAGGGAGCTTTGACTCTTGGAATCTAATTCCCCCAAAATCTTGTTGGTCTCTAAGATACTACTGGACTTGAAACTAGCTGTCATGCTGGATAACAGAGTGAACTGGAGCCCTAAGGTACCTGTCTATTCTAGGGATTGGCACTGACCCGAACATGAGACAAAATTCAGACCAAACTTTAGCAGGTTTGCAAACCCTGGGCCATGGTTCGGTGAAAGTTAGTTCCCCAAACACTTACTGAGCTTCTGCTTGGTTTGATTCAGGTGTTTGGCTCCCCACATGTGCACACCACTTCCAGGTGGCATCGAGCACTGCCCCCAGCATGCCTGCATCATCTAGAACTTCCAGATGACACAGGCACTCCAGGGGTGGCACCTGGCACCAGGAGGACCCTGAACCAGTTCAGTTTGGGCATATTTTGCCGGGGGGTCCAGTTTGGGGTCACTCGGTTCATGAATCCCAAACTGAACCAAGCTTTCCCAATCTGTGTCCATCCCTAGTCTATTCCAATCTCACCTTTGACATACCTTCACTCAGTCATTACAGACAAGCCTTTCTCCCAGCCTTCGCCTATCATCTTCAGTGCAGCTGCCTTATAGTGACTCACTCCACTTGTTAATCTAGCTGAGCATTGTCTCCTCTGATTGGCAGTAATTCTTTCTCAAACAACAGAAAAAGTTGAGGAAGTCCTATACTATTATTATGTTATAATTTTAGTATTATGCATCACAGGTATGCTAAAGGTTCTGCTGACTTTGGTAGGAGAACTATCATCTAGGCATCTGTTGCTTTAAAAATCTTTAGAAATTTAGCAAAAAAATATCCATGGAATCTTCTCATTCAGAAACAGCCATTTAACCTCAAAAACTGAGTTTTCTCAGAGTTAGAGAAAGCAAATATCAAGCCAAAGTAGGTAGTAGCCTATGAAACCTCATACGTCTTTTTCTAAAAAAGTCTCAAAGGATTTTTTTAAATTAAAAAAAATGTTTTAAAGTATCTGTGCTTATTTGGCTATAAACATGTTGTAACATGTCAGCAGGCTGTCCATGAAAGAGAAGTTGGTTAGCCTCCTTTTGGGCATGCATCACTCAGAGCAAAGTCTGAGCGGACACAGCTTATCAGCTGAATCAGCCCTTGGGTCCCTGGTCCCAGTGATCCAAACATTTCTCTGGAGTAGCTGGATGTCTCATTTTAAGATTTGCATCAAGAGTGTCAGGTACAAAGGCGAACCAGTATGCTGTCCCTGAAATAGTGCTGGAGAAATGTATTTCAGCAGGCTGCAATTGTCTTGCAGGGGAAACAGAAACCCTACATGCTGAAACGCCCCCATTTAAACAACTATCAAAGACACAGAAGTCTTGCACTGGGACCCCCTGATACTGGACCACTCTAATAGCTCCCAAGCACACATGCGGGTCCTAGATATGCACAAGGATCACTTTCCTGTTTTCTTCCACATGCTTATTTTTTTTTTAAAAGACTGAGTAGAAGGTAATGGCACAGTCTGATCATAAACATCCCTTTTCAATACAATCATTTTAACCTTAATTGTGGAAGAGCTTCATCACAGAGAAATCACTGCACAGTTACGTTCAGTTATCAGTGATTCTCATAATTATAGTGTCAGAACTTCCTAATGAATTATTCTTTCCTCAGTGGAAACATACCAATGACAACAGCAGCTCTTGTGGGCGAAAGGGCAGCGGGAGATTAGTACTTCTCTGAAAGTCAGTGCCCTCAGTAGTTTTATCCCCTATTAACCTTTCATACAGAGAGCCTTGGTATGAAGCAGCGAGCTTGAAACCCCATTAATGGCACTTGAAATTCAGAAACAAAAAGGCCAGTGTTTGGAGCACAGCAGGTATACAATGCTGCCAGAATCATAAGTACGTGGAAGCAGACTCTCCAGTCGAACTAATGAAATGCTATGTTTTTATAGACTAAAAACTCAAAGGATGACAAAATGGGCCCCCTGGGTGAGCTGTTTTGCTTTGCAGCCATGGCTATCAGCATCATCCTACCAAATGAAAAAGGGAAGTTTGCCACACCTCACAAACAAATAAGTTATAACCACTGTCTACTGAAGGTGGAAGTATAACATATTTATTTCTTTAGTGAAAAGATTAAATTTAAATTTGCCTTGCAATTCTAAACAGAGACGTGCAGAGTGGTAAAGCTGCAGTACTGCAGTCTGAGCTCTCTGTTCACGACCTGAGTTCGATCCCGGCAGAACCTGGGTTCAGGTAGCTGGCTCAAGGTTGACTCAGCCTTCCATCCTTCTGAGGTCAGTAAAATGAGTACCCAGCTTGCTGGGGGGAAAGTGTAGATGACTGGGGAAAGCAATGGCAAACCACCCCGTAAAAAGTCTGCCGTGAAAACGTCATGATGCGACGTCATCCCAGAGTCAAAAATGACTGGTGCTTGCACAGGGGACTACCTTTACCTTTTTAATTGAGGACTGTACTGTCAGAGCTTTAATAAGCATAAACTACATTGTTTCCTAGTTCAGCACAATGGATAAGGCAGCAAAGCATCATTTTTTCGAAAGTCCTTTATGTCTTTAAGTATAACTCTGCTTTTCATGTGTGAACTAAGGAGACCGGAATTTGCTCTGAAAGTGTGTGTCATAGTGGCAGGGGTGGATGGGACGTTCATACAGAAGAAGTGACTGTTCAAATGTACCAATGTGAAAATTCCACTGTATGCATCTATTAATTTCGTTACACAATAGGACCTGTTGGCATAAGAGACTGTGATATAGTGCTTACAATATTTGTAACTAGGACAGTCTTTTTGCTGGCTGTGATCACGGGGCAAAAATTTCAGCTGTTTGCAAGCAGTTCAAGGCTGCAGGATGGGTTACTTTCCATGCATTCAAACAATACATTACAGTGCGATTGGCAGCATTTCATGCAGTGCATGTTTTCGCTTTCTGGTGGGGTTCTAATCCTTTCTTCCACAGGCATATCATTGCTATGCACCAAACACTTATGAAGCTGTCTTAGAATGAATCAGACCATCAATCCCATCAAGGTGATATTGCCAACTGTGGCAGCAGCTCTCTATAGTCTTGTGCAAAGGTCTTTCACACTGCCTTTTTAAAACTGGAGATGCCAAGGTCTGAACCTGAGACCTTCTGCATCATAGCAGAGGCTCTTCCACAAAGCCACAGCCCCTCCACTGCTCAGCAGTCAATTGTGTAAATAAAGATTGAGCAAAGCAGTCAGTAAGCCAGTGATTATAAGCATTTTATTTAAAGACTTACTGTTTGGTGTTTGGGCTGTGTTATTGATGTTATTTCACACCACCTATGGGAGCTGTTGGGGATCAATTTCACTTACCGTACAGATGCAGAAGCATTCACAAGGCAAAAAAGGAATTCAGCTCCATTGCCACAAGACACTGCAGCTACACAGCTGATTGGCAGCTCCTCAAGGCAGGGAGCAAGGTGAGAAGATCTTAGGCTTAGCTCTTGAGTGATCAGGACTGCTAAAATGGTACTGTGTTCGTTCAAATTGAAACATTTGAATTGAAACATTCAAAAAATGTTTGTTTCATAGCAAAGGCTTCTGGCAGTTTTGACCACATGCCAGAATAAGGTTGTGTCTCCATGCAATCAGAAGAGTCATGGACGCTTTGCTCATAACTGATGCTTTCACAACACTGTGTTATGTTGAGTTACACCACTAATCCATCAAGCCTAGTACTAACCTATTTGATTGGCATCACCTCCATATTGTCTTTGGCAGAATTTCATCAACGTCCTATTATGTACATATGCGTCATCAAGACTCCACTGATTTATGACCCCAGCAAGGGGCTTTCAAGGCAAGTGAGAAGCAGAGGTGGTTTGTCATTACAGTTCTCTGCAGACTCTTCCTTGGTGGTCTCCCATCCAAATACCAAACCCTGCTTTGCTTGCAGTGATGGTTCCTGAGGTGCTAGATGCCATTTGAAACTGCCTCCATGGAACAGGTTTTGTACCTTGAGAAATATCCCTGCTCTCATCTAGCTAGGGCAGCAACACTAGAGACATAATCAAGAAATGTTCCCATTGGAGAGGGTAGAATAACACAGGTATTTGCAATCTCCTTTAGGTGCTAGCGGTCTCCCATAAAGTGCCAGCTGGGTACATAGTGTTATAGCTCAAAGCAAGTGTTTTGAGTCTGAGTGATCATAATTCCAAGCTGGGCATATTATTTCAAGGGAAATCTTGGCCAGGTTTCCTGGCTTTTCCAAAATAGAGACTACTACAGACGCATGAATCTTATGAGTAGCATATCATATATATATATATATATATATATATATATATATATATATATAGGCTATAATCATGGGCAGAGCATTGCACTTGGCTTGTGTGCTAATCTGATACAGTATGTTGCAATTAATGGGTGCCTGATAATGGAAAACTGATTGAAAGGTCTGCTTCTGCCTTTTAGTTAACTTCTGCACTGAAATAGCTGCAAAGAGAGTAATATTCATTCTGCTTGAAATGATCTGATTGTACCTCTTTTCGTTTTCAATGTACTTAACACTGCAGTCTAAATCTATTTAGGATTGCCTTGCAAATAACTTGATAGCTTGGGTACTATTTTAATGATAAAATTCATTGCTACCACATTGTTCAGGAAATCATTCTGTATCAGAAAATGCAGTGTCACAAAATTTCTCTGAATGCATATGTATCTGTACAAGTGGCTCTCATTATTTCTGGAAGAGGCAAAACATTCCTCTCAATTCTTTCCAGCATCGCTCGGTTTTCTGAAAGATGTTAAGAAATCCATGGTGAAAAAAGAATCTCTAGCCATGTTCCAAAGATCAGTATGACTCCTGTGTGTTTGGTTCTGGTAGCTTTTGCAATTTTTTTGTTTGAAATTCTACTTTCTCTTCTCATAGAATTCATGTTTCTGTACTCACTTCAAAGGTTGCTAAAGATTTAGACAACAATAAGGCACTCAGGTTAAAACCTGCACCTTCTATACAGGCTCTGTGGAATTGGGAGCACAGCTCAACTGAGATCAATTATTTCGACTAGACCACTTGTAAAGAACAACACACTTCTGCAATTTGTATGTACATGTGAATGTTAATGTATGCTAGAAAGTGAAAGGGAGCTGTTTTAAAATTTCAATTGCTCACCAATGTAGTTTGACATTTGAATTGCAGAAAGGCACTGGGGGAGGAGGCTTTTAGGGATAAGACTCTGTTTTCAACTAGGAAGGAATGAGGAGCAAGGATATCGCTCTAGGACAGAAAGTAAACAAAGATATTATGAAAGAATTGTTTGGAAACTGTGAAAGCAATAACTCAGATATTAAATGGCATTTGGGCATTTGACTTTGTGTGAGCTGCCATTGATATAACCATCCTGATAAATGCCAAGGCGAATTAAATGTTTTGCAGTACCAGAGTGTCAGCCAATGCTGTGCATGGTTCTTCAGCAGACAGTATTAAGAAACTTGCTAGGTCTTATTCTCAGGAAAGCATGCATAGGATTGCTGCCATAAGGCCTTGAAAACATAAACATTCCAACATCATTTTTTTTTTTCTGGGGAAACTGCAGATTCTCTCAGGTAGCTAGTGGGATGATTTAAGCAGTTGCACCAGAACTCTGCTCTGTGGCGCAGAGTGGTAAGCTGCAATACTGCAGTCCAAGCTCTGCTCATGAGCTGAGTTCGATCCCGGCAGAAGCTGGGCTCAGGTAGCTGGCTCAAGGTTGACTCAGCCTTCCATCCTTCCAAAGTCGGTAAAATGAGTACCCAGCTTGCTGGGGGTAAAGTGTAGATGACTGGGGAAGGCAATGGCAAACCACCCTGTAAAAAGTTTGTCATGAAAACATGATGCGACATCACCCCAGAGTCAGAAATGACTGCTGCTTATATATATATAGGTAGCTATTCTTCTGATACTTGTAATTTCAAAGAACCACAGGAAAAGGGAAATAAAGTTGGATTTTACCACACATTCATATTTTTGTTGTGGAGATACAGAAATGTTACTTAAAGTTGTAAAGCAGTTAAGCTTTAAAATATGACCTTTCTGTTACAGGAAAGGACCTTGAAGCTGTGGTACTCTTTGATAATGAAATACATGGATCCATGCTCTTTACTAGGGCAACCAACAAGAGGGAAATTTCTGCAATGCCCAGTGTGTTCTCCAGGGACCAATTTTCTCTCCACTGTTCCTTTCCAGGATCCCTTGAGTTGCCAGAGGTCTGCCCTTTCTACAACTTTAATTGTTCTTTGGAGAAAGGTGTGTTAGATGGAAAACACATGATATGCATGTAATTAATACCAGCATGGTATTAATTAAACACACCCTGTTTAAAGCATCTATGGTTGGGGTCTCCAGTGTGGTACCCACCAAGAACTTTATTAGCACCCACCAAATGGTTTTAGAAAGTGGGTGGGGCCAGGCGGGGCTTTTCCCCAACAAGGCTTCTTATTGGCCAATGGAGTTTTGATTGGCCTTACAGAAATGCTGCTACAGCAGCAGCTGCCACCACAGCACAAGGATCTTCACTGTGAGGCCAAAGGCAAGCTGTGGTAGCAATTCTGTGGCTGGCTCTACCTTCTGTGGCCAGAAGCCATTTTGTGGCTGTACCCATCACATTGTACCTGAATTCTAAAATTGCCTGCAAACTCAAAAAGGTCGGGGACCCTTGAGCACCTCTAGAATTGGTCCTCCTGGTCAAATCTTTTTGAAATTTGGGTGTTCTCTGAGGGAGAGTCTCCTGCAGATACACTGCAAATTTGGTGGCTCTACCTCACATCCCCATCCCCAGCCCTTAGACATTACATCCTATGTTTTGCCATTGACTTCAATGGCCCACAGGATATAATGGAGCCATATATTCGGGAACAGCCAAATATCTCCTGAATCAGATTTGGGCACAGAACCTGATATTCAGCTCCCCAAACATTTTTGCCCTGAATGTCTCGAATTTTACCTCTTTTTTTTTTTTGCACATCCTTATTCATGAGCTCATTCTCTTAAGCCAATGTGTTACACTGGCTTCCCAGCAGTTATGATGCTTTAGAATGGATCTATTCAGTAGATCAGAAGAAAGTGTGCATTTGGTTTACAGTCATTAGTCTGCTCCTTTTGTAGGCACTAAGATTATTTATATTTGCAGGTAATAGCAAATGCAGGTGTTAAGTGTCCATCTTGGAAGCAAAGACAGATTAGACATACCTGGCCATCTGATATTACTCTCTCTTGTTCTGAACCAGCAACCAAGAAACAGAGAGTAATAGGAGAAGATGGGATGAAAACCAAATTTCCAAAGCAACAGTACGGAAGCAAAAAAAAGATATCCCTGTTAAACAACTCACTGTCATAAAAAGAAAAAGTTGATAAATAACAATGTTGATAGTACAGTGTTGTCTACACCGTGACAAAGGAACTGTGCAGCAGAAACAAAGAGGCTCTCTACTTAATGGCGTCAGCTTGATCTAATAGTGGCAATGTGTATCTTTAGAGATCTGCATTCTTCTATATGGCCTTTTATTTTGCTGTTTGCAATGGTAGGGACAGTCTGTATAAAGTGATACGAGGATCTTGTCTGCAAACCCTGTTTAAATATGCCACCCTTCCAATCTCCTCTCCCGGCTTGCTCCTCCCCTGTATCTCTTCACCCAGCCAGGTATCCTGAAGCCCTGTCTCAGCTGTAGGCCTTTTCCAGGCAGGACTTGAGGCTGTTACTGTCTCTAGCTGGCTGCCTGTTCTGGGCATGTCCTGGCTTGGTTGCTGCAACTGCCAGTTATGTATAGCTTGTTTCAGCCAAGGTAAGTTGACTCTGCCAGTCGATTGCTGGACAAGAGAGATAACATCCCTATCAATAGCAGAGTTGGTTTTGTCAAGCCAAACAAGGTGTGGTTTTGTAGCCTGTCCCCTTAGTTTCTAAAGCTTGTGATATTAATCTTCCGAACTAAAAATGCAGCTTCTTGGGATATTATTTTTAGTTTCTTTAGGATTAAATATATAATTCTAATTAATTCACTTCTAGAGTTCATGACACCATAGCAGAATGTATACAATTCTCTTGCCTTATAAACAAGGTGCCACAAAGACTAATGGATGTATTGTAGCATAAATAACTGCTGAATAAATAATTGCTGAGTTAGAGTTTAACGATAGATTAATTGAATTAACTGGGGCTCTAAAATGTGCCATTACGGTTGTTGTGAATGGTCACTGTGCTGATTTTGTACTTTTGAGTTTTGCATAGAAATTTCCCAAAGCTGCATTCCATTGTTCATTCTTTCCTATGTATGTAACCATTATTTGGCAACTGATGATTCTCAGGAGCCCCTCCCCACTTTGCCTGTTCTGAATTATCCTAGTGAGTGGTAGTGGTGTTATATAGGCCTGGTCAATAGACTGGTTAGGCTGCAATTTGATCCCATTTCTGGCAAGTCACTACAGTAAACTTCCTGGTCCATCAAGGTCCCAAGCTACCCCGTCACTAAGTTAGAAGTCTCCTTGCTGGCTGAACAACCAAGACTTTAGTTGCTAGAATGGCATATGGGGGAGGGGGAAGAGATGAGACTTAACATATCTTGGCACTAGGGTTGCTAATCCACAGGTGAGGGCAGGGTTTGGAGAACCTCTCCCTGCTTCAGGGTTATCAGAAAAGGAGGAGTGGCAAGAGAAATGTCCACTGAGTACTCCATTATACCCTATGGAAACTAGTCCCCATAGGGCATAATGGAGAATCAATCTGTGGGTATCTCCATTATGCCCTATGGGGACTAGTTTCCATAGGGTATAATGGAGTACTCAGCGGACATTTCTCTTGCCACTCCTCCTTTTCTGATAACCCTGAAGCAGGGAGAGGGTCTCCAAACCCTGCCCTCACCTGTGGATTAGCAACCCTACTGCCAAGATATGTTAAGTCTCATCTCTTCCCCCTCCCCCATATGCCATTCTAGCAACTAAAGGACGGGGTAGCTTGGGACTTATCGAGAGGGCAGTGGCGTTGCAGCTACAGACTTTCCTGGATGACGCTTCTGTCCTTGATCCCCTTCAGTCCAGCTTCCGCCCGGGCCATGGGACAGAGACGGTGCTGGTCGCCCTAGTAGATGACCTGCAACGGCATCTGGATCGGAGCGGCTCGGCGGTACTGATGTTGTTGGACCTATCGGCAGCATTCGATACGGTTGACCATCGGTTGCTGGCCCGCTGTCTCGCCGACGCGGGAATTCAGGGGTTAGCCTTGCAATGGCTTTCCTCTTTCCTTGAAGGTCGGGGACAGAGGGTCGCTATTGGGGACGAGCTGTCCCGTAGGCACACGCTCGATTGCGGGGTGCCTCAGGGTGCGGTTCTTTCCCCGATGTTATTTAACATCTATATGCGTCCCCTCACCCAGATTGCCCGAAGGTACGGGCTGGGTTGTCACCAGTATGCTGATGACACCCAGCTTTATCTGCTTATGGACGACCGGCCGGTCTGCCCCTCACAAAATCTGGACCGGGCATTACAGGCTGTGGCTGGGTGGCTCAAGCAGAGCGGGCTGAGGCTAAATCCGGCGAAGACAGAGGTCCTTTGCTTGGGCCGTCGGGGTCCAGGAAGGGAAATACCCCTTCCGGTTTTCGACGGTGCGCTGCTGAAGGCGACGCATAGAGTCAGGAGCCTGGGGGTACTTCTGGAGCCTTCCTTAACAATGGAGGCATATGCTAATCACAAACAAATATTTTAGATGTTACACTTAAAATGTCTCTCTGCTCAGCCATTCAGAAACTGGTATACAGATTGACTTTTCACTGTCTATCATGCCAACTTGTTAATGGATGTTGGACTTACACCTAGGTTTCCTTACTACTCTTGGATTGGTATTATAGTACACATGTAGAGGCCATGTAATCACATTTGGTTCATAATTGGCTCCTTCACTGGACTAAGCACTGGGCTTAGTAGCAACTGGCAGTACATGAAAGTTGACTTTTTTCTTAGTAATGTTGCCCACTGACTCCAAATCCCATTCTATCACAACATAGATTTTGTTTTCTTTCACAATTGTCTTGAGAATGTGGATCTGTGTTGCGTGCATGTACATGTTGTACAATGATTAAGCAGACACAAGCAAAGGAAGACATCTGAGTGTTTAAAGGAAATGAAATCCTGTATTTCTGTCAATGCAAGCTCAATATTTGTGGATTCTCAAATTCAAAAAGATGGGATAAATAAAATGGGGGTACCTTTTCTCCATAATTTGACCTAACAATATGAAAGATGGTAGGTTGTGTTCAAAAGTTTATTTAGAACAGACAATGTAATTTGTAGAATGTACCAATATATATCTTCACTATTACAGTGACTCAACACCATATTATAATGATGCACAATTTTTTTTAATGTTCTAAATATTTTATTAGAATAAAAAAAATACATACAGTTAACCATAGGATATACACACACATTTAAAAGTTGAAGGAAAATTGATACTTTTCAATATGAAACAAAGTATTCCAGAAGATCTCATGGAGATAATAGAATTAGAACTTAAATTTAACAGAATGGTCATGAAAATGGCAGTACAGGAACATTTTAGAACTTTCTTGTAACAAGAATGGGAAATTCCCTCTCATTGCATGGATATGGAATATATGAAGAATGAAAGTTTGTTCCCACCCATTGGTAACTGGAAGCATCAGTAGTTTGCCATGTTAAAGAGCAAGTAACCATTGATATTATTTCACTATATACATTATATACAGATTTTACCCAAGATCTGGAAAAAAGGTGTTTTTCAAAGTTATAATAATATGATTGTTTTAGATATGAATGTTATAATAAAATATAGATCAATATCTGATTTTATAGGTTTGTTTTTCCCTAAGGGTTCACACCTGTTTATTGCAGGTGTAAGAGCATGAGTGACCAGGTGCAACTAATATTAGGAGATGAAATTTATTTCTATAGGGATTAGAAATATAGGAAATCAAAGGTAGTAAGGATAGATGTTTTCTCCCTTACTTGCTATGATTCAAATAAATTCTGCTATGTAGAAAAGTCATTGCTTATAAATATGAAGATGGCAGTGGTCCTGTTAGTATCCAGAGTAATTCTAAACAAAGGGGTAAAGAAATTGCAGAAGGACCAGAAATCAAAATGGTCCAATGAAGAAGCGGCATACAGAAGGGCAACAAATTTAGGGCTGCATATTCAGACACATCACATATAATTTAGGGAGATAATATTCCCTGTTATAAGGCTCTGGTGCATTGCATCTAAAAGTGTGATGCTCTATTCTTGGGCACTTTGTTTAAAAACAGTAATAAATATGGGGAGCAAGGGTGATATCAAAATATAAGGAACTAATGAAAGTATAGGAGGTTATAAAGAATGCAGGAGAAAGCATAACAAAAAACAAACTAAGTCTATACCTTTATATTATATGTTAAAAAAAGTCAAAATTAAAGTGCCTAGAGACCTTTTCTGTCAGAAGCTGCATGGCTGATTTTTGTTGGAAGAACCAGTCTCCATATTTTAGCTGGATGGTGCTCAGAACTAAGGACCAGCACATAATGCATGTGATACCCTTGCCTTGTGGATGTTGTCCAAAGCAGCTTCCTTGTAGTGCATGATCTGCTCCCTGACTATAACATTTGCTGGTGGGAAGTCTGGAATAATACATGGATTTCCAGGGCAGTATTTCCAGTGTAATCCTGCGCTAAGAGGCCTGGATTGCTGGGGTGCCAATCTGGGTAGTTTTAATTCCAAAGAAAAGCACTGGGCCCCACAACAGTGGAAAGGCCAAGTGGGAGACAGCATGCTTTGCAGTGCTCTAAAAAACAAATGCTAGGTCTCCTGATACTCAAACTGCAAATGACGAGCCTTCTGATACTCAAACTCCAGTGCTGGGTGGACACTTTTTGTTTTGAGTAAGGGATCAGAAGGAATGTTGTCAGTGCAGCATCTGGAGGAACCTTCCTGAATTTACAATGGAACCAAGATTAAGAAACCCAGAGAAGAGCTGTTTTAAAAATGGAATTTCTTAAAGAAAATGCAACAGGACATTTATGTAGACTGGACAAAAAGGCAAGGAAGATGCCCTTGGTAGCAAAGCGAAGTTTTTAAAATCATCAAATGAGAATGCTGAACTACATGATTATGTAGCGATATTCATCTAGATCCTGTTCTCAATTGATTATGTTTTAAAGACACAAATGCAGCTCTGAGTTATGCGTCAGATTCTGGTGAAATGTATATTTAAAATCTTTGTGTGTTTTGGAATGACTTTGTTGCTATCTACTCAAAATAATTCCATGTTGCTTGGGAAATGGAACTCGCTAAGCTTAGTACAATGTTTATCCTCTTATTTTTGTCCTTTCTGAAATATGCAATATGTAAACTCCTTTGGTTCATTACATTTTAAGGCATTTTATGTTCCTTTAGAAGGAACTGTTTAATATGTGTATGATCTGTTGTTTGCTTTATTTTAAAATTGAAACTTCAGAAGCCACATAAAGTATTTAAAATCAGAGTGGTAGAACCATGCATAACCAACTTTTTTTAAAAAAGCACTTTTTAGAATAAATGATCCATTTGATTCTATTTGAAAATGTATCAACACAATGCTGCTCTGAAAATTAAGAAAGGTATTATTGTCATAAAGCAAGAGAGAGTGTTGATATTCCATACTGCTGTACTGGAACCCCTTGCATCCATACCTACAGCAAACAAACAAAAGCCATCATATGATTAGTCAGCAAGTACAAATATTCTCATTTCTGAAAATATATCTCTCCATTCCCATGTATCAACAAACACATTTTCTTTGGATTGTCACTTCAGCTTCCCAACTAACCAGCACTTTTTGTCCAGGAAATGGTTCTTACCACTCCTACCTGCTTATGGAGCCATCCTAGGCAAAGTTTGACTCTTTTAAGCCTGTTAACCTCAATCAGTTAAGAGGTATCTCTTGCTTAGGCTGGCATTGTAAATCTCGCTTTATGTGTTCCTTTATTGACTTGCTAACATTTCTTCCACATTTGCTCTCACAATATTCTGTGAATATGCATAGGTTTCTATCCACCTTCTTGTTCTCAGCTGTTTGTTACTGTACCACAAAGCACCATTTGGGTAAGGGTATCACTTGCAAACTGGAAAACATGCTCTTGGAAACAATTTTGTAGGTAGAAGTGTGTTCATGTTCCTAGATTATCATGGGAACAACCCTACAGGAGAAGTGGCAGCTACTGTTGTTAGGAAACAAATAAAGGGGACCTTAGAAAGTGTGCAATAATTCAAACAGCTTATTTCACTGGGACAATGAGCAAGTTCTCACTTGTTGCCTGTAAGGACAATGTTCTTTTAAGTTGCAGGCATTTTTTACTGATGCCTTTGCATTTTACCTAAATGAAGTTAAATCATATAATGTTTGTATTACTATTCATGTAGACACACAATTGGGAAGTGATATACTGTATATGTGATGAACTGCACTTTTAAAAAGCTTAGATGTGCTATACAAACAGATAAAGGACTCTGAAGGGTTAATTCTTCACAGAGCCAGAGGGCCTTGAATGACAGGTAGCTCCAAGAAATCTGATTGCTTAGCATCAGCTGAACAGGGAAAGACTTCTGAATTGGATGCTGAGAAGTCAGTCTGATTTCAGCCCTAGTTGAGAAAAGTTGAATACTGACAATTTCAAAATTTAGCCCTGACTGAGAGCAGTTTAACACAGAAAGGAGAATCGGGGAAAGTTAGCAGGGACAAGTGGTTAGTTAGGTGGAGACTCCCATTTGGGCCAAAGGAGACAGAGCTTCTAGTGAGAGCAGAATTTCCCTATTCATTCAAACAAAGTGTGCAGAGATCCCTGGTTTAGTAGGAGTAGGAACTGTTGTAGAGACCTTAAGAGGTGGTGGCGGCCACAAGCATAGCCACCTTCAAGAGGGGTTTAGATAAAAATATGGAGCAGAGGTCCATCAATGGCTATTAGCCACAGTGTGTGTGTGTGTGTGTATATATATATATATAATTTTTTTTGCCACTGTGTGACACAGAGTGTTGGACTGGATGGGCCATTGGCCTGATCTAACATGGCTTCTCTTATGTGACAATTAAGATGAGTACTAGTGTTTTGGGTACTGGAAAGAGTGTATCAACCTTCTGGAAACCAAACAGTCAGAGAACACTTTAAAAAGTGTACTAGAGTGTTCAGGAAAACACTGGAACTTTAGCATTGTCAGCCTATCAATAACAATATTTAAGTAACTGTGAACAGCTTAAGAAACTCTCATTAGCATGAAACATAAGAACTGAATCCTATTGCATGTGCCTACCTCAGAAATTTTCTTTCCCTCTGTGTTAAATAAAAGACACTTTGTTATTTTTGAATTTTAAAACACCTTGTGTGTCATTTATTTAATTTAAAGTGGGCTCCTGATCCTTCCCTCAGGTTCCTGGGCTGAGCCAACAGCCAAAATATTATATTGTGAAAGGATGGGACAGCCAGAAGTTCTTCAGCAAAGAAGAAAACACATTACTAGGGTGGCTCAGTCAGTAAAGCGAAAGAAAAGCAGAAGGAAATCTTGCTTTTTAGGGAGGGAAGTGGATGGGACTGTCATAGTATACATTAATATTCATAAATATTAATCCAACTATCTCAAATTCTGAGAGATCCTAAAAAAAGAACCCCCCAAAATTAAAATCTGATTTCCCTACATATATTGCTGTCTAATTTACATGGTAATTTACTAGTTCAATTGAATCAAATTTGTCATGCTCAGAAAGATGAAGAATGTTAATTGGTTTTCTTTTTATAGTATTTCTATACAGTACACATGCACAGCTTCTTTCACATTTTGAAACCAGGGTGGACTAAAATTATAAAATAACACTGTTAGCATTTTTTTCTAATTTACTTCCTTTTTTTGTGGGGGGGGGGAGGTAAAGTGCCTAGAGGAATAGGAGGCTTCTACATTTTGGCAGTACACAGCAATTAGTGGCAGTTTTTCTCTCTGGTCCTTTGGAGTGTGTGTGGTTTGCTTGATTTTTGTTAAAAAAATATTCAGTTCTACCCCACTTTCCTGAGTAGATATAAATTATCTACCATCTTCTTCTTACTTTGACCCAGAGAGAACTCCAGTTTTCTGGGTTATACCTCCAAGGATGCCAGTCACAGTTGCTGGCGAAATGTCAAGTCTCACAATGCCAAGACCATGGCCATACAGCCTGGAAAATCTACAACAACTAATGAAGTTCAGCCATGAAAGCCTTTGACAACATATTACTCTTTCTGCCTTTCCAGTGAGTCATAGCATAAAAAATTCAATTTGGTGTGCCACAGTTGGTACATGAGAATGAATTCATGTTTTATGCGATGTTCATCAGTGTCTGGACAGGCTTTCTCTCTGTAGTTTGACCTACTTAATAACTTCTTTTCTGTTGAAATCCACCATTTTCATTGAACCCCTCAAGAATTTCCCCATCAAATGTTACCCCTACCCATCAAATGTCTGTAGGCATGTCTCCTCCTTTGACGGGCCTGATTGGTTCTGCCTGCTCTCTCCATCATGGCCCAGGTGTCACAACACCTGATTTGAATCTTATGACACAGTTGTTGGGGATCATGGCATAGTTGTAGCAGCAGAAATTCAGATAAACGCTTTCCCCCGCTGCCAGACACTCCCTTTAGAGGGTAGACTAGCGGTGTCACAATTACACTGGTGGCTGGTCGTAGTAGTGCAGCTGGACCTTTAGACTGTATTGCCTGTTCTCAAATGGTAATATGAAAGGAATGTTCTAATGCTGGCAACCAATCCCCTGGCTTGGGAAGACTAATACAGAAATGCTGGCTTATTTGCTGATGGGGATCATTTATAGTGCCATCCAAAAATCACTTTTCTGGGTGTAAGCTCCACTTAACTACAAGGGACTTTCTTCTGAGTAGATCCAATTAGGACTGCTATTTTTGGTCATTTAGGAAGGATGGGGCATTCTCCAGCCTTGACATAGTTTGTACAGCCATCTACTTTTCTTTAGAGGACAGGCAACTTCAGGGATATCTTTGCTCCAAAACCAATAGTTGAGAAGTTCCTTCACCTATCCACTTTCAGAATGCACCAAATCCAACTCCCTTAAAGATTCCCCATCAGATATATATCATTTCTCTCTGGAAGATCATAAATAACTAGAAGAAGAACTTCCCTTTCAGTTTTTCTCAGTTTATGCAATAGTAACTGAAATGAATGCCAGAATATTAAACTAAATATCCAAGCTGATATTTCTCGTAGTCATTTTTACAGAATATCCAATATTTGAAAATTATTACCTAATCCCTTAACCTGATACAAAATCAAGACAACAGATGGGACCAATTCCTTTTATTTCCTGTCATTCATACTGTGCATCAATGCTTATCCCAAAGATAAGCCACAATGCTCTTTTTAGTATGTCACAAGCAGACATAAGAAGCCTCCATAAAAGAAAATCTGGTAAACTTACTTGCTAGTTTAGGTATTTTGATCTGCTCACTGCTAATACCATCTCCACCATCAGTCACTGCTTTCACTTCTATAATGTAGTCATCATTTAAAGGGAGCAGAAGTTCTGCAGATGTTATGTTGGTGATTAGGGTACTCAATTGATTTTGACTGCTGGTCTTATACAAAACCTGTAATATAAAAAGAAAATAAAGTCAAATTCCAACTTTTATGATATTTTAGACACCATAAACTTTTAGTTTTTTTCCTAGGCATAGAAAAAAATAAGATTCTTAAAACAGAGAGAGCGATACACAGCAGATTGTACTAGATATTTACAGAAGAAGCGGAAATATACAACATTAATCAAATCCTTTTATCTCTGCTTTAATCTGGAATGGCAAACTTTATAATGGCTACAAATGAATAATATATTCTGTTGAGTTTCTCAGTAATGGGACTCTTCTATAAATTATTGCTCCTTTTTGGTGCTTGTCATTACCTGAATCAGCCGTTTAAAGCATTAAATAGGGAAACAGGGGTGTTAAGGCAAGTTTTTCTTATTTTAAAATAAGGAGTTATGGTCTATGCTGAAAAAAGTCTCTGTATACTAAGTAATTATTCTGTCATGCAACCAAACTGCATATTTCTTACTGCATTTTAAATATTTATGCAATTCAAAACAGCATCTTAAGTTTTCACTGCAATAAACTTCACTTTGAGATACCATTATCTCAGATGTGATTCTGGAAATAGCCCAAGGGAAATTTTTGTGTGGCCATTAATGTGGACTGTGGCTGTTCAGATGTTTGTGTAAGCACCTTGATAGAGGAAGCTGTCTGGATAAATGAAAAACAGGAAACTATGAAAAAAACAACAACAAATACACCTCCCAGCAATCACCCTAAAGGGTATCTAAAAAAGGGAGCTTTGACTCAAGAAAGCCTATGCCCTGAAAGTCTTGTTGCTTAAGGTGCTACTGGATGCAAATCTTGCTCTCCTAAATGGATTCATTTTACATTCTCTAAAAGGTTTGGCTTGTTTTTGATTTCATTTTCTCATATGATTCCACGGTAAATCAACCATTTGTTTAAATACATGGGATTACTAAGACTTCTGAAAATTAAAAAAAAAAAATCAGCACTAAGCACGGGATGGAGACCAATTGGAACTTCAAGTAAATGTCTGATCCCTTCTGTTAAGTGCAGAGACATATTAACACAGCATGTTCCATAAATTATATCATATGCACTCTGCTGAAATAAGAGAACAATGTGTAATGAACTTTTTTCAGTCTTTATGCCCCCCCCCCCCCCCCCCGATATCTATGAGAAGGTGATGGGATGGTGATACTAAGTCTACTGGACAATTTACCTTATTACTGCAGGTGAAATCTGGCATCTTTTTGTTTAGTGCTAAATTTTACAATCAAGATGTTACAAAAGATGAGTGTGGGAGTAGGAGAAATCGGTCCCAAACATTTATACAAAATGAATACTGTTAGCAAGACTTGTGGTCATGCTTGCACTTACCTTATAACCAATTACTTCTGACTCATTTTCCATTGCGTGTACCTGCTCCCAATTCAAAACTACCCTGGAGTCTGTAACGTTCCACACAATGTTTCCTGGAGGCTGGCTAGGTGCTTGAAATACATAATGAAAACATGATTTTAATTTACTTGGCATTACAGATTTATTATGCAGAAGCAAATAATCGTCCAGGTAATTGAATGTCATCACATGCTGGATGTAAGAGCACTCACACAGCATACCATCATTTGTACGCTACAGTCATTTCTCAAAATATGGAGAGCTGTCAATATTATTTTACAAGTTGACACCGGGCCTCCTGTTAAATATACCCAGGGAAATGTTAGCACAAAACCCTACCAGTAAACTTTTTGATGCATATATTTGGGAAATTGTAAGCTTACTATTCATCTCAAGGTGAGTAACAAAGACAACACAATCTGTATCACTACAGACAAAAATGAATCAACACCACAAACATTTAAAACTAAAACCAGCCAGCCAAAAACAAAACAAAAGGAACACCGTCCTAAAACAGTTGCAAAAATAAAATCCACTAGACAGTAAAATATCTGAGAGACACTTGACAAACTACTGGATTTTATTTTTGCAGTTGGATGGTTTTCCATTTTTTGCTTCTTCATCCTAGAACACATAGAATTCCCAAAATACCAAAAGGGCAACGATAGAATCCACACCTCATTCTACCCTCTGAAGTCAGCAGAGGCTGAAAGAGCATCATGCCAGAAAGAACATCTATCATCCAGCCTGAGACCTTGAAAATCTGCACTGTATTGTGTTATTTTGGTTAGTCTTAATAAAAGATATTACATGGCTTTAAAAAACAATTAATGAAACATCCTCCAAAAGAATGATGCTTTTTGATACAGCTGAAAGTCCTTTTGGCTTTGGGTATTTAGGCATAGTAGTTCTATAACAAATCACTATATCCAAAAGCTACAATATAACTACACTAGGAACTGTTCACAGGAGAAACTGTTGTGGTTGGGGGCACTGATTTCAAAGCCTGTTGATGATCTACAATGTGGTTTGCTATACAAAGTGTTCTCCTGGGTAAATATGCATGTCATTCCTGCTGTTAATACTCACACATTCGGAATCAATGATTTATAAATTGCACTAACAATACCCAACTCTAAGAAACAGATAAGGTAGTCACAAAGCAAGTGTTACAGAAATAAATCTCGGGAAACATAAGACATTTGTCGCATTTATCTAAATACCAGGAGTACCACCAAGCAATCTGAAATCCTCTTGATTTCAATGGGAGAGATTTAAGCGCATGCTTAATTCTTCCTGGGAAATCAATGGGACTTAAAAAGTGCTGAACCTCAGCTGGTTGGTGTCCTAGGAAGTGCTTATCTGCTTACACAAATACAAGAATGAAAAGCTCAATTGACATTATCCTTTTTTCTTGTTTGAAAGAGGCAGCTGACTATCCAAAGCCCAATGACCTGAAATTACCTCCCCTGTTTCTTACCTTTATTCGATAAAGGAAACAAACAAAAATTGGGGGACAAAATAAATAAGACCTCCCTTGAGACTAAATTTTGCCAGCAAGAACAAGTCTAAGAGAGCCTTTCCATTTCTATCTCCTTTGAGGCAGCAGATTATCCAGAGAACAATTTCAAAAGCACGAAAGCACAGTTAATCAACCAGTCTTATGTACTATATACTGTGAGTGGAAGATTCCAGCCATCTGCTGAGAGAGACTGAACTCAAAAGCTGCTAAAGCAGTGCAATATAAGCGACAATCCCTGGGCATCTTACTTTATATGATGATCCTTTCAAAGTGACTCAATGAATAGCTTTTCAAGATTAAATATTTTTCAATGAAGGGCAACAAACATGAAAATATAAGTCTTTGTTTCTACAGTTGGCGCTTCAATGACGAAGAAAAAAAATCTGTATCATTGCCCTTGACTTTGACCTCTCCAAGCAAAATATGCAGTTTTCAACCTTAAATTAGGATTATAATTAAGAAGACAAAGGTCACGGAAAATGATCTTGCTTTTTCAATTACTACAGAATAGTAACATTATTACATAAGTGCCTCTGTTCAGCTGCAGGGGTCATTATAATAACTGGCTTCTCCTTGCTTAATTTCTAGGATCCTCTTCACCAGTTTCCAAATCTATATTGAAATTTACATTTTCATCTCCCCATATCACATCACAAAGTTGCAATTAAGAGACAGGCTCAATTATTACAAGCCCACTGTGAGATAATAGGCTATGATGAGAATTATGAAACTCACGCTGAATTTGAGAATATTGGAATTGAAATTGGATTGGTTGTCAATTCCCCTAAAGAGTTCTAATTAGGTTAAATTCCTGATGCCATGGCAAAGTAAAAAATAGTGATATCTCCATTGGAGTACAATGTAATTCATCTGATGAACCATTATCTTGCACTGCACTCAACCTCAGATAGCTAAAAGTAAAAGCTAATTTTAAAATACATGTTTAATGAAGTATTACTTCCCATGATCTCCAGTCCTTGGCTGCAATGCCCATGCATGATAAGATTAACAACTTTGGTGAGATCATCAGCTTCCACAAATTCCAGCCAGTCTGTGAATAATATGAAGTGATGTGTGTGTGTGTTAGAGAGCTACATTTGGCCAATAATTGCTTATTTTCACATTGGCCTTATATATGTGTTTCTGTGCATTTATTTATTTACATTATATTTATATCCCGCCCATTCCATACAGAGTCAAAGTAGTTAACAGCATAAAATAGACAGTAACAAGCAGTTTTAAAACAATAAAACAATCAGATAAATAACAATGGGGCTACTTCAGGCAGATCATATAATATTTTCTTTCTCACGCGCACAGGTCCTGGGCAGTTAGTAATAAAAGCGGTATGGGAGGTACACAGTTGACAATGTAATTAGTCTCACATAAGACTATTTATGATATTTGGATAGGTAAGGTGGAGTGAGGTTCACAATAAAGATAAATAAAAACAAGATAAATACATTTCCCAGGGGAGGAAGGATCATTTCAAGGAAGAAATCAATATTAGTATCTCTGACATCTACATGCTAATTCTTATTTTTATATTTTATTACAAGAACTACCATCATATTTGCACAATATTCTAAACAATAATAATAGTCATAATTTGTTTTAATTTTTTCGTTTTTCTAATACAGTGACTGGATTTGTTCCAAGTCTGTAGGATAGCAATAGGAAGTAACTTCAAATGTCTCATATTCAGAGAGAAATACTATTGATAATCAAGGTAAGATATACCAACCAAGCTGGCAGCACTGTGACAGTAAAAGAAACAATGGGCCTAATAGTATTAGGATTTCCAGACCCTGCTTGGGGTAGGGTTTTCCAATGTGGGTGGCTCCAATCTGCTACCAGCCAGCTGGCCGGGGGAAGCTCCACTCCCCAAATGTCTCTTCTCGTGTTGACATTGTCAGTGTGATGACATCAAGTGGAAGTAATATCATCATACCAGGCATGTTGCGCAGTGCTTATCTAGCATTTTGGCCAAAACTCTATGGTAACCATGGAGTTTTGACCAAAATGCTGGAGTGTTGCTGTGCAATATGCCCAGTGTGATGTTGTCAGTTCTGCATGACATCATCACACTGACGACATCACGCTAGCAACATCACCACCCCGCCATCCTCTCTTCCAGAAGGCTCCCTCCTACCTCCTGCTGGCCAGGTAAGTAGACTTGGCAACCCTAAATAGTATGCTTCCTGATTATATAAATTATGTTGTCTTTGCATCATGCAGAAAAAATAGATAAAAGGTCTTTTATTGAAAGCTCCTTGGTTGGAAAACGTATACAAGCATTCAAAGTCTGTATATGTTTCACAATGTTTTCAGTTAGGTTACTAAAAATGCTTCTTTTAATTACAAGTAGGTACATAATTTAATTTTCCCTCTTACCTCTTACTAAAGAGAGCCAGTGTGGTATAGCAGTTAAGAGTGGCAGGCTCTAATCTGGATAACTGGGTTTGATTCCCTGGTTTTCCACATGAAGCCTGCTGGGTGACCTTGGGCCAGTAACCGTTCTCTCAGAGCTCTTTCAACTCCACCTACTTCACAAGGTGACTGTAGTAGGGAGGGGAAGGGAAGGTGATTGTATGCTGCTTTGAGAGGTAGAGAAAGGGGGGGGGCTATAAAAACCAACTTTTCATCTTCTTCTCTTCTTATATGTACTTACGTGTCTTTTTTGTGGTGGCATTGACAGTGGCACTAAAAGGGCCTGCTCCTGCACTGTTGTATGCTCGAATGGCTGCATAGTACACTAAGTTGCTCTTCAGTCCTGTTATTCTTGCTGATGTCTCAATTCCCGTGGCTTTCACTCTGTTGGAAGATTGTTCTTTTCCACCATTATTCCAATATCTTATCTAGTGGATGAAAAGCACAGGCTACTTGAAACACGTTCTTGACATTACTGCTCTCTAACATCTACCCTTCTGTCACCTATTGCTTATTTCCAAAATGGAGAATGAAGTTTTATATTCAATCTGTCATGGATAATAGCATTGAAGGTTTTTGTTTAAAACCTAAAGAAGCAGTTCTGCTTTATTTGATCTGCAGAAGCTGAAGTAACTCAACAGCTCTCTACCAGCCTCTCTTCTATTTTTATTATATACGGCAAATGCTGGCATCAAATTTTGCGCCTCACTTGCTTTTGCAGTCTGCTTAAATATCAGTTTACAGGTTTGTGTGTGAGTGTATGTGAATGTCCTGCAATATAATTTTACTGCCTTCGTCCAAAGCAGAAGGAACACAACTAGGTGTGTATAGATGCAACTGGGCTTGCATTAATATAGGTTGTGCTGTATGTGCTAACGTCTGCTAGAGCAGTGGCAGGAGGTGCAGCAGATAACAAACAGGCATGCACATATAGCAACAGCAGCAACGCCCAACTGCCAGCTGATTTTCATTCTCAATGCAGTTTTAGTGAGTTTGCTGTAATTGATCTGGTGTAATGCCAGCAAATAAGGCAAGGCTCAAGTTCTGTTAAAAAATCTGTGAATATTTACATATGGCTTTTATGCTCCCCCCAAGACCAGATTATTTGTGACTATACCATGTGTTCATCTAGGTTCAGGAGCAGAAAACTGCTTTTCCGGCTCTGAACAGCAGGCCTCTTATCCAACTTCCCCTCCAAAAGTTTAGGGTGGGGGGGGAAGAGAAAATGAAGATCACCAGATGTTTCAATGACTCATTTTCCTATAAAGAAGCAAAAACGGAACAGCTGATCTTAACACTTAGCTATGGCAGCCAACCTGCAAATTAATGATTTGAAAATGCTTCTTTTAAAAAAGGATATTGCCACCACAATAATTACACTTGCATTTTTTAAAAATAACACATTTTAACATGATTTTATTTTTACCTCATAACCGAGCAGTCTCCCGCTACTAATTTTCCAAGGAATGGGATTCCAGGAGACTTCAATTACAGAAGATGAGAGGCTTTTTGCAGACACACCGGAAGGTGCTACAGTTGGTTCTGTATTAGGGAACAAAAAAGAAAATGGAGCAGAAAAAAATAATAAAAATGGGGAGATAAAAAACACCATAGCTCACTCAGTTTGCTAGCTAATTAAGATGGCTTCACTGATACTAGCTAAGCAAATATCCATGCAACTCATTTTTAGGGGAAATGACTTAATGAAAACGATGTAAGTCATGATTTACTAACTCACCCTCTTCGGCAGAGAACACTGTGGCTACTGGGCTAAATGGTCCTTCTCCTTTGTTATTGTATACGCCAACCTTGACTTCATATGGTGAAAATGGCAAGATGCTTTCATTTCTAAAGACATATCTTGGCGTGTCAGGTGATGTAACAACTGTCTGTATCCAGGTTGTAATGCCAAGGGGTCGGAAAGCAACAACATAACCAAATCCTTCACCATTTTGTAATTCTTCAGGAACAGGCTACAGAAAAAAATCAGTGATGAATAAAATACAAATATAGAACATTAATTCATATATATAAAAAAGAAGAAACCAACCCAACAATGATAGAATTGTTTGATGATGCAGAACAAAATCTGTCCAGGTACTGTTAGGAGGAAAGAGTTCTGAATATTGATGGCTTAAATTGGTTAAGGAAAGCAATACTATTCCAGGGTAGAAAAGAACACACCAAATGCATTGATTCATCATTATCTTTATTACAGAGTCACAAACCTTTCTGTGATACAGTCATTAAAGCAAATTATACTTGTACACATTTTGTTAACAGAGTATTTTTCAGCATCCAAGATACCTCTCTACAGCTACATTAAAAACCCACTCTTTCGATTTATAACTACATTTTCCCCAGGAAAAGAAAAAGGTAACTAGCTTACCAAGTTCTTCTACTGAATGACCTTGTACCTTGGCCAAGAATGGCGGTTGTTTCATCTCCAATCATTTATAGTAATTACAAAATAACAACATATGGACAAAGTCTCTATCAGCCCTGGAACTCCTAGAACACAATTGAGCACTTGAAGAGATTTTTTCCCTATCAACCTATAACAATGTCACTTATGAATCTCACACAGAATACATTAAGGCTGCAGTTCTAAGTGTGCTTGCTTGTGTGTCCTGAGCAAATATATAGGGCTACAGAAGAAAGAAGTAATATTTCCTTGGGTGGCAGGGGATATAATAATTACTATTTGCAGTCATGCAGAGTTTTATAAAATGTTCTACAGTTTTCTAAGTTTCAACAGGTTTGCCCCACAAACTTCTGCCTAAAAGTCTTATATCACCATTTTTTCCTGCATGTCAGATTCCATAAGATACTGATAGCCTGGACTGCATCAATGCCATCTTCTCTGCTCACAGAAAAGCCTTTTGCATAGCATTTCTGCACTGTACTATGATTACGTCCTTAGAACAGAAAAAGCAGAGTAGCTTGCTGCTGTTGGTCAGCTCCCAGAGTACCGCAGAAGCCTGAGTACTTAGTTATCATTGTCAACCATTTATTAAGAGCCAATTATTAATTAAGTGCTATACAGAATATAAAACAGATCTAATCCCTATCCAATTAAGGAACACAAAAGCCTAATAATAGCTTACATGGAAAGCTAGCATTAGAATATAATAAACACATGAGCACAGAATAGGAGGGATGACATAATGGGAAACAGAGAAGGGTGGGAGAAGATAACATCCATTACATACAGCTATGCAATGTCTTGTTTGAAAAGATATGAAAGATGGAAAGGAGGCAGCCTGATGGATGACACAAGAGAGATTATTATATACACAAGGAGAATACAAAAGAAGCACAAAGGTGGGAATAGGAGAGCAAAAATGAAAACTAGGAAGGAAGGAAGTAAAGAAGGAAGAGCTAAATCATGGGGACTGGAGTGAACAAAGGAAGAAGCCTAGCCAGAGTAGAATTATAAAAAGCTAAAGGAGCCACTGGTTCACACACCATGTTCTTAATGAGACACCACATATACTGAGCCATCCCATATGCCTAATATGCCATGACACATGGAGGGCTTAGGATGGGTGGATATCAAACAAATAAACTCAGAACACTAGCAAGTCATGCTTCTGTATCGACAGGTATGTGGATGCCTTTCCATGAACATAAACCAAGCCATGGCAAGCCATCTTAAACTTTTCTCAGGAAATCTGTCACATAGACTGTCCCTTATGCACACATTACTCCTCAGTGTCTCAGTCTGGATAACTGGTGTGCATGAATGTACTCTGGGGGTTGGGGGGCAGTAAAAACTGAAAAACTCAGACTAAAGAAAGACTGGAATATAATCAGCTAGAGATTAGGAGAGATGCTGACCTCCATGATTTTAAATATCCAAGCAGCTACTTTAATATTTGTGCTAAATCTGGTAGAGATAAATAACTCTAACATATGCTTAACTAAGTCAATATATCTATTTTTAAACATGGCACCATCGATGGGTTGTTAAATCCAGTGATTGGGGCCATGACAGAAGCTCCTTCTACAAACCCAAGAAGAACCTCAGGTTTGTAGAAAGATCTGGAATTTAAAACAAATAAACAATAACAAGGGTGGATTAAAACCCTCCGCAATGACAGAAGCAGATTTAAAAGAAATAAATGTCCTCAGTGGCCACTGCTACACAACTACAACCGTACTGGCAGCCTTTAAGCCTTGGTTACTGTTAGTATCAGGGACAGAGAAGGGGCAGGGCCCTTTCCAGGGTTGTTTTGGCCTTTGATGGAGGACGGATAAGAGCCAGGCCTGGCAGCAACCACCAGGTGTCTTGCTACTACAGGACTTATCCAGAGCTGGCTACTTGCTACCATTCAATAGTAGCCACCCCACAAAGGTCAGTCTGGTGAAGTGGTTTGAGTTTTAGATTAGGCTCTTGGAATCAGGTCTGAATCCCAACTAGGCCACTGAAGCTCACTGGGTGACATATGAACATATGAAGCTGTATTATACTGAATCAGACCCTCAGTCCATCAAAGTTAGTATTGTCTACTCAGACTGGCAGTGGCTTTCCAGGGTCTCAAGCTGAGGTTTTTCACGCTTGGACCCTTTTTTAGTTGGAGATGCCGGGGATTGAACCTGGGACCTTCTGCTTACCAAGCAGATGCTCTACCACTGAGCCACTGTCCCGCCCCTCAGAGCAGTCACACATTCTCAGCCTAATCTCACAAGGTTGTTGTGGAGGCAAGGAGGAGAATGTCAGCTACTTTAGGTCCACATTGTTGAAAAAGGACAAATATAAATGAAGTAAATAAATCAAAAAATATAGCTGAAGAGTGGGGACAGATGAAATTGGTTGGTGGGTGGAGAGAAGAGAAGGAAGCAGGAAAAATGACATGGGTTTGCCAGAAAGAGGGAAAAAGTGTGGGGAAGGGGATAAAAGGGAAAGTAATGTACCCACTGCAACTGGGGCAGCCTTGGCAACTGGCACCATGCCACTTATCCAGAGTTTCTCTGGGGAGAGGCTGCTGGGGGAGGAAAGAAGGGACTGCTCAAGACCTGGGGGGGCATTGTCAGATAAAGCCTGATTGACTGGTGGCATGAGAAGGAGAGAAGCAAGCAGAAGAAAGGGAGACGATGTAAGGGTTTTCAGGAAAGGGAAAGATGAAATAGCGTGTGTGTGGAAATCAGAAGACCCCTTAGGCCCTGCAGGTTTCCATTTGTATTATTCTAGAAATAGTCTGAACTCAGTAAATAACTGAGTATTAAGAGGCCAGGAAAAGTACACATATTGGGCTACAGAGCAATTTAGTCATATATAAATGAATGTTGCCCAGACAAGCTATTTTATGCATTATTCTAATGAGAAACAGTAAACCTTTTGAGTATTAAATCCCATGAAAACTACTTACATCCCATGTAATGACCAGCTCAGATCTGCTGCCACCTCCTCCACTTACTTCAGATGGTGGTATTTCAGGAACTGTGAAGAAACATAGGTGTACAATTTTTATATATAATGGAGCATATATCAATTCAATGATACCCAGAAATTTAGCTCAACAGATAAAAGAGCCATTCCAACATAATAGCATGCAGTATCAGTGATTTGGCATGGTTTTAGATCAAGTATATTTTTTACTCCTTGGCATGATTCCAAGGGGAGAACAAAGTGACGCAGCTCATGCTGAAAATATCTAGTGATGGAAAATGCCTCCCCCCATATCCTCCATGTGATCTAACGCAGTATCTACTCTAAACCTATTGGATTTTTGCACAAGTTTTTTTAAATTCTTGTTGAAAGGATACCTGCCTCAGAAATCTTCACAGTTCCAACCCATTTGAACTATTTCCCTATGGATCCTTCAGTCCTGCCAACCAGGCTGACTGAATCTCCTGTGAGCCACATGAGCATATATTAATATGTCCTGTTTTCCATAGGAGTTTTGGCAACTGGATGGCCATCCCACAATACATTATCTGATCATGAGCCTTTACTTTGATATTTCATATTAATCATGATTAGCAATGCTCTTTTCCCATGCTAATTTTACCCAGATCAAAGCTTTTCTCGATTTGTTAATTTTGCAACTCTGCCATTGGATTTTAACTTTGTACCACTTCACATTCTAAACCACTGCCCATCAGTTACTTGTAGCTCTGTTCACTGTACCTCATTCCTCATCTGAAGAAGTGTGCATGCACATGGAAGCTTATATTCTGAATAAAACTCTGTTGGTCTTAAAGGTACTACTGGAGTCCTACTTTGTTCTATTGCTTCAGACCTACATGGCTGCTCACCTGAATGCTCTTAAAATTCGGTTATTTGCTACTCCTTAATTTTGGACAGAGGAGCACCATTCTTTGGCCACCACCTTCAAAATGAACAGCATGCTTTGTGAGCACATAATCACTTTGTAGGCTGATGATTGTTAGACGGCTGCCAAGGAGTGCTCAGTCTGTCACAGATGCCTGACAACACTGGCTTTTGTGTTACGCATGCTCAATAACTGAAAGGTTAAGGTACATTCTGAATTTGTATTTTAGGGGAATTATGTCATAAGAACATAAGAGAAACCATGTTGGATCAGGGCCAATGGCCAATCCAGTCCAACGCTCTGTGTCACACAGTGGTCAATACACACACACACACACACACACTGTGGCTAATAGCCACTGATGGACCTCTGCTCCATATTTTTATCTAACCCCCTCTTGAAGCTGGCTATGCTTGTAGCCACCACCACCTCCTGTCATTCTGCACCAATACTCTAATGATAAACATTACCAAATTTGAAAAAAAGAAGGGCGGGGGGCTCTTACAACCTGCACATACACAATGAAAACAATGTAGTAGTCAACTTGTCAAACCACACAGTTGTCAGACTTCTGAAGAACAATCGTTAAACAATTTCCTTCTGAGTGTTCTTGTTCAGTAATCACATAGACCTACTTTATCCTCTGCATGCTTTACTCAGCTATATATAAACAGCTGTTTTGACTATTGTAAGGAATACTCTGGTCTTCACTTGTATCCACATGTCTTTGTGTTCCCAAAACATCAATGACAGAGCTGCAATTCTGTAGGGAACAATTTTCTTGTCTGTGTTTTCCCTTGAAGTATTCTAGAGTTGAACATCAAATACCACTATTTAGTGACCTTCTCTAGTAATCTCAAACCTGTGGTGACTGAAATTGGTTTTCCTTATCTCAGGACATGAGAACCCACAGTCTATGCACTCTTCTTTGCCCCCCCCCCAAAAAGAATGTTCAATGACACCAAAAGCAAAATATTCACTGTGCCATCAAAATGACTATGCAAGCAGCACAAGGTCTACCTCCCACAAAATGGACAGGTGATACTGTTTTCCTTGGACTGAATAGAAACCATTCTTATTACAGGCACTCTACTATGAAATTTTGGTTCTGTACTTTAGCATAAGGAAGATCTCCACTACATATGTCAAATTCTAACTCAATCACTAAAATTCTGATTGGGTGGAAAACAGCATAAAATGTTTTAAATAAATGCCAAAAAATAATCACTGAGTGTGTATCAATAGCCTTATCATGTAACATTAAAAAAAAAAGAGAAACCTGAAAATTGTACCAAACTTGGAAGATCCCCAAAATAGGAAGATTTCAGTTACATCAAATGAAACAAACAAACAGAAAAACCCACTAACCTGCCTCTTCAGTTCTTACTTTTTCTGAGGGCAAACTAGGTTCTCCACCTCCAATTTTGTTACTGGCAACAACACGAAATTCATATTCAACCCAAGGATTTAAGTCTACTGCAGTGGCTGTGAAAGTTTTTCCATCAATGACATCAGGAACTGTTACAGGATACATTGAGGGGAAAAAAATAAGAATAGCTTGTCTACTTGATGATAGTAATACATTCAAAGTGTGGTCATAGCAGTTAATTTTTTTCCCCTTTACCTGTTGTGACTCTTTGCCAACCCACTGAAAAAGGAGTCCTGGCCTGTATAGAGTAGCCAGTGATCGGGCTGTGATTGTCTAAGCCCTCATACCAAGAAAGCCGAGCTGTAGTAGCAGTTATTTCATCTACTTTTACTCGTTCAGGTGGTCCAGGTGAGCCTAATGCAATCAGATACCAGATTTTAAAATTGGAAGGCTTCTGTAAAGACAGTGCATACAGCACAAAACTCTCAACATGGTACCGAAGGATTTTCTATTTTGCTAACACTGTAGGGGGAAGAAAACAATTTAGCGAGATGTAGAAGTGCAATTTTTTACATTTACTAAACTCCTGCTTCGTTATTTTATGGCTATAAAAGCAAGCTCTGAAACAGCAATTCCACAAGTAGAGAGCAGATGATGTATTCTTTCAGGGACTTTTATTCAGAAGGATTTCTCTATCTTTTCTAATTCAGTGTCTTTCACTTTAGTCCTTGATGTCCTCCTTTAATCTCCTAATACATCTTTGTGGTTTGACAATTTGTTATCTAAAGCAGTTTTTGCCATCATGCACGCTCTGTAGTCATTTTTTCCTGCACAACATCGCATCAGTGCCATGGACAGAAATTCAGCCCTGCAAGCTTTCTGCAGCATTCCAGAAAATCCTGATTTTCCACAATTTATAAAATATATTGCTTTAGCTACAAACACTGAGGCAGAGCTAATGAAATGTCCCTTAAAAGCACAATAGCATAGCTACGGCTGGCAAATGCCACATTCCGCTTAACACACCTGAAACAGATTTCTCTTATTTTAAGCCCTGTGGACTGTTGGGGATGGCATTGCTTGACAGTTTAAATAAATTTAGTGGCTTCTTATGTGACTTTATGATCAGGATGATGATTACAAATTGAAATAAGCAGCAACCCCCAAAGCTGACAATGCAAAAATCCATTTCCTTATTTATTGTATAATCAAATTTGATACTGATATTTGCTTTGAATATCTAAGCCTGAATAAGAAAGCTCATGGTATGAATTCACATCTGCATGGTACATTGCTTGAGGACTACATGCTCTCTGTGTTACAAGGGATAACTCTTTTCCTTGCAGAATTTATGGAGAACTATGCTGAAACAAAATCTGCCAGCAGTGGTTCACATGTGCAAGTCATCACTCACATAATGATCAGTCAGTGACCATTGGCTCAAATGAAGATGTGCATGTGTGAGACCATAATGGATGTGTAAATTCTTCCTCACTTGAAGGCTCTGATTTCACCCATCCTAATTTCTTTTATGATATCATACTCTGAATAGAAATATACAGGGCTTTTTTTGGTGAAAAAGCCCAGCAGGAACTAATTTGCATATTAGGCAACACCCCTGACATCACCATTGTTTCACATAGGGCTTTTATGTAGCAAAAGCCCAGTGGGAACTCATTTGCATATTAGGTCACACCCCCTGATGCCAAGTCAGCCAGAACTGCCTTCCTGCTCAAAAAAAAAAAAGGCCCTGGAAATAGGAAATAATATATATATATTATTAGGAGACCAATCAAACCCCCAGATTCATCTGACAGCTTCCCAGAATGTGCACCCCACCCCCTACAATTTTACTTGGCCAGTATACCATGTTTCAAAAGGCTCAACAGTGGCTGAAGTGGAGGAAAAAGAATTAACTACCTGGATAGTTTTCAAAGTATAAAGCGTAATAATAACTTTTTTTAAAAAAAATCCTTCTGTACTAGCTGATGCTATCAGATTTGATGCTGAAACAGGTAGTAGTCGGCCTTCCACTGACAATACATGGGCGGGCTTCTCCCTGAAGCACAAATACAACATGTGCATGTTATATGACTTATTTTATCACTTCTGTCAGGATGCACATTAGCTATAGCTGAATATTCAGAAGGTGTCTTTCTCATGCCTGCTTGGAATGATACAGCAAAATGGGAAAATGAAAGGTATCAACTCACACAGTTGTCTTTTTTTTTTTTTTAAATCTCAGTGTTGGACTGTAACACCAAAGCGAATCCTGCTACACCCCAGTGTGAAGTAATCAGCCTGATGCTAGGCATAATTTCTCGTGCTTTTTGCATGTCTGGCAATCAGAAAGCCTTAATCACATCCTGGACCTTCATTCAGGATTGTAAGAAGCATTACCTCGCACTATCAGATCTGCTGCAGATGACACACTATCCACCTCTGTCTTTACCATGCACACATATTTTCCACTGTGCTTCAGCTGGATATTCCTAATCATTAAGTCTCCAGATGCACTCTGTTGAGAGGGATAAAGATTTGTGGAAAAAATATTTTTAAAATCTGTTCTGTTCAAGATTTAGGTATTTCTTTTAGGTAAAAAACTTAAATGGGTGGTGGTTAAAGCAAAAGAGCAAATTTAGCAAGCCTGGGAAAAGCAGACACAAAAACAGTGGAGTGAACTGAGACCACAAGAATAACTACTGGGTATGGCTGGGAAATCTGGAAACATACAAATATACAATGCAACTGGAATAACCATTCAGGTCACCTTTCTGTAAGATTCTTAGCACTAAAAAGAGCTAACCATGGCTATTTATGTACACTTTCCTTTATTGAGATTAGTCGTTCCCGAAGACTGACAGGCTGCATTGACATCATTTTCCATCATTCTTTTTGTTTGTTTAAAATGACTGCGAGTTATCCCACCACTGTAGCTATGTCTGTTTCCTGCAATGCTAAAGAGGGCACAGCAGTTCTTCAGTTTGCAACCTTCAGGTGACTAAGGCAGTCGCCTACTTGGCCAGTATCCTCCACACCACTGAACTGCAGGGATGATGATAACACAGATCTCTTTTAAGCTGATCTTCCTGTTAGCTTGAAGGTGAGGTGATATTCAATGCTTTCTACTCTTATCCTTCCAATTCTGGGCAGGGTGTGTGTATGAAAGGGTGGTAAGAAGAAAGATTACCCTCTCATTTGCTTACCCTGTCAATTTGACCCCTCTCCTTTCCATCCCTTTTAAGAAAGACTGAAACTGTGAGTTGAACCTGCCAGGAGCCAACATTTTGCAGTTCTGTTCTGTCCACTCTGCACAGGATTGCTAGGATTCTGCACAGTCAACAGTCTTTAAAAGAATTAATAAAAAAAAACTAACACCCACCAAAGTAACAGATCCCAACATAGAAACGTAAGGAATAAGCGGAAATGAACAAATATGCATCCCAGAAAAGCATCCAGTGATGTTCAAGTAAAACTAGCTTCAAATTAATGCTGCTACAGAGAAAAGCCATCATGGAAACACTCTCTTTCTGTGTGTGTTTGCAATAGAGAGTTTGATAACAGAACAAGGCAAAGCTATTTTTAGTGGCCTCCTACAAAATCCCTGGAGTCTTAACTCTGAAAAAGCTGAAGGGGAGACTAATAAAAGGTGTCCTTTAAATTTACATGGGAGACGGCTACCTGTAGGCCACTAGGGGATAGTAGTTATGACTTGAATTCCCTTATGGCAATTAGAGGCAGGAGATGCCTCCATACAGAAAATTGAATTCTTAGTAAGGGTTATAGGGGTCCCATTTCTAAAGGGAGAAACATTCCTTTTGGTCTTGCTATGTTTGTGTTGTGTCCATTCAGAATACTCTCCCAGAATGGATCAAGAAAGATCAATTTTAAAATCTGCTACTGGGAGGGTCAAACATGCTGACCTAGTCCGGTCTGACAGTTCATTTTCTCCCACAAGGAAAATTAGGTCTGTAACACAATGATTAGATTAACTCTATGAAAGATAATGGGACTCAAAACGGGGACCCCATCATTTTGATTCTAACTTCTTACTTTGTGTGTCCATCACAGCAGAAGAGAGGTGAAGGAAGAGACTGCCATCTTGTTGTTGCATGCCTGTCAAGGAACTTGGACAAAGGCACTACAGACACAGAAAGCCTACTACCTATGATACCTAGAGCTTGGATGAGCCATGGAAAAGTGTCTTCCTTATCGTATAGGAACTAGATGTTGCAACTTAACCTTCTGACTTTGATTTTCACTATGCCTCTCAGTTTTGAAATTTCGGCATATCTGGTAGGATACACATTTTTTAAACCAATGCAGCAGATGGGCTTCTGTATGTGCACACTAGAATGGTCAGCCTACTAAGGCAACATGAAGGAGTTTTGATTGTAGAGCACTTGAAAGAATCACCAACTAACTTTGGTTTATGTAGGAACGTAACAGCCAAACACATGCACCGTACTGACTTGAAATATGTCATAACAAATAACATGAAATGTATTATTTGATGGGGCTGTTCCCATTTTAAGGGACATAGCTGAAGTCAATGCTGATTTGGATTGAAATGTGTCTCAAAGACAACGTATTAAAGGTGCTTCCACCAATCAGAATCTTTGTTATATAAAAAGACTACTGTTCACCTTTTTAAATGTACATGATGGAAAATGTCTTTGTTTAGTGCTGGGATTTCCTTCCACACCTGATAGATGACCAAATTAATTTTCAGTCCCATCTGCGCAAACAGATTTGGCCTATGTTACAAAATGAGCTGAATGAACTAAATGTCCATTGCTCTGTCCAGCAATGTGTAACCGAAGGGTTTTTTTTTTACTGTTTGTTTGTGTGTGAGTATAAGTTTTAGAACTCTTTAATACTCTGGTTATAGCAAAAGACAGAGACATATAGTGGCTCCCTGTTTCTGTCTCTTGTTTTTCTCATACATGGAAACTTTTCCTCTTTTCAAAGACCAAATATCTATGGCAGTCTCAGATGTCTCACCTTACACTTTAGATATCCCTGTTGAATATATTAACAAACCACCACTGTCAGTCAGCCACCTGTAACTTCTTGCCAAATTAGATAATCCAAACTGTGTTGCTTTCTTTAGGGACAGGAGAACAAATATGCATTCTGAAGTTACCAAAGCCTTTGATAGGATAAAGGATAATTCCATGTGAAACTAAGAACTTTGAAGATAATTGCTCACAGGAATCCATAAGACTGACTTAGTTACAAAGGAGTTTCACTACCACAGGTTCTACTGAATTGAATGCAAGAGAGCCAAACAGCTTCATCACATGCCTAGCTAAAATGAAGAACTGAATCCTCTGTGGCATAAGAGACAAGAGAGATTTCTCAGCATCTGTGCCTCTAGAGATTTTTTTTTTAAATCTTCAAAGAGTAGTACTTTGCACAGGTCATTCTTACTTAGTGAAATCATTGGTAAAGAAAATGAATACTCAGACGCAGCAGGAACACACTCCACATCATCTGATGACAATGTTCTTTATATGCTGTGGAAGTGACACATAAAAGGATCTGGACTCTTTCTATAGAAATGTCACATTCAAGGGTTCCCTGATATTACACAACATTGTAAGAGAAGCATTCAATGAATTCAAGGATATGGAACAAACATTCATATCAGGGGTGTAGCTTTTGTTCTGCCAGAGGATGTGCTACATGCTGAGAGAACTTTGTCTCTGAACCACTAAATACAGGGAAGGTGCTCCAGATTGATGCTACAAGTCAGTCTTTCTATAACGTTTGCAGAACCCTAAACTGGACAGAAAAGATTAAATCATCCTCCCATGATTCATTAATAACCAAATACTAATTTGGATCTGGATTAAAATTAGATTTTTAAAACCAATTCTTTGTTCTTGCTATAGACCATGGTCATGCTGTTCCTGGAAGTTCCCTATTCCTTAAATGCAGCATTTCATGGAGATCAGTGGACTGCAGTGGGAAGGAGGAGCAGAGTATTTCATTCTGCCACTGGAAATCTTGGGACTCAAAGCAATCCACTGTTTCCAACAGAAGTGCTAAGCCTGAAAAAGTATCTTCTGCATGAGCTGTCCGTATATGATCAAATCATTTTATTTATGGACTGGTAGGAAAGCCATGGATAGTAGTTAAAAACTGAAGCAGAACTGACATTAATGTACAAATATTCGGTATACAACTCATGAAGGAATGAGATAACGATTTAGGGATCAGCAGACTGCAGGAGTGATAAGAGACATTTAAGTTACTTTGTTATGCTGTGTACAAGACCATGGATGCTGGATAGAGGTTTCTGAATTCAGCACAGAAAATTCAGACTTCTGGCAGCTCTCCTGGCTTATTGCCATCAGAAAGTGACGTATACTTGAACAAACGTGTTGAAATAGTTAGCGAATGGAATTTACTAGGCTTCATGTCTTACTTGTATCTTTATATTGTTACTGTAATGCCCTGCGGCGTAGAGTGGTAAGCTGTAGTACTGCAATTCAAGCTCTGCTCATGACCTGAGTTTGATCCTGACAGAAGATGGGTCCAGGTAGCTGGCTCAAGATTGACTCATCCTTCCAAGGTCGGTAAAATGAGTACCCAGTTTGCTGGGGGTAAAGTGTAGATGACCAGGGAAGGCAATGGCAACCACCCCGTAAAAAGTCTGCCAAGAAAATGTTGTCATGTGACGTCACCCCATGGGTTGGTAATGACTCGGTGCTTGCCTTTACCTATAATATATATGCCAAATCTGTTGGCTTGAATGAATGAATAACAAAATGGCTCAGTTTTGATCTTATGCAGCTTATGAAGCTTCCCAAAAGTTGGCTCATAAGACTCGCATTTCATATACGAAGAACATAAATATGAACCTTTTCTGTAGTTATACCATTTTTCAATCCTAAATTGAAAGCTAAATACTATTAACCAGATCTTCAAAAACACAAGGTACAAATGCTTTGGACATTATCCCTTCTTGTACTACTTTAATTAAAAGGTGTTTGCTCCTAAAATAACAGATCAAAATTCTTCCAGTGATAAAAAACATACACTAGCTCTAAATTCATACAACCAAATGAGAAACGACAATGCAAAGCTACCTTGAAGACAGAAAACGTGGTAAGAAGTGCATAGTCAATGTGCATCCCCCACATGCAGTAATTTATCTGTACAAGCTAATCTTGTACTAAGCAGTCTAAGGATACATTTATTCAGGGGATTGCCAAACAGAATAATTTTGCCTTAAGTAAAAGCTTGAGTGCTCTTTTAGTGACAAGTTTGAATAGGCACAACTATCCCATATCTAACAACAGCAAACATTATCACCCTGGAAGAGATAGTGGGGAAGGAGGAGTGTGTCAGTGGTGTGTAAACTCCATTCCAACATTAATCATTCATCCTATCACTAGAATGTGCTACCAAAGCCTTAGCATTTCCGTGTAAATCAATCTTGGATACCGCAAAAACATTTTGCAAACAAGAATGCAGCAGAAACACACTCTCATGCCATCAATGTTTCTTGGCAGCCAGAGAGATTTTATTCGCTACTTCCAGCCAGCAAAATTAGATCTATGCTGCTGTGGACAAGTTATGATGACAGGAAGGTCACCTTCTCTGCTGAGCACCATGCTATCCATGGAACACAAATTACCAACAGTCTGGGTGGTATTAATACCAGTAATGGCACTGTAACCACTTCTAATTTTGATGCCTGCACAATTTTAGCTGGTATTTGGTTTCCTGACACAGGGATATCCACAGCAGTTTGCAGGCAGTCTGCTTGATTCTTCCACATAACTCATTTGTCTGCCATAATTGAGACATTTTGCCATAATTGACACATTGTGGGGATAGATCAAGACGGGTAGCCATGTTAGTCTGTCTGTAATAGAAGAAAAGAGCGAGACTCCAGTAGCACCTTAAAGACTTAACACATATGTGGCATATTTTGTGAGTCACTGTTCAGTTTTTGAGAGGGTTCATATGGGAGAGTAGTTTATTTCATGCTGCTAAAAAGGTAGCAAACATCTGGAGCAAAGTAAAAATTAGAAACAGGAACAAGATTTTCAGCATGCTATGCTCCTGCTACAATACCTAGCAATATTTATTCTTATGAATCAAGCTTCTCAGTAGCTTCTTCAAAATACTGCCCTCTCTTCCCCACCAGTTCCATGGCATCTGAGGCCCTTAAAAGCATCCCCTTATCTAAAGGATAAAAACTGTTCTGAAACATGGGAAGACAGAAAGACATACCATGACTCAGGAATAAAAGATGGGACTGTTGGAAGGCACTGCTGGGTGGTATTCTAAGGCTAGTGTAATGCAAGAAAGTCACAGTGGTTGATCCCACAGTACTGCCTCTGGCTTAGAAAATCTGCAATCTGAGGTACACTTCCAGCTGATCATTGCCATTATGATGCTGCTATAACTCCATGTTAAAATCCAGATTTAATTGTGCAGAAGACATAAAGCTACATTATTTTCTGAAAAAAAAAAATCAATTCCTTCTCTTGGCCTCATCAGTCATTCTCTAAAATGTCACCCTTTAAAGTTAGTGGAAGAATACAGAATTACTGTGCTATGGAATTCAATTACTATTTAATTACTGCTGAATAGTTTTGATATGTCCCCAAGTAGAAGAAGAGGAGATTAGATTTATACCCCGCCCTTTACTACCCAAAGGAGTCTCAGAGAGGCTTACCCTTTCCCTTCCCTGTGATGTAGGTGGAACTGAAAGAGCTCTCCCAGAACTGCTTTGAACAGAGCAGTGAGAACTTTGTGACTGACTCAAGGTCACATCAGCAAGTGCATATGGAGAAGTGGTGAATCAAACCCGTTTCTCCCAGATAAGAATCCATGCACTTAACCACTACACCAAACTGGCTCTCATGTAGGTAACTACATGCACTATTTTAAGTGACAGGCATAAACTAGTGGTTTATTTGTACATTACCAATAAGTTCTATGCGAAGTCACCCACTGCTTCCATTACGATATTTTTTAGAAGCCCAACATGTAAACCCAGCCTGTAGACAAATACAGATGCAACTTCAAGGTGATAACCTGACAACTTGTTTCTAAGGGGTGGGAAGTCTTTCGGCTCAAATCCCACAGAGAGAGGACAGCAGTATAACTGTTACGATCACTTTTATTTTCTAGAAAAATGAACAGGAGAGACAAGCATCTTGATGACCATTTAGGTTAAAAGGTGGCTTGAAGATTAAGTTTTAAATGTGAAATAGCCTCACAACACACATGGTACAAATGCTGTATAATACAAATGCTGTATTATAGCTGTTCATATAATTTCATTCTATAGAGTTTGTCAGCAAAAACAGTCACCTGTTAAGAAGTTATCTGAAAAATTGAGCATCCATTCTTGCTAAAGTCAGTTAAGCAAAGATTTCTGGACAATGCAAATAAGGACCTTGGACAATTAATATTGGCTAAAGATTTGGAGAGCCAATTGCCAAAGGGCTTCTAGGTGCATATGGTGATGAAGGCGGCCAATTCCCTCCCCCCCCCCCCCCCCGCTCACTGGTGGACAGATCATTAGGCTTCATTCAGTGCTTTGGAGGACTCTAACTTTTAGGATTGTTTGAGGTTGCTATTGGAAAGGGGAACTAAGATCTCTTCATGTCCATAAATCACACTTCATGTGACAATATGAATCCTTCATTAGTGCAATAAAGTCATTTTGTAAAAATGTTATGTCCAATCAGCCCTTTCAATACACACATCAGTCTGATAATTCCCATCACTGTTATTCTAAACTTGTTCAGACAGATAATAACTTTTGTTTGGTAGGTATGCATTTATTATAAAAGGGGGAAACATTTTTTCAAATTGATTTTTTTCAAAAATGATTTTTAACTTCAGCACCGCAGAACTTCCCATGTGGCTTACGTATCAATGACAGTATCAGTAAACACAGAAATGATTAAGACGTAAATATGTCAGAAATTCTCTTCCACCCAACACCCCAGAAGCTGTAAGTCGCTTTTACATTTTGGGGTATAACTATCAACTAAAGGAAAGCTTCTTTTTGTTATTCCTTGTGATGAATTACAGAGGAGTACCTACATCAGTCTATTGCAATAAAACTGAAAATGAAACTTGTGGCACCATAATACCACAAGTCTTTTATTTTTTAAGGTGCCACAAGGTTTCCTTTTTGATTCTGACTAAATCTTAATTTAGAAATTTTTAAAAATCTGTCATTGGATCTTACATTTGTACCATTTTGCATTCTAAACCAGTGCCTACCAGCTATATGTAGCTCTGCTCACTATACCTGATTCCTCGTCTGATTAAGTGTGCTTAGAGCACAAGAAAACTTACATTCTGAATAAAACTTAGTTGGTCTTAAAGGTGAAACTTGACTCCTACTTTGTTCTAGAAATTTTAAGACACTGATGCTTTTTACCTCATCTTCCAAGAACAAACATTTTCCTGGGTTTTAAGCTGAACGTAATACATAGAAAACACCCACAATCAGATCAGGTTATTATGAAGGCCTATTTACTGTACTGTTAAGTAAAAATAATGGAACAATCATAGCTCTTTCGCTTTCTATGTATGATAGATAATACTTGGTTCAGTTAAATTCTTGTTTCTGTTTTAATTGTAAAACCTAAGGCTTAACTCATTTTCTCCCTGTTCTTTTGTTGAGATATTGAATTTAGATACTAACTTTGGAAATAAAATGGCACAAGTTTATGTTGACCTACATTAAGATATGTTGTGCCGAATAAGCAAATTGCCTGTTAGTTAGAGATGACCGCTAAATCCAAGTTGATTGTATTTTACAATCTAATGAGAGTCATCGTCATACCCTCAGACTGCTAAACAGATCGAATACACAATTTAGGTATCTCTATTAGATTAGAGAATCTAAGCAGCGTGACTTTCTCATCTGATGTTAAAACTATGTTACATTAGAGAATCACCTAATATTCACATTAGAGGCTCTTCCAGAATTCTTGGTTGTACTTTTCCCAGAGATGCCTGAATCGCAGAACAGCACAACCTGGATCTCAGAAAAAGTATTTCTCCAGTATCTGCAATTTTCAGACACTGGGGAACCATATGGAACCCAGGGCTGCCCCCCCCCCCCCCCGGGCAATTACTAAGAAGTGGAATTGCTGAAAAAAACTGTATCAGAATTGTTACAAAGTGAGAAAAACGGAATGAGTTTCCCTACACTCTACTGTTCCAGGTATTATGCTCACAAACCACCTCATCTTTGGTATTAGAGATGAACTGGGAGAAAGATGCTTTATGGGGAGGGCAGGATATAAATATAATAATAAAATAAAATAAAATGCTTGATTAATTTCACTGTATACCAGTTAGAATGGGATTTGCAATTCCAGTCACCAACTTTCCAATAAGGAAGGAAACACCATCATCAAAATTCCAGCCATCATTTTTGCATCATCACTCCCTGCCCTATTAACTCAGCAGTCTTCTAGAACAATATATATAATAGCTCAAAGGACTATTAGTCATCCTACCAATGCTTGGTAATAAAATAATTTGGTCCTGAAAAAAAAGTGTCCCATTTTAAACAGTTAGCAATACAGAGCAACCCCCCCCCCCAATGCCCATACTACCTAGAGACACGTTGTCATTATGAGAAGGCTAAACTCATTATTTAAAAACAAAACAAGAACATAACAAGCGCCTTGATGGATCAAAATAGTGGCCCAACTAGTTCATCTTCCTGTTTCACACAGTGGAGGCCCTCCTCTGATACTGACAGCTATTCAGTGGTTTTCTGCTATGTTGGTAGAAAACATAATGTTCATATTTTTGCCCTTTTGGTGGGATCTATAGATAATTTCTTAAAGAAAAAACTTTACAACTTACCCCACCTACTCTTTCAAAGTGGGATGCATCTTTTCTGAAGTCGGTTAATGCATTGTTAAAATACCACATGAAGCTGACATCCAACAAGGGGTCATGCTGAACTTGGCAAGGCAGGATTACACTTTCTCCTACAGTAACATCCATGTTTGAAGGGGCTTGTGTTATACGGGTTGGCTCTGTGAAAAAAACCATAAGAATCAATTGTAACTGCTTAGTTGTTAAACTACATTGCTATGGTGTGTTCAAACCATACAATATTCTGTGAAATTCACCTAAAAGCAACAAGCATTGCTCAAAAAAGTTTCTAAAACTCAGAGAACCTTTCAAGAATATTAGCAGACCTTTATAATTGGATAGTTAGTTATCTGAAAAAGATGCAAGATTGCTGTAAAATGTGCCATTGGTGTTTTGTTTTATTTTATATACCCCCCCACCTTCTGAGATTAGGCAGGAGGCAACCCAGGAGAGGGTCTTCTCAGGCTTGGCACCAAAAGCTCTGAACTCTCTCCCCATGACGATTTGTCTATTGCCTTCTTTTGCTATCTTCCACCAATCGTGAAGTCTTCTTTGTTTTGTTTGTCATTCCCTCAATGATCCCTCCTTCCTAATCATTTTTGAAAATGTTTTGTACATATTTTAACTGTTTTGTATGTATTTTTAACTCTGTTTTTTGATTAGGTGCTGGGGAGTTGATTTAATGGCTTTTAAGTGAAATTTTATTATGTGTATTTTAGTTTGTTTGCTGCCTCAGTGGCCCTTCTAAATGTGGGAAAGCAAGATATGAATTCCATAAATAAAATAATACACAACATTGCTTCTCATTGTGCTGTATTGCAGGGGCAGTCCTCTGCTGCTGACATGCATTCTTTTAGCACTAGAAGCTTTCATTCTTTAAATGAGCTAGACAGCACCTACCATCTGAGGAAAGTGCCACACACTGAAGGGCAGCCTCTGCAATGGATGCAGATTGGCTCAAAGAGAAGTAAAGCTTAGAAGCCAAGGCAAAAACTTTCACTTGTGTCTAAAGCAAAAATTATTCCATTGTGGGAAAATCCAAACCTGCCCCTGTTTGCAAAGCAGGTCAGTCCAGAAGGAAGGAGGCTGAAATGGTTCCAAGGACAAACCATGGAATAATGTTATGTGATTGTGTCTTGGTGATACGTGTGCTCCCTGCTGTGGGTGACTCAAAAATTAATAATTCCCACTTTCCCAGATAACCACATTTTGTTGTGGCACCTGAACTTAAACTATGATCTCTTCTCTGTATCCAAACCAGGATTCCAAAGCGATTAACTGATTCAATCTTGCTTTGGAAATCTGACATTAAAAGGAAGAAGATGCTGCTGCTGGAGGTTTGGTCATAACAACAAACTGTGGAAGGAAAGTGTGCCCTATTGAGGATCATGCAATAGCAAGTCAGTCAGTCAGTCATTCTTTATTATGGTCATTTGGCCAATCATATAACACGTTTACAGGTAAAAAATTTTAAAGCTTATAATAAACCAGATAAAACAATTTAAAATTAAGATCTAATTACAATACGGTTTCTGAGACCTTAAAATCACCAAAGAATCTAGATACTTGATGAGTAATCTTAGCATTCTTATCAGAGAGAAGATAATCAAGTCTTAACTTTTTTCAGTGAAACCAGAGATTTTGTCAAACAACAGAGTAATAATCTCAACATGTGCTTCCTTATAAAATGGGCAGTTAAAAACGTGCTCTATAGCTTCAGCCTCTCTTAACAGAAAGGAGCAGAGCCTTTCCAGGTAGGGAGTTTTGTTATACCTGCCTTCCAATACTGCAGAAGAGAGGGCCAGGCACCTTGCCAGGGTAAACACTCTTCTGAGTCCATTTATTTCTAAAGATGTTAAATAAACTGCTGGCTTCACAATATTTTGAAAGTTTGACCACACATACACATTGCAATATCAGTTTGGCATTCTTCTTCCCCAATCCTCTGTTTAAGTAATCTCTTTGCCTGATTGTAGCCACAAGGCAGGAGAGCATGAGGAGAGAAACCAATCCTGACAATACGGTTCTGAACAGATATAAGCCAATGAGTTGTCTCTGATTATAAAAGGGAATAAACCCTGGGGATTAAAGTGTCCCTTTAGCCATACGCACTCACACACACATATAGATAGTATACATACCCATGCTTCAACTCTAACGCTGTCTGTCTCCAGTCTTAACCTTGCATTAGGCACACACCTGGGTACCTGCAGATTTTTTCTTAAAAACTTAGACCACACTCTTTCTTGGGGGGGGGGGTAACATGAGCTTGGTGGCTCTACAAATGTCCCATACAGTAATTGGGCTCACCTTTTAACACTTAATAGTTTATGAGCTGCAAGGACATAATATCCCCCTTGCAATTGGTAAAATTTTGCTATGGTATTTGACGATCTTTTCTCTTGATTGGTAACATATCTGCTGTGGTTAATCCTAGAGTTTGAATCCTATAGGACTGCCCCAAGATATCTGAAGCTCTAAACTTGCTCAATCTGATGATCATTGATTGACCATGACCTGGTCTTTAATCTCTTCCCAAAGGCTACTATTTTAGTTTTCTGATAGTTGAGAAATTCACTTTCACAATGTGAGAGCTTCCTAAGAGTTCTTCTAAGACCTACCAAGGCAGCACTGTGTCACCAGCACATAGAAGCACTGATACAGGCCTACTTGGCAAGGTTAGGGGGATGGAGTTCAGTAGTGTCGAGCCAGGTAGACAGATTATTTATATAGAAAATAAATAGAATTGGAGCTAACAAGCATCCTTGCTTGACACCTCTAAAAGTTTGAACAGCCTCAGTAAGATGCCCTTCTATCTTCCATCTTACTCTTAGGAAAGTTTGATCATGCAGATAGATGAATTGAGAAGTTTGTCCCATAGCCAAGTTCTGGATATTGGATCAAACATAGATTTAAAATCAACAAAAGCAGTATATAATGAAATTACTCCCTAGGTGGAATATTTCTCAGTGAGATATTGAATAATCAAGACTGCCTGCTCTGTTACTAGGATGATTTCTTGGTTAAGCCAATCTAAAAATTTATGCCTTTGCATACAGTTTGCTTGTGACATTCAACAGACTAATCAGCCTGTAGTTTGACGGATCCTCTCTTTTACCCAGGGCTTTTTTTTGAGCAGGAACACACAGGAATGCAGTTCTGCCTGGCTTAGAGTCAGGGGGTGTGATCTAATATGCAAATGAGTTCCTGCTGGGCCTTTTCTACTAAAAAGCCCTGTGCAAAACAATGGTGATGTCAGGGTGTGTGTCTTAATATGCAAATAAGTTCCTGCTGGGCTTTTTATACAAAAAAGTCCTGTTTTTAACCTTTTTATAGAAGGGAACTACTATCATCAGGCCCCATGACATAGGCATACAGCCTAAGTCATCAATATGAGAAAAGAGAGGGGCCAGATAAGAGGCAACAGAAAGCCATGTTTTATCATTATGTCTGAACCAAGTCACAGGGAGCCAACACAAGCATTTCTATATTATTATTATTATTTTATTATCATTATTATTATTATTTTATTTCTATTCTGCCCCTTCCCCCTTTTGGGGGGCTTAGAGCAGAGTACAACAATTTAAATTAAAATCACAATAAAATCATAATAAAAAACAAGTTCAACATTCAGTAAGTGAAGTAAGTTAGTTCAGCAAGGTGATATGAAGCAAGATGGTATAGCTCCACAATACAGTGATGCAGCGGGCTGTAAGGGCGTAGGGGGAGGCCAACTGATCTAATAGATGGGTGCCCACTGCCTCATCCAAAGACCTGGCAGAACAGCTCCGTTTTAAGGCCCTACGAAAGGCCAGTAGGTCAGGTAGGGCCCGGATCTCCATTGGAAGCTGATCCACCAGGTCGGGGCCAGGACCAAAAAGTCCTGGCCCTGGTAGAGGCAAGTCAGGCATCCCCTGGGCCAGGGACTGTCAGAAGATCCTGGGAGGCCGAACGAAGCAACCTCTTGGGCATATATGGAAGGAGACTGTCCTGTAGGTATGTTGGTCCCAGGCCGTGTAAGGCTTTTAAAGTCTAAACTAATACCTTGAAATGGATCCAGTGCTCTATAGGCAGCCAGTGCAGGTCGCAGAGCGCCAGCCGTATGCTCACCCATATAGGTGATGCAGTCAGCAGGCAAGCTGTTGCATTCTGCACCTGCTGCAGTTTCCGGGGCAAGCCAGTGAAGAGTGAGTTACAGTAATCCAGCCTGGAAGTTACCATTGCATGGATCACTGTAGCCAAATCTTGGGAGGATAGGTATGATGCTAGCTGCCTGATCTGCCATAGATGGAAGAAGGCAGATCACGCAGCTGTTGTGACCTGGACCTCCATGGAAAGGGAGGCATCTAGAATCACTCCCAGACTCTTCACCTGCTGGGCCGGTACCAAGGTGGCCCCGCCCAGGGCTGGGAGCTGGATGTACGAATCCACCCCCCCTCGATTCAGGTACAGGACTTCCGTCTTAGTTGGATTTAACTTCAGTCGACTCTGCTGTAGTCATCCAGCCATGGCTCCTAATGCCTCTGACAGCTGTTCAGGGGTGGAAGACGGTCTGCCGTCCATTGACAGATAGAGCTGGGTGTCATCAGCATACCAAAACCTCGGGCAATCTGGGCAAAGGGGCGCATATAGATGTTAAATAATGTAGGCGAGAGAATATTTCCCTGCGGCACTCCACATATAAGTGGGGAAGTCTGCTCACAGCATCACCCTTTGTCCCCGTCAAAAACCATTGTAAAGCCACCTCCCACACCCCGGCAATGGCAAGGCGGTGGGTCAATAGGTCATAGTTGACCATGTCAAATGCTGCTGATAAGTCAAGAAGAATCAGCAAAGCTGACCCGCCTTGGTACAGGTGCCTTCTTAGGTCATCTGTGAGAGCAACTAGTACAGTCTCCATCCCATGGCCCGAGCAGAAGCCGGACTGGAATGGGTCCAGGGTGGATGTTTCATCCAAGAAAACCTGCAGCTGCTCCGCTACCGCTTTCTTGACTACCTTTCCCAGGAATGGCAAGTTAGAAACTGGGCAGTAGTTAGCTAGCACACTAGGGTCCAGCGAAGGTTTTTTCAAAAGCGGGCGAATTACAGCCTTCTTTAAAATCTCTGGGAATGTCCCACATGTCAGGGACAGGTTAACAATCTCACCCAGAGAGTCCCTAATGCCATCCTGGCAAGCCTTCACAAGCCAGGATGGACAGGAGTCCAGGGGACCGGTGGTAATTTCACTGCATCTGGGATCCTGTCTACATCCTCCAATGTGAGTCAACTGAAGCGGTCCAATATTGGACCATCCGACAGCCAAGGGGCTTCCAGTTCACATACTGTATCAACCATGGCTGGGAGGTCCTGGTGGAGAGTCAAGATTTTATCTGCAAAATATGTTGCAAAAGCTTCAGAGCCGATATCAAATTCTCTATCTTTTTGGTTGCTCGATGGCAAAGTTGTCAGAGACTGAATAATGACCCACCAGAGGGCACTGGATCCTGCAGGGCCCCTTGGAACCGCTCTGGGTCCATTTGGCTTTGCAGGCGAGCATAAATCTGCTCGCCGCCTAAACAAGGTGGAAGCTGCAGGTTCAGCCGGACTTTCAAGGCATAATGGTCAGACCATGGAACAGCGTTTGCCACCATCAGATCGACTGATATCCCTGCCCCAAAGATCAAATTTAGCATGTGACCGGCCTGGTGTGTGGGAACAGATACAAATTGGTTGAGTCTCTGCGTTTCCATGGATGACACCAGGTCCTGTGCCTGCAAGGACGCCACGTCATCAATGTGAACATTGAAATCCCCCAAGACTAAAAGTCTGGGGAAGTCCAATGCCCAGGTGGACACCGCGTCCAGCAGGACAGGTAGGCTCTCCGGTGGTGTGCTAGGCGGTCGGTACACCACCCAGATCACCAAACTCTCCTCAGTTTCCCACACCAGGCCAGTAATCTCTATGTCAGCGATGTTTAGGTCAGGGAGTGTCCTGAAGGAAAAGGAGTCTCGAATGAGCACTGCAACTCCCCCCCACCCGCCCATTTGTCCAAGACTGGTGAAGGATGGCAAACCCAGGTGGGGTAAGCTGGTTCAAGGTAACAGTTTCGCCATCCCGCACCCAGGTCTCCGTCATACAGGCTAGGTCCACTTGTTGTGCTGTAACAAAGTCCCACAAAGTAGCGATCTTATTATTAATGGACCTGGCATTTATCAACACCAGTGAAGGAGATGGGTGATTTATCCTAGCCCCACAACCAACATGTCTCAGGATGGAACACAGGTGAGAGGGGGTCCGAGCATTTCCATATCTTCGACTCCCTCTCTGTTTCGTAACCTAGTCCCACTGTCATACCTTCCCCGCCCTGTTACAACGGAAATCCTTGACCCTGACATGGTCTCCCCCATGCAGTGCTATTTGACCAAAAGAGGCCCTGCTAGCATCTGCCAATAAAAATCCAAGGAGCGGCCTCTCATTCATTAATCTACCCGCCCACTCCTTTCTCACGCACCATGCTCTTAATTTCAGTTTTGCTCCCTACTATCTCTATTATTATCTAACTTCCCCTAAAAATCAAGCTCATTAGTTGTCTCACTATCTAACAAATCAAATAACATCTAACAGTTTAAATTAATCCTACTACTAATTAATTACTGGCAAGCCAATTAATAATAGTTATCCTCCCACAATTTTCCACCCTCCCCGTCCTACACAACCCAATTAATTAGCTAAATAAAATATTCAGTAGCGCTTTAAAAGGTCCAATTTAAACAATGAGTTCCAATTAAACAATTTATTAAATTCCTAAAATCAAATTGATTGGAAAAGAGCAATTTAGAGCTTGAATTAAAAGTTAAGGCTTCAGATACAGATGAATATGCAAAATAAGATGCTAAATAAAGTGCTGAATAAAGTGCTGAGTGCTAGGCCAGCTCTTCCAGGTTTTCCTGAGTTCACTGTCTGTCTATGGTGGCCCAGTGTGGTCTAAATTCATGATGAATGTTCGTACTGTTCCTGGGGGTAATCCAGCAGGCCGAGGAAGCAGTGGCTGTTTCAGAATCCTTCCACTGAGTCAGCAGGGCATTAGGTGGGGGTAGGGACCAGAGTAGGGTGATGGTGGGCGGATTAGTTGGTCTTCAGGGCCGCATCTGCAGACACTGTTAGGTGCGCCCCACAGGCTCTCCACTGAGCCAAGCACCCCATCAATGCAGCGTCAGTGTTCTGTCGTTGCGGTGCCTGACTCCCTTTGGGTCGTCGCCTCTCCCCTTCGTCTCTCCACCGCCTTTCCTGCATACACAGCACACACAGCGCGGCAGTCTAGTAACCAGCTCAGCCCTGATACGTAAAGACTCTCAAATGTAAAATTAAGCTTTCTAAATTATATGTTCATATCCATACCAAGAGTATGCATTGCACATTTCACCTGGACTTCATATCAATGTCTTTTAAAATGTGAACTGAATTCAAAATTGAAATAATTTTTTTCAGTTAACACAATTCACAATCGTGGAGAAATGCCATTTTATGTGTGGGTTCAACTGTCTGTGAATTGGATGGGAGAAGACTATCAAACTCGCCTTGGTCTAGTCTCCTCCTCATTTCCCTTCCTCTCCTGTCTGCAACTAGTAATCTGAGGACAACTCTCTAGAGAGGACAGGAAATCCCTCAAGGTTAGAGGAGATCTGCCCAGAATGCTACAGGAGAGAGAGGCAGTTCCTGGATGGAAACTGCTGTTTATACTGTTGAATTTTGGGCAGGAAGCAATCAGACATTGGTTGGAGCTTGCCACAGCAGAGCCCTGCTCCTGGGCCAGAGATGGTAGCCATTTTGGGGAATTTGTGTGACCAAGTAACTCCAAGAGTAACTAAATAAGGTGCCTGCCCTGCATACCATCTAGATAGGGCATGAGTTTATAGCAGGGAGAGAGATGGAGTGTTTTTGCCTATGCTATTTCTTCCGTTCACTTCTGATATGCCTGTAAATAGTTTTAAAATCTTTCAACTGTTGAAGGAGTGAAATCCCTCTACCCTCTACCCACATAGTTCCCCCTACCACTTGGTAATGGTAAGCAGCTGGCTACCAACTCTCCAGGAGAGCCCCAAAGATCTATGGGAAGCCCCAAGGTGGGTTCCTAGTGACACCAGAGGGAGGCTAGGAGGCTGTTCCTCCTAACCATAGCCCAAGACAGGGACAGTGGTGGCAGCAATACCCTGAGGCAGTGAACAGCCCCTTCAGGTCAGAATCCCAGGAGGGGTAGGCAGAGCCAGGGACTGCAAGCTGATGCAGTCCCGGTTTGCCACAGCAGTTGAAAAATAATTTGCTTATTACCTGTAACTAATAAAGTTGTTGAGCTAGTAGCTTTTCCAAACTGGTTCTCCGCCAGGCAAGTATAACTTCCAGCATCTGATTTACTCACATTAGCTATTTGTAGGCTTCCATCTTTTAACAGCGCTGTTCTAAAAATACAAGAGGTAGGGAAAAAAGATTGTAAGACTACAGAGAGAAATGTGCATATTCATTACACTCTGTAACTGGGAAAAAAATCAGCTTCATTACAAATTTTCTATATTTCCCCTGCAAAATAGCAGGTTCAGATCTTTCCTTTCTAGTTGCATAACAATGCTAATTATGAGGCAGCTGAATCCACTGCTCAAGTGGTATATCTTACTTTCTCCCCCATGCACTAACTCCCACATGGGCAGTCTTTCATCACACTGTGAAAGCTCAGCAAATGCTTATTACCAGTCTGGTAACAGGACTCATCTGGTGCCTCCACTCTTCAGATAAAATCTTTGCTGGGTTCTTCATATCAGAGGGTGGAGCTTCCTAGGTCAGAGTACTATCCGCCTTAGATGATGGCATTTGCTTATATAGATGGATGACTATTAGTATACACCAAGGACAAAGCCATTTATTCAGAATTGTTTCAATCTGATAAGAAGCAGACTATGATTCCTATGAGATGGTTAGGGGTACTGGTATAGGAATATGCTTTTGGATTCTAATATAAAGTTATAATTAAGGATAGGCTTTTTCAGTAGGAAGTTCAAGAAAGAGGGGGGAAAGGTAGGAAGAAGCACTGGGAAATAAAATGAAAATGCAGGTTACAATTTACCAGAGATTCCGGATAGGTAACTGCTCCCTCCTGAGAAAACTAGGAAGATCAACAGATTGTGGGATCCAACTCACAGCATTTTCCTTTTGAACATCTTGCCTGCACAATCTTTCACATGTACTTTCCCCAGCCTTATCTCTCACCTGGTTTTTGCTTTTACTAGATGGCATGTCTAAAAGCTGTCCTCGTTCTTTTTTTTTTTCCCAAATAGGAAAATTCCTGAGAAGGCTGAGTGCAGGTGCAACTATATTCCATGGAAAGGCAGAGGTGCCACATCAACACAGCTGAAGGGCCTTTGTGACATTAGAGAGGTCACATGTTAAACAACCACAAATTAGATGTTGTCAGAAGAGGAGCATGAAAGAGACTATTTAACTAATATATGATACTGCCAAAGAAAACACTGAAAAGGGACTGCTTGCAAAACCTACAGCTTGCACCTGCTGCTAGGATCATAAAACATGTGCTAATTGGAAGCCAAATGTACACTTTGCAGATAATTAGATAAAATCATGCTTGATTCTGTTCCCCTTGCTTTTCTTTTTTTCTCCACAAGAATAGAAGTTACAAATAGGAGAAAGGTTGCACTATACTGTTTGTACTGAATAACTGCTGCATATATTGTATGTTATATTTGGACAAGATGTTCAAAAGAAGAATGCAGTAAGCTGGAGCCCACAATCAGAGAGAGCCAATTTGGTGTAGTGGTTAAGTGTGCGGACTCTTATCTGGGAGAACCAGGTTTGATTCCCTACTCCTCCACTTGTACCTGCTGGAATGGCCTTGGGTCAGCCATAGGTCTCGCAAGAGTTATTCTTGAAAGGGCAGCTTCTATGAGGGCTCTCTCAGCCCCACCCCCTCACAGGGTGTCTGTTGTAGGGGAAGAAGGTAAAGGAGATTGTAAACCGCTCTGAGACTCTGATTCAGAGAGAAGGGCGGGGTATAAATCTGCAATTCTTCTCATCTGCTGATCTTGGCATTCACAGGAGGGAGAGAGGTTGGAAATGGCTGACAGGGAGCAAGTAAAGATGGGAAGACTGGCAATCCTATGTGGACTTTGGACACTGGATCTAACTCAGTGATTAATGCGTGGGACTTTACAAAACAAAATCATACCAGAGGATAAACTATTGTCTGCAAAAATTAGCTTGTATACAATTGTTTCTTAAGATTCTCTTGTGACGACATCCACAACATCACAACTTATCATCATCCTTCAAATAATATTAAATCCCTACATCTAGCAGGATGATCAGTACTTTCACAACCAGTTACAATATATGCTGCACATTGAAGTTATCACATATACCTGCAGAGTTCAAACTGGGGCTTTCTTTTAAAGAAGAGAGTTGTCCCAAGGTCCTAACTGTTCAGCTAATTTCCACTTCTGACTTATTTACACAGTGAATGACCTTATTAAAAATTAAGTAGATACATATAGCCATCCACAATGATCAACTACTATCATTTACTATACTCAATCATAGCTTAAACATAGACGACAATAATAACAATAATATCTTAAGCATAAACATAAACTACAACCAGGCCTCGGATTCAGCGGGAGCTCACAGGAGCATAGCTCCTGAACCTTTCTGAGAGTTCCACCTCCTCCTTCCCACCTTGTCCATTGAATAGTAGGTGCAGCTGCATAACGATCCCTGGATGAGCTCCACCACCTATTTTTCTACAAAACGACCCCTGACTACAACTATATAAATAATACAATATATATTCTTATTAGAGCTTATTTATTTATAGTTTTGATTTTTCACCTCTGTTTAAATATCTTTAATCTATCTGTCACAGCTTTCTTCATGTCTAATATTTTAATATAACAGATGGCTATACATATCTATTTATTTACTTTACTTTACTTTACTTTATTCGATTTATATCCCGCCCTACCCCACCGAGGTGGGCTCAGGGCGGCTTACAACAATAAAAGCTAACAAAGGTCGATTTAAATACAATTAAAATTATACAATAAAATACATAAAAGCCTAAAAATACATAAAACTCACATCGATATACACTATGCTACTATTACTTAAATCAGTCCTTCAAATTTCCAATATTCAGTAATCTGATGCTTAAGATTTAATATTCAGGCATTCTGCTCACAGTTAATTATATGCCAACCGGAAGAGGGTTGTTTTACAGGCCCTGCGGAACTGTTCAAGGTTCCGCAGGGCCCTCACCTCCTCCGGGAGCTGATTCCACCAACAGGGAGCTGCAATCGAGAAGGCCCTGTCCCTGGTCGCTTTCAGACGGGCCTCCTTTGGCCCAGGGATTATAAGGAGGTTCTGAGACCCCGACCTCAGCACTCTCTGGGGGACATGTGGGGAGAGACGGTCCCTAAGGTAGGCAGGTCCCAGACCATAAAGGGCTTTAAAGGTCATAACCAGCACCTTGTACCGAACTCGGTATGTTATCGGCAGCCAGTGCAGTCCTCGAAGCCCCGGCTGGATGTGCTCCCGTCTAGGGAGCCCTAACAACAGCTGGGCAGCGGCATTCTGCACTAGCTGCAACTTCCGGGTTCGGCACAAGGGCAGCCCCATGTAGAGGGCATTGCAGTAATCCAGCCTCGAGGTGACCGTTGCATGGATCACTGTTGCTAGGTCGTCGCCCTCCAGGAAAGGGGCCAACTGCCTTGCCCGCCTAAGATGAAAAAATGCGGACTTGGCAGTGGCTGCTATCTGGGCCTCCATAGTTAGGGTAGGCTCCAGTAGCACCCCCAGGCTCCCAACCCTGTGTGCCGCTGACAGAGGCACACCATCGAGGGCCGGTAAGGGAATCTCCCTCCCTGGACCACGGCGACCCAGGCAAAGGACCTTTGTCTTCGTCGGATTTAGCTTCAGCCCGCTCAGCCTGAGCCATCTAGACACGGCCTGCAATGCCAGGTCCAGGTTTTCTGGGACACAGGCAGGCCGGCCGTCCATAAGTAGATAGAGCTGGGTGTCATCAGCGTACTGGTGGCAACCCAGCCCATATCTCCGGGCAATCTGGGTAAGAGGGCGCATATAGATGTTAAACAACATCGGGGATAGAACTGCTCCCTGAGGGACCCCGCAATCCAGCGGGTATCTCTGGGACAATTCACCCCCAATCGCCACTCTTTGTCCCCGACCTTTGAGGAAAGAGGTAAGCCATTGTAAAGCCAACCCCTGAATCCCCACGTCGGCAAGACAGCAAGTCAGCAACCGATGGTCGACCGTGTCGAACGCTGCCGACAGGTCTAACAGCATCAGTACCGCCGAGCCGCCTCGGTCCAGATGCCGCTGGAGATCATCCACCAGGGCGACCAGCACTGTCTCCGTCCCATGACCCGGGCGGAAGCCCGACTGATGGGAGTCAAGGACGGAAGCATCCTCCAGGAAACTCTGTAGTTGCAACGCCACTGCCCTCTCAATGAGTTTACCCAAAAAGGGTAAATTCGAGACCGGCCGATAGTGTGCCAATTCGGCCGGATCCAGTGTTGGTTTTTTTAAGAGGGGACGGACCACTGCCTCCTTAAGAGGCGTTGGAAATTGCCCTTCCATCAGGGATCTATTTATGATATCCCGTATAGGATACCTAAGCTCCCTCTGGCAAGATTTAATAAGCCAGGAGGGGCAAGGGTCCGAATTGCAAGTTGTAGGGCGTGCAGACAAGAGGATCCTGTCAACTTCCTCCAAGCTGAGAGCGCCGAAACCATCCAGAATACAATCTGAAGACAGGCAAGGAGCCTCGGGTTCGGATACTGTCTCCAATATGGCGGGGGTGTCGCGGCGGAGCGATGCGACTTTATCTGCAAAAAATTTCGCAAAAGTCTCACAGCCTATTTCCAATTGACTAACGTTTGGGCTGCCCTGTGGCAGCGTTATAAGAGTCCGAATTATGTTGAACAATTGTGCCGGGCGCGAAGTTGCAGATGCAATCTTAGCCGCAAAGTATGTTTTCTTTGCGGCTTTGACTGCCATCTCATAGGACTTCATACACTCTCTATAAGATGTTCTAGTCGCTTCGTCTCGAGTACACCGCCATTGCCTCTCTAGTCGTCTGAGTCCTCGCTTTAGTTGCCGCAACTCCTGGTTATACCAGGGTGCTAGCTTTAGGCGAGGGCGCAGAGGACGTCTAGGTGCAATCTCATCGATGGTCCTGGAGAGCCTATCATTCCAGGACTCCACCAGATCATCAAGGGAGTTGCCAGAGGGCCAGGGATCCCGTAGAGCCATCTGGAACCGTTCGGGGTCCATCTGGCTCCGCGGGCGAGCTAAAATAGGCTCGCCGCCTAAACGGGCTTGGGGTGGGATATTCATACGAGCCTTAAGGGCATAGTGGTCCGACCATGGCACTGTCTGAGCAGTAATATCGTCCACTAAAATTCCCGCCGCGAAGATCAGGTCTAACATGTGCCCCGCCTGGTGGGTAGGCGTTGTAACAAACTGGGAGAGTCCTAGCGTCGCCATGGATGACACTAGGTCCATCGCCTGACTAGAGGACATGTCATCAGCATGGACATTGAAGTCACCCAGGATCAAAAGCCTTGGGTACTCCAATGCCCAGCCTGCTACGGCCTCCATCAGGGATGGTAAGGCGCCGGCTGGTGCGTTAGGCGGTCGGTACACCAGCCAAACCGCCAACCCCTCCCCAACGTCCCACGCCAAACCGGCACATTCAATGCCCCCGATCTCCGGAGGCGGGAGGGCCCGAAAGGAGTAAGCCTCTCGTATGAGTATAGCCACCCCTCCCCCCCGCCCGCTAGTCCGGGACTGGTGAACGACCGAGAATCCTGGGGGAACCAACTGGGAGAGAGCTACAGTCTCCCCTTCGTGCACCCAGGTCTCGGTCACGCATGCCAGGTCCATATCCTGTTCGAACAGGAACTCCCGAAGGGTAGAGATCTTATTATTGATGGACCTGGCATTACATAACACCAGTGACGGAGGCGGGTAATTTACTCTGGCCCTACTACTTGCCACCGTCGGGATGGGACGTAGGCTGGAAGGGGGTCGAGCCCTGTTGTGTCTCAACCCCCTTCCCTTATAATTCCGCCTAGTCCCACCGTCATACCTTCCCCTCCCCAGGAGTACTGGGATCCCCAGGCCAGTCATCTCCTAGTTGTGTCCGCTCCACTGATGAAATAATTTATCCATGTTTTATGTATTACTTAGATGATTATTGTAGTTTCTAGTTTATGTTTTGTTCTTGTGTTGTAAATTGAGATAATAAAAAATGCAAAAAACTCCTGAAAATAACTTCTTCATAATAACGGCAGGTGTGTATGTGGTGTCTCTGAGTGCTAGGATGTACTGAACACTGACCATACTGTCTTAAAGCAATCTAAACACAGAACTCTCGCAGCCTCTAGCCCCAAAAGTACATGAATAAGTTCTCATTGTTTCTCTTTAAGCAAAACTGAATAAAAGTTGAAAACTAGTCCTTGATTTAAAAAAAAAATGGTAGGAGATAAAAGGCAGGCGGTTATGGTTGTCCCACAGACCAACAGTTGGGACACTACCATTTAGAATATGAAGCACTCTCTTTATCTTCAACAACAAACTCAAGAGCATATTTTTAAAGGATTTGAAGAATGACTGCATAGTACAAAGATTATATAACTGCATATGCACAGGTTTAGGTTGTAATAGAAACAGTCGCTATCAATGTTCCCTCTAAGCTGCAGAGTCTTATGAGCAAAAATTCTACTTTGTGAGCTACTGGCATTAAAGTTGTGAGCTACTGGCATTAAAGTTGTGAGCTACTGCATCAATTAGTGTGGTCTGGGATCATCCTTCCTGAACTAAGACAAAAATGTGTGAGCTGGAGGTTAAAAATCTGTGAGCTAGCTCACACTAACTCAGCTTAGAGGGAACACGGATAGCTATATGAAAATGTTACAAGTGGTGTTATTAATTATATCAACTGATGATCTCTCTAATAATCTCAAATTCTTTTAAAGTGTTTCAAATGAAACACATGTATCTGCCTTGCCACATCAGCACAAAATAATGTTGACAGCCCTGTTGATGTGGTAAAAGAAAAAAAAAGGATTACCATATTTTTAAATAGCTTATTGTTTAATTAAAACAAACAACTTGAAGAGTGCTTTGAGCTATTTGCAAGTCAAACCTGTCTAGAAAATGAAAGAGCATGATTGTTTTTTTTTAATTGCCTCTATTTAAGAATCACTCTTTTTGAATTTACACAAGTCTAATCAATGGCAGAAAAATGTGTTGTCAAAAAAAAATCTTTATTGTTGGGGGAGGGGGACAGATTTCTACATGAGATGAATAGAGTGGAAGTTGATTTAGAGGATATACCTTGACATATTTGCTAACTAACATTCCCTGTATGAAACAATGGATGATCTCTGTACTTTAAATAATGTGTGAAGACACAGGACCAACCCCCCCCCCCCAAAAAAAAACAAAAACAAAAAACAAAACCAACCCCCTCCCCAACTCATGCTCCAGCAAGGCAATATCCTTCAAACTTGACTGGTTCACAAGCAGTGATCCAGATTTTTAGCTGCAAACTTACGACAACAGCAAGAGTTCCTAATATTCAGTTGTTCTTTCCATTAATACCTGAAGTATTACCCAGTGCCAAAAAACAATCCATGACTTCAGATATTATGCTACTTCATAGCATTTACAAGGGAGAATTTTAACAGGTCTTGAAAAGTGGTTGTATGCACTGATAAAATTATAGCGAATACTTAGCATTTGCAGAAGTGACATTTGAATTGTAGCTTTGGTAATTATCAGGTCCACAATGGCAAAAACACCTGCACACACACACTTTCACACATGCACAAAGAAAACGCTTCTAATAGGAAGTTTGCAATTAGTGCGCTTCTAAGTAATCCTATATATATAAGGCAACCCATGTAGCCGATGACTCACTTTTGATGCATATTCACCCCCTTCGGCCCTTCCATCTCGCAATCAGCTGTGGCAATCCTATCACACAAGAGGTGTGAACACCGCAGTGGCTGGCATTGCTCAGAGTGAAGTGACTGAGGTGGCAGTGCTGAGAGTGAATGGATGGGCAAAGGGAGAGACAGCGGGGGGTGGGGAGAGAGGGAAGATAGCCTTGCAAGGTTGGTCTGCCTGAGTGAGGGTTTGAGCTCACCTCTAGATGCTTTTTGCCTTATTTTTACAAATCACCTTTTAACATCACCCCATACCCCCCCCCCCAATAACTCAGTCCTGGTTTTGTTCAGAACCACCTCTGGAAGCTCACCCCCCCCTCCCTCATGATACTACACAAACATGTAAGTTTTGGGGTCCCTGGACTGAAAAAAGCTTCCCCAGTGTCAAGTTACAAATTTACCTGCACTCAGGGCCCCCAGTCTTTTTGGTACGGGAGGACCCACAGGTTCAAATTCATCTGGTTGGGGGAAAGTCCATTTAAGAAAGGGAAAGAAAAAACCCTAGAGCATACTTTGCTGTGACTGAGCTGTTATGGAAACTTATTTTTATGAACTGGGATGCTATAAATGATGTTGTATGATCATGATCATGATCCAAGCTGCCTTGGGCTATGAGGAAAGATGGACTCTAAAATTTTAAAATAAATAAGGAAATAAAATACATCAGGGGACCTATTGGTGAAGTGAGGAAGACATAAAGGACAGCTACCTTATTTGTAGCCTTCCCAACACTTCCTCCAGTGAGCATGACATTTAAATGGGAAGCTTCATCCAATTGGAAGCCACTTTTTAGTACCTTTGAGGATGTCTGCCTTCACCATTTACCCCTCTTGAATATACATATCTGCATGGAACTCAACGTTAGTCTACCCGCAGCTGGCAGGAATCAACACTGTGTTTGTGTGCATCTATGCTGATGCATTAGTGCCATATAAGAATTCTCACAAAAAACTTTAAAAAGATTAAAATAAAACTGTGTACCCTGCACACATTAGAATTTTTTGGTTATCCCCCCAAAAAACCCCCAAAACAAAACAGTGCAAGCTGAGCACATTGAAAATGATTTTCATGGCTCATAATCAGGCAGGGTGGACCAAAAGGCATCCTCTATCCAAAGAATATTTTATACCTTGTACAAGAACACTTTGCAAAGAATACTAAATCCAACTATGTGTAGTGTAACAGGTTGCTCAACAGCTTGCAGAATCAGAAGAGCTGTCATAGAACCTATTAAATCAATATGTAGATTCTTGCGCAAGTCCTTGCAGAAGCATTTGTGGAACAGTGTGAACAATTTTCCTTCCCCTCAAAGTTCTCTGCACCCAACTCAAAATTATACCATAAACTGAAATATGCTACTGAATTAAGGTCAGACTAATACTGTCTTATTTTCAGACCAACACCATGACATCATAACTTTCTTCACAGAAGCTGGCAAAGTAAGGTTCCTTTTGATATTATAATAAACCGAAATATATTACTTTCCGGTTGACAACATCGTAATACACAGAATAAGTAAAAACTAGGTTGAAGCTATTTTTTAAACAGCAATCAAATGCTTACTGGATTAATCCAGACTACTCAACAAGGAAGACTTCGAAATTAATCCACATTGATATTAGTGGTAAGTAAAATGCAAATATATTACTTTCTGGTTCACTATTTCACACCATAAAGCAAATCTGAGTATAAAGCGATTTCATTCCTGTGCAAGCAAAAAAAAAAATCATCTAGTTAGTGGTCCCCATCAAAAGCACTTTAATTTTCATCAACACTCATTTGCTTCCTCTTCTCTTTCTTAATCTGACATGGAACAGACTTTACAGTAACATGGAACAGACTTTATAAAGCAAATTCACCCATGTTTCTGTGAAAGTTAAATTTATTATGACCAAAACATGTGGCACAAGGATTACAAATCTGTTAAGTCTGTACAAAATAAACCATGGGTTGGATCCTGCCTGTATGTTTCACAAATGGACTGGGGAGAAGATTTTTTTTTTCCCGCCAATTCTTCTCTCACATTACAGAGCCGGTTCTCCCTCCCCTCCCCCGAATGGCATTTTGTATAAATGGTGGGATAAAGCAGACAGGTGGGGGTAGAATAGAAATTTGTAGAGTTCTCCAGCCCCTGCTGCTGGGTAATAGGAGAACAGAAAGGGGGCCATAGTGGGGGTCGGTAGTAGAAAAGTTAGTCTGAATGAACCCTCAATGATTTTAGTACAAGTTTTGCAAGCAACCTTTAATCGATAAATAGTTGGATTAGCCAATTAAAATAGTTCTATTAAGATAGGCTTTCAATATTTAATTGGGGCAAACTTTACAAAAATCTTAATATAGACACTGCAGATGGCAAATACATATTTAATCAACCTACTAAAATTTAGACGAATAAATTTAGATTTTTAAAATCTGGCAACAGGTTTCCTAAAATGCATAATTTCAATGAACAGAAACAAATTCATTTTTTTTTAAAAAATCCCAACACTCATTGTAGTATAACAAGGGTGCCATCTTGCTTGAGTAAAACAGTGTTGCACTTACCTGTAATTGTTGTTCATCAAGTTGTCTTCTGCACAGGCACACTTTGGGACAGCTCTTGTGCAGGTCAGCCACTGGAGATCTCTCCCAACATTTTCATTAGATTAAAAGGAAGCTGAGGGGGAGCCCCTCCCCCTGAGCCACAATAATTGCAGATTTCCCACTCAACAGTCACGTGCTCCGGAGGAGCATCCCTTTCACTCAATTCTCCTGAGCCTCTGCAAGCAAGATACATACAAAGGAGAACTCACAAAGGGGCAGGAGGAAAGGTATGTGTACCTGCACAGAAGACAACTTGATGAACAACATTTACTGATAAGTGCAACACTGTTTAATCTTTGGTCTTCTTTGAAGATCCAGATTGGGAGATTCACAAGTTACTCACCAAAGGAGGTGGGTGATGCTACCACTGGAACAAAGAACGCAGTACTGCCTTGGCCACTGATGGCTGCTCTGTAGATATTTATGAAGTACCTTATGAAGTGGCTGCTCTGCAGATATTTATGAAGTACCTTTCCATATATTTATGTCTTTACAGTAATGCTTAATGAATATGACAGCAGACGGCCATGTGACTGCTCTGCAGATATTTATGCAGTACCTTGATAAAAAGCAGATGAAATTGCTTGAAATCATGCTGAATCTGCTCAAACATGGAAATGACAGGGCAGATTGGTCTGTTGATAGCAGGTTCTGATGGCAAAGACTACCCATATAGATATAGTCTGGAATGTTGCTGCCTTCCCTATGGAGGGACCCAAATAACAAACAAACAAATGTGTGGATTTTCAAAAGGATTATGTTCTGTTAAGATAATAAAGCCTTTTGACATCTAATGAATGACATGTCTTTTCTGCCTCTGAAGGGAAAAAAGTCAGGCAATATAATGTCCTGTGTCAAGTGGAATTGAGATATCATCTTTGGTAGGAAATGCAGGCTAGGGCATAGTACCACCTTTCCAGCAGAAAACTTGATAAAGGGTGGATTGACATGTAAGGCCGCTAATTCTTCCACCCTCCTAGCAGAAGTGATTGTTACCAGGAATATTATTTTCATGAATAAGTTTAGGTCGCATGAAGCCAATAGTTCTAAGGGTGACAACATAAGACGTGAGAATGACAGATAAAGACCACTGAGATACTATGTGCATTCTGGGAAGAAACAAATTAAATAATCATTTAAGAACCTTCCAGAGTCCTGAAGATGATTCAACCATCAACTAGGGAATAGGACACCGATACAGCTGCCAAATGGACCTTTATAGAATTCACAGCTAAACCTGAATCACTTAGGGAATGGAGGTACTTGAATACGAGAGGGAAGGGGCAAGTATCTGCAGGAATCCCCCTTGCCAATGCCCAATGGGAGAAATGAGATTATTTTGATAGGAGCACTTTGTGGAGGGTCTATGAACATTCAGAAGAACATTAGTTATCTGATCAGAAAAATTTAGCTGTGTTGATTTAATAACCATGTTGTCAGTCATAACCTGTGGACTTCGTGGTGAAACAGGGGCCCTTTGTGTAGAAGGTCCATCTTTAGGGGTGGATGAATAACAACTCCCTTGGATATGGACAGTAGCATATGGAAAACTGAAAGCATTCTCTACGGAATGGTGGTCACTGCCTGCCCTGAAACAGAGAATCCATAATTTGGAATTGTGGACAGTAGCGAACAGGTCCACATAGGAAGGAGCTATTTCTCTCTACCCTTTTAGACATAGCAGGAATACCAGAAGGCTTCTCGCAAATGACACTGATTATGTCAAGCAGTCCCTCTAGCACTGGTAAGGCAACAGTGCCTGGAGTATCAGAATAAAGTCTTCCTAATGTCTTAACCTTTAGGCTTAAGTATGGGAGAAGTCCAAACATCATTTGTTCTGCATATAAGCAGAGCTCCTCATTAGGAGTTGGGATCCTTCACTGTGAGGGATCATCAGGTGAGGGATCTGAAGGCAACCCTGGGCTCTGACCCTTCCTTCTCCATTTCAGAGTCAGATAGAACTGATATGGTTCAAAGTTAGGGATACCATTCCCCAGCTGGGAGCGGGAATTTTTGGGCCTCTCCTCTACCACCTGTCACCCAGCCAGGGAAAATCCTGTCCCCAAATATGACATAATGATGTCACACAGAAGTAATATTATCAAGCTGGTGATGCTGCGTGGCAACTCTCTGGTATTTTGGGCAAAACTACATAGTTTGTTCCCAAATGTCATAGTGTCATTGCATGACATTGCCAACGTGATGACATCACTTCTGCATTATGTCATATGCATGTCATGTATTTCCCCACTCTCCTGGAAAGTCCCTCCCCCTCCCCTACTTGCTCGATCCAACCTGGCAACCCCATTTGAAGTAGAAGATGAGATGAAGCTATGTTGGTGCCAAAATGCCTGTCCTCATCCTTGAGAAGGAGTGCTTGAACTCAGAGTGGTCATGTTGTGTAAAGTTGTCATCCCATTTCTGAGGAAAGAGTGAAGGAAAATAGAAAGGGAAATGTTGCTTTGATGGAGAAGGAGTTGGAAACAACTGGAACAATACCAGCTGGATCTGAGAAATGAGTGGGGAGTGAAACTGACACAGTTTCATAATGCTTTTGCTTTCTCACCCTCAGAGAAGGACCTCACTGGAGATATTCAGTAAACAGATTGAGTTTGTGGTGGAGCCAACTTCTCCTGTTCAACAGGCTCTGCTATTGGAGCTGTCAAGACAGACTTGGCTACTGGCTTTGGAACTGGTCCAGGGTTCATTTTCAAGCTTGAGATGGGTGGTTCCTTTGGAACTGTGCAGAGTTTTCCCTTGTGCTTTGTCTTTGCCTTGGTCTTCTTTGATGGCAGTTCTGAGGCACAAAGTGAAGGCAACTGATCCAATGATTAGAATTGATTCCATGTTGGTTCCATGCATGGAACTGAAGGTACTGATGCAACCAAAGATGGATCAAAGGGTTGTTCAAGTCTTGCTGGAGATTTAGCTGGCATACTGTTGGATTGCTCTACCATGGCAGATGATTTAATTGCTGGGATTTCAGAGCCAAACAGCGCTTTCCCCCATAGGCTGGTCTTTAAACACACAGCATGATCAGACCAAGCTTTTAGGGTGAATGCAGGCAAAACTTACATGGACATGTTATGCCCATCACCCAGGCATAAGAAACAGAGTGAATTCTCATCCAAATTGATTATTTTTGTACTGTAATGGGTATACATCTTAAAAAGTGTTTTCTGAGACATGTCTCACACTATTAAACACTATTTTCTCTTTTTTTTTGTCAACAGAGGAATTCCAGAAGGGATCCTGGAAATACAACCTTCTGCTGTAGTGGCGAAAGAGGAACTGAGGAAAAGGGAAACACATGACCATTGAGTGGGAAAACTGTCATTAAAATGCTCTGAGGGGAGGGGCTCCCCTCAACTTCCTTTTAATCTAAAAAAAATACTGGAAGAGACCTTCAGTAGCCAGCCTGTGCAAGTGCAGTCCCAATGTGGGATTTCACAGAAGACTGAAGATGAACATCAATATGTGGAACAGATGGATTAGCAGATAGTGGAGTGCTACTGGAATAATGGCAAAGCATTTCAATGACTGGGGGGGAGGGTACAGTGGGGTGAAAGACAGTGATCTGATGGTATGCTCCATTGCCCCCTCTTCAGATAAGATTTTGTAATGTTCATCCTTCAAAGCCACACAAAAAGTTTATTTTCAAATAATATTGTCCTTAATTTGATTAGAGGTGCTTTGAATATGTACATTCTCAACATACCCTGTCCTTCATCTTTGTACTTGTGTGCTATGTGATCTCCCTCCTTTTCTCCCCTAAGCATGACAGAAAAAAATACTAGCTTACAAAAATGAAAAAGGCACTTTCCTTGGCTGTCTCAGTACTGTTTTGGAGAAAGAGGGAAACTGCATGGTTTGATGTTTGATATCTCAGAGTGGCTTTTTTGCCTGCCTGATTACGTTTACACATTCTTGCACTGCCACTTGGGAACTGCAGTTTGATTCTGCAAGCTCTGAACATGATGAATTCTGATAAATATAAATATGAAGGCATAAATGTAGCATATAAACTTAATACGAGTGACTGTAAATTATATGGGACCTGTCCATGATGACCTTGGGGGCATATGTAATCCACTCTAGTGGTGAGCATATGTCAATAGTAGTTCAGCTACCATACTGAATGCCACTACTGAGTAGACAAACAATGTCTAAAAATGTTTTTCATTTTGACAGATCCAAGTGGGCAACTGTGTTGGTCTCAAGCAATAGAACAAAGTAGGAGTCAAGTCACATCTTTAAGTCCAACAAAGTTTTATTCAGAACATAAGCTTTCGTGTGCTAGAAGCACACTTCATCAAACAATAGGTTGGAATGGCAAACAGTCCTTAATATAGAGAGAGTGGGCAGTGAATTAGTATACAAAATCACGGAAATGCTTGTTAGCAGATTAAGAGAAGCACAATTTGGGGTCTGGTGATTTGATTAACATAAACTAACAATCACAAGACCCCAAAGGACCTCCTTTCAATCCAGCATTTTTGGTTCAGTTTCACCCAAGGACTATTCCTCCAGCACCATTGTTCTCAACAATGCTCAAACTTTAGGGTCAGGCAATGCACAAACCTTTCTCAGTCTTTCTCCATTTTTCTCCCTTGTGCCAGCCATTCTTGCTTTCATCCTGGCTACTCCTCTTCCCACCTCTGGCTCTCTTGCTTGCTTACTGTCTTAAAGGTCTGCTTTGGAGACCCTAATCTTAGCTATGCACTCTCTACTTTTACCAGCTCCAGGGCACTGTGCCCCTTTTCTTTCCCACTCTCCCTCCTAACCTTGTTTAGCTAAGCATCAAATTCACACTTTATATCTTTCTACCCTTTTCTCCTTCTGCTCCTTGATCCAAGCCCAGTTCTTTATCCAGTCTGCCCAGCTGATCTGCACCTCCCCCCTTTTCAGCCTTTGTTACAATACCTCTTCTCCCTCACCTTTTTTTTCTTTTCTTTTTGGGAACACTACACAAACATACCTGGGTGGGTTCCATCTGATCTAGATGTATATGGGCACCTGTAGTTAAATGTGACTGCCTCCACCAGGATGTTTAACTGCTTTCCACTCATTTAGTAATCTGTGTATTATATTCTAAAATCTTCATTCCTTTTTCAAGGCAAGAGACTTGCAGCAGTGGTTTGCCGTTGCCTGCCTTTACACAGCAATCCAAAACTGTTGTTCTTAAAAGAGCCACTGGACTCAAACTTTGTTCCAGGGCCAATGCTGCTTAGATGCTGAGATCTTGGCTTCTGAGATGCTAGCCAAGGCCATCCAGGCCAAGTGTATACTTGTATACAGTGATACACTATACATAGGCATAGGAACTAACACCAGGACTGGGGAGGTGAACATGCGACAGGCACACACACAGATGCCCCTGGCATCTCAGAAGTTCAGGTTTATGAGAAGTACTATCAATCTAGAGTTCTGCTATATGATATGTGGAGTAGAGGGCATTTCAATATGTTGCCCAAATGTGGCACAGTATTCAATAAACTTATAATTAGATTGATCTACATATCAATTTTAGTTATGTGGCAAGCAGCAGATTTCTGCAATGTCCAATTATTATTATTCACAAAATGATTAAATTATTGTTTAACTAAACAGCAGCTAAGGATACCATTTGGAAAGGGCAGGATTTCACACCTCCTCCATTAGTCATCCAGCTGTTTTGCAAGTTTCCCTTTTCTCTCAAAGAAGAAAGAAAAATTTCAGAACGATCGCTTGGTTCAAAGAAGAAGAGAATTAGAATACTTTCATCAAAATGTCCACAATTTTATTCTGCTTTGAACACACAGCTCTTTCAATTAACTAACTAATTATGGATTAACCTAATACATTTGTCCTATATGCCTTTCCAAAATTTAGGTCAGAAATTCAGCTGTATTTTTTTCCTTAAGAAACAACTTCCCGCTGGATTTCTTTCCCATCCAAAGCAAGAATGCAACCTTTTAAGCAGGTGCATAAATCTAGCCAAACAATGCTTTACAAAAATAACCGTATTTTGACAATAGGATGTTTGTCTGAGCAGGTGGGATGCCGGTAACAAGATGAATTGAATCCTTTTCAACACCTGTTCAGAAGCTGCTGAATATTTAACCTCCTCCTCTTCCCTCTCATGCAAAATTCAACTGAGTTACATGTCACAATACAATTTACAGTCTGATCTTGTGGTTGAATACTCAGGAGTAATTCTTACTGAACACAGTGGAACTTACTCCCAGATGACTGTGCATATGACTGCAATCTTAGAAATCCCATCCCTAGCAGAACTGAAATATGCTGGGTATGATTAATTGGAGCCATGGGAGATTTGCAGATGGACTGATAATTGCTGGATGTAGGTCCAGTTTCCTGGCAATTGCTGGACTTGGGTCAGACTTGGGAACTTAAGACTCACAAGTTCCTGTCCTTGGATTAGGTTGCTTTCAAACACAGTTATTTCTAACACATGATTGAGATGGATAGGTTAAGACTCCAAAAAAGTGATGGAAGCACCAAGCCAAAACAGATATGAATGCTTAAATAATGAAAACAGAGAGATATATAATTGATGTCTTTTGCAAAGGTACTTGTACAAAGAAAGAGATGACTTGGGTTTGAAGAACTGCTTAATTGCCATATTGTTTTTGTTTGATTGGCATAATAAACCATTTTGTTGCAAAATATTACAAAGGTTTTACTATCATATGAGTAAATCAATAACTGAATATATATGAACAGGAGCGAACATACATGAATGATGCAGTTAAACCATGTTAATGAACAATAATCAACTCATATGTAAGATAATATTCAGAAATCACTATTTACGTGGAAAAGTTTGGGACCATCATTGTTTTCTTAGAAGTGATAAAATTCCCACTAAAAGTAACAATAATCAATTCCTTTGGAAGTTTTTCCACTTTCCAATAACCTGACTTCTAAAGTTTTTCATACTTGATTCCCAAACTTCCATCCTGAGAGCTCGAGTGTTGTCTCACAATAACCCTGTCAGGTTGGTTAGATTTAAGGCAAAATTAGACATGACAGGAGGACTACAACCAAACTCCTCCATTCCCTTATTGTGTTGTATTTTGTTTTCTACATTTTCTCCCAGCCCAGTTCTAATACTGGAGGTGAGATGAGCTGTAAGAAAAATGCTTCCACAGTACAGCACAGTAGCTCCCTTTACTAGTGCAATAGATTTCCTGTCATCCCTACCCCTCAAACACACTCAACATCACTCCCACACTTAAAGATGTGATAGCTTGATATGTGAATAAATACAGACAGATGCCCCTTTTGTGCCTTTAACCCTTAGTGAAATCTTCCCAGGCCACAGAGCAAGAATTTGGACTCCAGCACAAGGGAACACACCAGTCACTGCACCAAACTGGCTCAACACTGTGGCATAGTATCATGTCCTGAAGGAGAGAGAATAGCAAATACAAATGGAATCCCCTGAGAGTCCTTTATCCATTTGTCTTAAAGGTGCTGCCATTCTTTTTCTTTTTATATAGGAACATGAACTAGGACAAGGGAAAATATGATCATACTTCCTTCAGCACCATCTCCTTTCAATCTCCCTACTTACTGTTTGTGAGAAAGCCTTTTCAATTTTTTAAAGCATCTTCACCTGCCATACCTCATTCCCCTTCTATTTTTGAGCTAGGATGATCAGGACAGCATGTGGTATTCAAGGTCTAAGGGCATTAACATCGATTTATGTAACAAATGTAAAAGATTTCCAGTATTATTTTCCACCTCATTCTTCATACCTTAGCTCACTTTGTTTTGACTGCTGCTGCAGACTGAGCACATGTCTCCACTGAACTCTTCTCAAATGATGCACCAACCCTTAGCAGTTACAGGTTAATTTATAACAACTTAGCCCCGTACATGAGTAGTTCAATTTATCCCTTCCAACACACATTACCTTGCATTTGTCAGCATTGATTCTGATCTGTCATGGTGCTGCCAGGTTGCCTGGCTTTATTAGTTCCCTTGGCACCACTTCGACTATCCAGAATAATTTGTATCACCTGCTGATTTGCTAGGGCACTGGTTCTTCTCTTCACAATGTGTTTTTAGAAGGGAAAAAAGACACCCCATAGGAGTCAACTCAATGTTAAGCATCAGTCATTTTGTATGCTCTGTCTTTGTGTATATAGCTCAGGATATGACTTCTGATGGCACTATGACCCTAATCAAATGAATGATTCTCCAAAGGTAATAACATGATTTCTACAACTTTTACTAGAGGCCTTGGAATTCATAGAACTTGTGCTAAACTGTACAACACATATTTTTGGGATAAGGCACAGAGTATGCATATCAATGATACTAGCAGAACAAGACTCCTTTTTCCTCATGGTCTCTGCCACAAAATCTTTTCTAACATCCACCAGTAGCTGTTGAGCTTTCAGCAGGCTGACAGACCAAGGAATCTAACTCTATAAACTCTATATCAGCTATAACCCATCATCTACTGCAGGGATGGAAGCATATAAAGAACAGCAAAAGCATATAAAGAATACAATTATTCAATATTGTATTTCAGACCTGGGGTGTCAGAAGAGACCCAGTGTGGTTTAGTGAGTGGTTAGAGTGTTGGATTAGCAGTAGAGGAAAAGTAAGTAGAGGGATTGTCAGAATTCAAGGAGGCAGCCATCTTGAAACATCTAGGCTGACTTGGTCTGTCTCAACTGCTTATGGCTGGGAGTGTAGGCTTTTAGCCAGAAAGTCAGAGCCCAGATCTGGCAGGCAAGGAGAGGGAGAGGGGGGATATATATATATATATATATATATATATATATATATATAGAGAGAGAGAGAGAGAGAGAGAGAGAGAGAGAGAGAGAGAGAGAGAGAGAGAGAGAGAGAGAGAGAGACAGAGAGACAGAGAGAGAGAGACAGAGAGAGAGAGAGAGACAGAGAGAGAGAGAGAGATCTACTCTGCATTTAGAAGCTTTCCTTTCTCCTGCTCAGTAGTATTATTGCACTTTATTGTTTTATGAACATATGAAGCTGCCTTCTACTGAATGAGACCCTTGGTCCATCGAAGTCAGTATTGTCTACTCAGACTGGCAGTGGCTCTCCAGGATCTCAAGCTGAGGTTTTTCATGCCTATTTACCTGGACTCTTTTTAGTTGGAGATGCCAGGGATTGAACCTGGGGCCTTCTGCTTACCAAGCAGATGCTCTACCTCTGAGCCACCATCCCGGGGGGGGGGGGGAGAGAAAGAGAGAGAAAGATCTCCCCACCCACCTCCCAGTTTTGTGTGTGAGTTGTTTTCTCCCTATTTAGAGAGACACGTAGGATGTAAATGAATAAATGAACACACGTGGGCTCAAATCCCCACTTTGCCATGAAGATCACTAGATCACCTTGGGCCACTTGGCCTACCCTATCTTACAGGGTTGTTGGAAGGATACAATAAGGAGAGAAAAACTGCATATGAAAATCTGTGCACTTTGGAGAATAAAAATATTAATGTAATAGTGAGATTGCTGTTAATGAAAAAGTCACAAGGCATATTTTCCCTCCTATTGGGAAATACCATGTTCTGACTTAGATTGTAGAGAGAGAGTGTCTGTCAGTCAGAGAAGGTAGATGGACCAATGGTCTGACTAAGATGGTGAAAGAGCTCCATATGACTGAAGGTACAAGGCGCTAAATAAAAGCAACAGCATTTGCCAATGACTGAATGAGTGGTTCTTTACTAGGACTGTCCCTCATAATGGGTTGAATCTAGTTCAAGGATTATGCAAAGATCACAGAAGGACTTCAGATCATCCCAGCTTTTCCCTTTATCCAGCAGTACTTTCTCCTAGGAGAAATGCATAAGGGAATAGCCACATGGGTTGAGAAGCTGCACTGGGAAGGTGGCAGGGGGACAAAACTTCTTTCTTTCCCTTGCAGCAGCAGAACTGTGCTTGTACAGGAGGGAGTAATTACATCCTCTTCCCCTTCCCCACTGCAGTCTCCCCACCCATGAGGTTATTACTCCATGGAGGTCCTTGCAACCACAGGAATAAACTTTCTTGGGGTGGAAAATGGTTGCTAACGAAGCAGAGGGAATCCAAGAAGATCAATGACCATCAGCATCATCCTCTGACAGTTTGTAGGATCCAAACCAATGCTGCAAGTCTTCTACTGTAGGAATCTGACATAGTTCCATCTCCCCCCCCTGCAAATCCCACTCAAAACCTTCTGTGAAGTGTTGCTTTAATTCCTTAGGCCAGACACCTCCCCCCACCCCAACAAAATTCTTGGAACTGCAATAGTCCACAATCATCCTTCTGTTGTCTTTTCACCCCATCCTCTCCCTCTGTTGTCTCCCCTCTCCTAAATACAGACTGCAAATGCTTGGAGCAGAGACAAGTCTGTTTTCTTTTGTAGCACACATATACCAATGGCAAAATAAATCAATAATCATCAAGAACAACTATTCATTATTTCAGCTTTGATGTGCCTCCAAATATTTAGTCTGCATTATATTCAGGGTTTATTTTGTTCTTAAGACTTTTATCTTCTTTGCAATACTGTAAGCTTCCATTCTTATCTTGTTAAATTAGTTTACTCTCCTTTGTACCTCAACCTCTATATATTTTTTGTATGTTCAAGTATTAATACACACAGAAATAGACATCTCACTTTATTTTGTTCATTTGATGAGAATCAGGCTGCTGTCTATGAAAGATCATGCCACAATAAATCAATCTCTAAAGTGCTACAACTCTTTCAGTCTTTTTTACTGCAGTAAACTAACCCACCTATTTCTTTTGACATTTAACTGTGCCATGCGAAAGAGATCTGAAGTGGGGGCTTGGGGCCTTTTCAGTGGACTTATATATTACTGCATAGAGAAAAACAAAACCTTTGTTTTTATAGAAAAACAAATAAGTACTTGCATATAACTGGGGAACAAACTTTCCATAGAGCAAAAATCCCAACAGATATTAGGGTAAGGGAAACGGAAGACATGTCACCTTACTAATTTAGATTTTTAAGGTAAACAGTATATGCTGTTATTTCATAACGCATCTAAAATAACTGTTTATTAAGAATATGAAAAGTCATATTTGTATAATACCTTTCATTTCCTTGGAGCAGCTCACTTCCCTTTTTCCAAGTGATGGATGCTTTAGGGGAAGCCTTTGGCTTGCACTCAAAATGAGCTGAGCTGCCTATTTGCAGTTGAATCAGTTTCTTCATTGGGTTTTTAGAGAAGTCAGGAGCAGAAGCTGGTGAAAGAAAGCATATTAACCATGAAAAGTGACTTCACTAACATTGTCCCAGTGTGGACCTACCAGTCTTGTCTTTTTCATTGCCACTGGAGAAATTAATATTTGCCACTCTCAGTTCAGGGAATCACTGAAGAAAATCTGGTACTGAAAGAGCAACTGTACATTGAAATACTACCAAATTCAACTGGAATTTAATGTTCTGCATCTGCCGGCAAGTCCAGTCAGGTCTTTTCTGGAACAGTGCCCTCAAGAAATCTTGGGGATTTTGACAGGCAGAAGCTGAGACAGGTGAAAAGGTACAGGAGCTGGCACACACGCTTGTACCTAGTGGACCAAATGATCCTACAAACTTCCCCTCCCAGCACAAAGTTTACAAAGGGTGAGAAGCCAGGCACACCTGGGTCTCATCTTGTCCAAGCTTAACTGGAGACAGAATCCTGCAAAGGACAGCATACATCATGTTCTGTCTCAGAAAGCGGAGCACAGGCTGCAAGCCTGGCACTGTCCTTTCGCTGGGCTATCTCAGCACCAGCCCACTGCCTCTGCTGCTCTTGTAAAGTGGAAGTAGATTCTGGTGGGCTTGTGGACTGAATCCTGGACTGTTGCTTAGCTGCCCCAGGACTTTAAAGGGTGGAGGGAAGTTCTGGCAGAAAAGCTCCCACTGCAGACTGCTCCGGGCAAATTCTAGAGCAGACAGACCATGAGTATCTACTCTGCAGGGGTCCCCAGGAATTCCCTTTTCTCCCCTGGCCATATTTCTGGCTTTTCAAGCTCTTCCTCTGAGGCTCCTAAGTTGGAGTCCAGAGCCAGCTGGTGTGGGTGTGTGTGTGGAGGTCATGACATTTAACATATACTTTATTTAAACATCAATGTTTTCATTTTATGTGCTTATCTCTATATAACTGGATTGAAGTGTCTGCATTACACCTGCCAGTTCAGTTCATGTCTTGTTTGCTGCTTGCAAACAGAGAACTTATTGTTTCACTGTATGCCTGAATAGCCATACAGTGCAGAGCAACTGGCTTTTTGCACATACATGATTCCACATAGCCCAACTGAATTCTTCCCCTGTCCTTGCTGCATAAGCGCTTTGCTTATCAGGCAAAGCACTTATGCAGCAAGGACAGGGGAAGAATTCAGTTGGGCTATGTGGGATCTTGTATGTGCAAAAAGCCAGTTGCTCTGCACTGTATGCTTAGCAGGCAGTTGTTTAAATAGATGATTAAATTAGTCACAAGTCATATACATGCCATAAATAAATGCTGTTTGTTGAAAAAAAATCCTACCCTTTGGTGTTAATGTAAATAGTTCCTCGTGGTGCTAATGGCTGCTGATCAGTTTGGGTCAGCAGTGTCTTTGTGCATACACAGTTCTGTAAAAACCTGATGCAAATTTGTTTGGCAGGTCTTTGCACCTATTCAGAATGAACCGAACAGGCTGGATGATTGGCATATGTCCGACCAACATCTCTGAGTATGGTACGTTCAACTGTCAAACACTTTCTCAGCATTTCTAGTCTGCATTTATAACAATCTTTTCTTATGATGGGATGTGTGTTACACTGAGTTAAATCCAATGGGCTCCTTCTGTGTTAGTTGCATGGCCAGGAACTGACATAGATACACACACACCAGCATTCTGTCTCATGCTGTGAAGGTAACGTGGAAGTGGTTCTAATTGTTTCACCATAAATACAGACTATAGATTAATACTGAACTTTTTTTGTAACAGGAACTCCTTTGCATATTAGGCCACACACCTCAGGTGTAGCCAATCCTCCAAGAGCTTACAGGGCTTACTGTACATTCTTGGAGGACTGGCTACATCAGGGGTGTAATTAACCCTCCACAAGTGGATTGAATGAACAGAATGCTGAACTGTGAACTTGTTCTAGGCAATCTGCAAAAATGTCTTGAGAATGCCAGTGAGAGAGGCTGACTGGAGCACAAAATAGCTGCTGTTGCCCCTATATATTATTACTATGTCAAAAATATGAACTGGGATCCCATTTTGAAAGGTCTACACTATGGGTGCGATCACATGAGAGATTTAGCCTGACCAAGCCATGCCTCCCCTCTGGATTTAAAGTGCACAATCACACATGCACATCTGCTCCCCAAGTCCTGCATATCCTTATCTTGATTTAGGATGGGTTGGAACCAGATTAAATAGCTACTTGGAAGTTCATGGTAGCAAATCTCTAAAGTGTATGCAGGGTATGTTTCCCAGCTATCTGAATGATTGAGGCGTGCAATGCATGCACCCTGCACACACAGGAACAGTCTAAATGCTCTCTTGCACATGTGCAGCCCATGCCTCTCCCGGTAGCAGGGTGGGGGCTGCGTGATTGCCACGGCACGCATCAAAGAGCACTGGCTTCTTTCAAAGTTGGGAAAACTGCTGCACCAAATTCCCGTGTGATCCCACCCGATGTGTGAACCAGAGGTCACATCAGGCTGTTCGCCCCAGACTACCAGGCAGACTCCATTTGGATTCCACATACTTCACTTACAAATGAAACAAAAATATAGAGGAAACTGGGTTAGCAGTAAGAAGCAATGATTATGGTTAGCTTATCTGTTAGTGTACAATGCACGTTCTGTTAGGAATGCAAACTCTGCAAATTTCCTTGGGACGGTCACCTCAGATAAGCTGAACAAGTTGGGATATGATAGCTGATCATGATTAAAAGAAATACTCAGCTGCTCTTGAGGCTTCTTTGTTTGAATTCATTGTAAACTCTGCCAGTTTAGCTGTCCACCTTGTGTTTGCCCACTGTCTTTAAAAACAAGCTGGCATCACCTGGATGACTAAATGATTGCCTCCCCTGATATCCCTAATTAAGAAAGGGGTCATAGGAACCTACCTCATTGCTTTTAAATGACATTGCTCTCTGAGGAATACCTGAACCAGAATACAGAAGGTCAGCACTACTGAGTAATGTGCTGAGGCAATGTTGCTTCCAGATAGTGTGATTAGTTTTAATCTCTGGGCCTGCATCCAAGCCTTTGTCTCAGCTCTTCCCTAATTAATAATTTATCCCAGTGTCCTGGTTTTAAAGTGGTGAATGATTGGGCTGTAAAATACATTGGTTTGGAGGGGGTTTTTGCCTTCCAGCACGCCCTTCCAGGTATAAGTGAAGAAAGGACTTACTACTGCAGAGAAGGTACTTGTAATCAAAATTTTATTTTTTGCAACTTACAGTTTTTTATAGACCATTTTTATGACAATTATGGGAACAAATATCTAAGAAAAAACAATAATAGAAAATCTAGACTTACCTAAAACCTGGAGTTCAGCACTGGAATATATTGTACCATGTTTGTTTTCTGCTATACATTGATATACGCCAGAATCCGTCAGGTTTAGGTTTGTTATTATCAGTGCCCCATTTTCAGTTTGTATCCTTCCCTGGTCAGTAAAAGCAAAAAGGTAGAAATGTAATATCCTTGAAAGAATTAAGAAACCAGACAAAGGAGTTATATTTTTGGCTCTACAAGTATGCCTTGTGTTTTTGCATCAAAAGCAGGACTTAACTGATAACTAAGCAAACTGTGGCATTTCAGGCATGCTATGTTCAAAGCGAGTAATATAATAACATTGACCTTTATGAGATGAAAGGCATTGTAGTACTACCCAGCAGATATAAACCCCAAACTGGAGTCCTAGCTTAAACATCTTCTTAATATTCTAAAAAAGAAACAAACAAAACCCCCAAACCATTAAAGTCTTGTATTTGCTTGGCAGTGTGGACTATTGCCAACAATTCTGACAATAAATTATTTTTAAATTTGCTGCTTACAAGCGTGCATACTTCTACAAAATATCTTCCTCTGACTGTCTAGTCTTGGCTATATTGAGGGTTGATTCATGTATTCTGAATAATGAAATCACAATGAAGTGGTAGAGTGAGGAGCTGGTAACAAAGCCTGTACTTTTTAAATACTGCAAATAGTGGTTTCCAGTTATGAACGATCCTTAACATGGAATCCCCAAGCAGACAATGCTAGCAAAGAAGTGAGAACCCTTCTGCTCTCCCCCCCTTTCTTTTTGTCTAGTAAGATTTTAACAGACAGGAGCATTCAAAATGTGATTCTCCGTAGGCGGAAGTGGTACAGTCCATTTGTCACTTCGTAGCTCAGGCACCTCCTTGCATCCATAATCCCCTGCACTGTGAACTGAATGGGAGGTCCAATTCTCACTTCTTTATTTCTCTGCAGCGCCTTTGTTACTGGAAGTAGCCTGCAAGTCGCTGTAGCAAAGAAGGTACTTCTTAACTTTGGAGAGCTAAGACGGGTATATATGAACTGAATGGGAGGTCCAATTCTCACTAAGATGGTATACCTATACTTGAGTTGAACCGCTTTAGGTTGCTGATTGGGGCATGTGACTGAGTTCTCCTCTGCAAAAAGCTCCTTCATATTGAAAACCAAATGCATTCATTATGAAATTGTTATGCCAATAAAAAGTTGGTGATTTAGCCAGTAGAGAATTTGCAAAGAACAAAACAATGTATAGCATGTAAACAGATTTGCAATCAAGTTTAAAAACAAACACATTAAGATTGGAATCTCTCATTTACAGTCCTTGCATTCCTCCTTGCATGAGCATGAGAGTTAAGATACCTTTGGGTCCGACTCATATTCTTTTCATCACAGAAAGTATTACCATTTCTGGATGAACTATTCATGTGATGACCTAATCACTCTTCACAAAGGCTCTAGTAATGGCTTTCCTTCAAGTGGAATATGAAAACCATTATTTAGCATTATGGGGGGAAAACACGTGCATTTAAAGAATACCCCTCTGTTACCCATTACCATGATGCAAAACTTAAGATGTCTTCATTTTCTCACACTGTTAGAAGATCAGATAAAGTATGAATCCCAGAATTCCCAGCTTCTGCCAAAAAAAACTTTCCGAGTAAGCTCTTTCAAAGCTCATATCATAAGTTTATTTTAATAAGCAAACAATAGTGCCTTGTGTTTTTTCTACAGATCTTTGTAATTTTGTTTCAGACTAAAACCACACTGACTCTTAGCCTGGTGGTCTTGTTCATTCCATTAAGGCCAATTATCATGTTTTCATAACTGTTTGGCAAATACTTAAGTACAGAAGGTATTTGAGATAGGAAATTATTATGTAAATTTGCTTCAAAGCTCTAATGTGGATTCCAAACCTATTAATTTATTTTACAAGATTTATATCTCACCTTTTGGGCCTCACAACAACCACCAAGGTGGCTAACAAATGATAACATACATAATAGAATCACATTTTAAAACTATTAAAACCAACCAATGCAACAACAATGCATGATTTTTTTTAAAAAAGAGTCATAAAAAACAAAACATTTAAAAAATTTTAACAATTGGGCAGAAAGAAGAGGATAAAGCAAAACAAAAAAGTCTTCACCCGCTGACAGAGGATGGCAAGAGAGTTCCAGAGTTTTGGTGCCACAACCAAGATGTCCCTCTCCTGAGTTGCCACCTGACCTATCTCAGAAGGTGGGGAAAACCAAAGTAGGACTCCTGAAGACAACCACAATAGTTCAGTAGGTTCATAAATCCTTTATGTAGGCTGGTCCCAAACAATATAGGTCTTTAAAGGTAAACAGCAGCATCTTAACTTGTGGCCAGAAACACACTGGAAGCCAGTAAAGATGAGCCAAGACTGAAATGACATGGTTCCTATGATCCTCTCCAGTAAACACTCTGGATGCAGCACTCTGTGCCAACTGAAGTTTCTGGATACTTCTCAAGGACAGCTCCATATAGAGCACATTGCAGTAATCTAATCCAGATGCAAATAGGCAATTCGCTACAGTGGTAGATCTTTTCTGTCTGTGACATCTGGAGAACCAAAGCTGGTAAAAGGCACTTCTGTCCAATAGCTGGAAGTGTGAGGCAGAGCTGACTATTATCCAAATATTGGTGACAACCTCACCCAAATGTCCAGATGGCAACACCAAGATGTTTCATGTAGATGTTAAGAACATAGGTGACAAGATGCAGCCTTATGAGATACCAAAGACCAAGAGGATAAGCAAAAGTTCTGCCACACCACCTTCTGAAACCTACCCCTCAGGTAGAACCATAACCATCACAGAACAGTGCTTCCCAATTCAAGGCTACACAGGTGGTCCAGAGGAACGCCATGATTAATAGTACTGAAAGTTGCTGAGAGGTACAGGACAATCAGAGTCATGCTCCCTCTGTCCATCTCCAAGCACAGGTTATTCGCAGGGGTGACCCAGTCCCATAACCAGGCCTAAAACTGGACTGGAAAGAATCTAAACAACTTTCTTCTTCCAGAAATTCCTGCAGTTGTCCAGCCACCACCTGTTCAGCTTGCTCAGTGGTGGAACATTTGAGAGTGGTCAATAGTTGCTGATATCTCCTGGGTCCAGATTTAAGTAGCCAGGAAGGGCAAGGGTCATATGCACAGGTTGTAGGGCTCAAACCTTCAGTGATTCTATACACATACACAGAATGAACAAATTGAAAAGTTTCCCAAACAACTGGATAGGATGTCAACCTGACATCATCTGACCCTATCATGCTAATGCAGAGTCCCAGTTGGGACAGATGTGAGAGATTTCATCTGCAGTGTGCTGAGCAAAGGGGCCACAGCAGGTCACCAAGCAATCCAACTCTTCCTGCTGGCCATATCCCACCAGGTCCCGAGCCACATTAGAACAGCAGCAGACAATGGTGGCCACTCTCTCCAGTATGGAGTATGTTTTCAAGTGAGGTCTGCCCATGTTTTATCAGATTCAACTTTAATCTTCCTACATTGACACTCCTTAGCTGTATTCCCTTGCCTTTTCATCACCCACAGCCCCTTAGTATACCAAGGGACTACTGTGGCTTTAATAGAGAGATGCTATAATAGTGAAACTGTGCAACAACAAACTTCTTACTCACTCACCTCTAATGCTAAAGCTTCTCCATTTTTCAGCCATCTGTAGGATGGTTTGGGTTTGCCACTGGCCTTGCACTCCCAGTACAAGTTGTCCTCCACAGCAGCTTCAAAATCTTTTATCATCTGAACCCAGTGAGGCTTCGCTGTGAAAGAAAACAAGAGAGGGGGAAATAACTTCAATGAAGAAAAAAGAGCTTTTTCCACATTGCTAAACAAACATGTTAGTGAAACAATTGACCAATTGTGAACACAGAGAATGTTCTGGCTTCAAAAGCATTCCTTCAATGATACATTAATGTCACATTGTATTCACTTGTGTCTGTTAACATGACTAACATTATGGCAGTAGGTGCTAATTTCAATGTCATGCCTCACTGATACAGAAGCATTCAGGAGGAAAGGTTCTATAAGAAGCAGAGAATGCAGCTGTGAGATCTTGTCATTCTTGGAAGTAATTTCCTGTCTCTTCAATTTATTTGGATTTTTATTTTGTTCAGCCAGTCTTCTTTATTTCTCTGCAGTGTCTTTGTTACTGGAAGTAGCTTGCAAGTCACTGTAGCAAAGAAGGTACTTCTTAGCTTTGGAGAGCTAAGATGGGTATATGGCTGCTGTGGTCTCTTTATGCTGATATCACCAAACTGCTACAGGGGAGAGATTTACCTCTAGATAAAGCTTTTCAGATTTGAAGGGACTCAGAGGACATGAAATCAGACACCAGTGATCTGAATTATATACTTTATTTATTTAATTAATATGCTCCCCATCATTTTCCCCTGTGGGGATCCAAAATGGCTTATATCTTCTTTTCTACTCCTCACAAGGGAATGCTGTTGATGTTGTTTACCTGGATTTCAGTAAAACTTTTGACAGGGTTCCTCACGATGTTCTGATGGGTAAACTAGAGGACTGTGGATTGGACTCTAGGATACTTAGGCGAATAGGGAACTGGTTGGAGAACCATACTCAAATATTAGTTGTCAATGGCATTTCATCTGAATGGAAGGAGATGTCCAGTGATGTGCCACATAAATGATCTGGATGAGGGTGTGGAGGGGCTACTCATTAAATTTGCAGATGACACCAAATTGGGAGTAACAGTGAACACACCAGAAGACAGAGATCGAATTCAGTGAGATCTGAACACAATGGAAAAGAGGGCAGATGTGAACAAGATGCAGTTTAACAAGGATAAGTGTAGAGTTCTGTATCTGTGTAACAAAAACAAGGGGCATGAATGCTGGATGGGGAATGCACTTAAGGGCAGCAGTGTGTGTGAACAAGATCTTGGGGTACAGGTGGACCATAAGTTAAATAAGAGCAGCCAGTGTGATGCAGTGATAAAAAAGCTAATGCTATCTTGGAATGTATCAACAGAGGCATAACATCCAAATTGCAAACTGTCATAGTCCCACTGTACACTGTATTGGTGAGGAGAACTGTGTGCAGTTTTGGTACTCTGCACCTGGAGTACTGTGTGTAGTTCTGGAGGTCTCACTTAAAAAATGATGTGGACAGAATGAAATCTCTCACATCTGTTTCAACTGGGACTCTACATTAGTATGACAGGGTCAGATGATGTCAGGTTGTTTGGGATACTTGTGGCAGAGGAGAGTGATGAGGATGATCAGGGGACTGGAGACCAAGCCCTATGAGGAAAGGCTGAGGGACTTGGGAATGTTTAGTCTGGAGGTTGAGGGGGGGACAGGAGGTTGAGGGGGGGACATGATTGCTCTCTTTAAGTATCTGAAAGGCTGTCACAGAGGAGAGCAGGGAGCTGTTCTTGTTGGCAGCAGAAGACAGAAATCACAATCATGGCTTTAAATTAAGGGAGGGAAGGTATTTGTTGGATATTAGAAAAAAACTTTTTACTGTAAGAGTTGTTCAACAGTAGAATCAGCTACTTAGGGAAGTGGTGAGCTCCCCCAATCTTTAAGCAGTGGCTGGACAAACCCTTTTCAGGGATGCTCTAAAGCATTAAGCAGGTGGTTGGACTAGATGGCCTGTATGGTCCCTTCCAACTCAGTGATCCTCTGATTCTAACACCATGAGGTAGGCCAGGCTGAGAGTGTGTGACTGGCTCAAGGACACTCAGTTATCAGGAAGCAGGCAGGTTGCCCTAATAGGGATCCACCCCCATGCTGCGCCAATGCTCCTGCGATGTAATAAACAAACAAATAACTGTGGTGATTATTTTATCCAAAACAAGGTTATCTCTCTCTTTCTGAGTAGCATCCAAGTTTCAGAAACCCCAGAACAGGGCAGCTTGAACCAATGAGTCAAGATGTCCTTGTCAAGGAGGAACCCCAGAATGGGTCAAGTTGACTCAATAGAGTTGAGAAGCCCTGGGTAAAGGGCAAAACCCAGACAGGACACACATGGTGTTCTTACACAAATCTTGCTTATTGATTTTTTTATTTTTTTGCCAAAGGTAGGGAAGGGAAGGGAAGGTCCCCTGTGCAAGCACCAGTCATTTTTGACTCTGGGATGCTGCTGCTTTCACAACGTCATGTGTTTTCATGGCAGACCTTTTTACAGGATGGTTTGCCATTGCCTTCCCCGGTCATTACACTTTCCCCCCAGCAAGCTGGGTACTCATTTTACTGGCCTCGGAAGGATGGAAGGCTGAGTCAACCTCGAGCCGGCTACCTAAACCAGCTTCCACTGGAATCGAACTCAGGTCGTGAGCAGAGGGTTTCAACTGCAATACTGCAGCTTTACACTCTGTGCTACGGGGCTTTACCAAAGGAAACATGTTATCATATTGGTAAGAATCCAAGGGTGGTTGTAAGAATCTGATTGGATCACAAAGGTGGGCAGATGAGCCAAAGAAGTATAAAAATGGAGGGAGAACTCGATGGAAGTCAGGTTGAAAGGCTCCGGCCCTCTTTTCCTCACTTCCTATTTTACAGGTACTCCTCAAGGCAGATTGTGTGAAGGTGAGACCGTCTATTAAGTTGTCTTTGGGATTAGTGAGACATATATTGCTTGCTATGCTATTGCATTGTTTCCATGTTCTATGTTACAAATGCTCTATGCTGTCTCAAATAAATCCATGGTTCAACATAGGTAAGATTTTAGGACAAGCTATGTTATATGTGTTCAATGTATTTCTAGAGAAATTCCTTATTAGAGTTTATGTATTAATAAAACTTCATGAAAATTATGAACCTGGTTCTAGTTCTCTCTTTTCCCTGGAGATGTCTTTCTATGAGAAAAATCAGAGATCCCTTTCACAAGCACAGGCTTAGTCTGGGAACAACACAGGTTAACACCATCCTTCACTTTAAGCTCACAGCAATCTTGAGAAATACAGTGATGCACCCTAGGTCACCTGGTAAATATTCACAGCAGAGTGAGGATTCAAACCCAGTTACCCAGCTCCTAGTCTAACACCCTAACCATTATGTTACAACGGCTCGCAGTGGGGGATCCAATTTTCATTATGAAAACCAAGCAAGAGTTGGTTTTCCACTCTCCCATCACCTCAAGGGCACATCTAAATTGTGGCTGCATGTGTAATTTACCTTTTACAGACAGATGGAGGTCTATACACTTTATCACATTTGTTTTGACTCTAAAGATGGAAAACTAACACAATTAAAAATTGTGCTAAAAATATTAGAAGTGAGAGGAAAGAAAAACTGTTCCTAATTTGACAGTGGAGTGTCTAACGAGAAATAATTAAACAGATTAGTTTGATCTTAGTGATATTGCGAAAGAACCAAGAATATTTGTTCTAGAATATCTATTTTAATTAACAGTTTAGAACTTGTGTTGGGAGGAACAGTTAAGAATCTAAAGCTAAATTAGAAAAGATAACCCTTTATAAATTATTTATACATTACAGTGCTACTAGTATATACACAGCATTTTGCAGAGACAACAAAATAAGGTCAGTACTCCAAAGGCCTTGTGGTATTAAGTACCCATAATGCCTATTCAATAAAGCATTTAAATATGTGGTCAATTTAAGCCCCTGTGGAATCAGTGATTATTAAACACATAGTTAACCTCAACTTCAGTGCTTTCCTAAATATAAACCAAAACCGATGGTGATAATCAAACTATAAAGCTGGAGGAAGGAGGAAGGAAAAAAGGAAACTTGTACTAATTAAATTTTTCCAAATATTAGCATCACAATAATGTAAATAGATGCAAGTTGGTGCAACAAACTTTAGCTAACAATTTCATTGATATTTAAAACAGAGAATTGCAGTAAATTATAGTTATCAGACTAGGACTACCAAGAACTGTTTCAAAGTCCTACTCTGCTGTTAAGCTCATTGGGATGGCCAATACTGTTGAGCCTAAAACTACCCTATATGTTTGTTAAGAGCTAGAAAAAAATGGAAGGGCGCTCCCTTGGAAGAAGGGTGGGAGGGGAAGCAAATTAATATAACAAGAAAACTGATCTCTGAATCATAGTGTAAAGAGCCCTGGAAATACCAGCTAAACTCAATTGAGTTTACTGGCAGTGCAAAAGGCAAATCTGGTGTTAAAAATTATTAGGGAAGGTGGGGGGGAGATTCATCAGATAAAAAATTATATATAGCAAAGCAATATTTTGAATACTGTATGCAGTGTTCTAATCAACCCATCTCAAAAAGGGCGGTGGAAATGAGGATGGGCTAAAACAAACCAATTGTGAGGAGATGTACAAATTAACTAAGAAAGATGTGAAAAGGGAACCTGGAGGTTCTAGGACTTCAATACTGATTCATCATGCATTTATTTTAATACTTTTTTAAAAAAAAAATACTCATCAAGGGTGCTAACAGCTGAATCACATGAAAACAAATTCATAAAGTAGTATTAATCAAGAAAATATAACTTTTAAAAGAAAAGAGAAATCAAGGTCCAGCCAATCAAAAGAACTTAGCACCCGTATCTTGGAGAGTAAAGAGGCTCAGAGAGAGGCCTTTTGAAAGTAGGTTTGTATAGGAAGAAGTTACGGTATATGTCCCTTTGAAATTCACAAACAGTACCTAACACTGACATCCATCCTGCTGTTTGTTTCCTGTACTGTACGTGTAAGTCTCTTGTTTCTAGTAATTGCCCCTTACCACTGCTCTAAAAAGATTTCTACTTAGAATCATAGATTTGGAAGGTTCCTCTAGGGTCAACTAGTCCACCCCCCTGCACATTATAGGACAGTCACAAATACCCCCCCCCACCCCCAGTTACCCCTGCTCCATGCCCAGAAGATGGACTAAGAATATTTCTTTCCACACTTTCAAACCAATGGATGCTCCAGTAAAAGGTACAGTAGTGGAAGTAGTGTGTATTTGAATTAATTAGCTCTAAAAATAAATAAACTTCAAGGACATATGGGAAAGCTGTTCAAGCACATTTAGGCCCTGACTGCAATTAAGGACAGGGCTAAATTTAGTCATGACTTGTATGTTGCACTTGGTATCTGCCCTTGAGTCACATGAAGTATGAACTGTACCATACTTATGCAACTTTTGATTCTAAAAAGTGCATTTAGGAAAAGCACACTAAGTACTTTCGCCATATCAAGTGCAGTAACAGTTCTGCATATGTACAGTGGATCTAATGAAAACATGCAGCTGTGTCTACAACAACTGAAACATTGGCTGATGATCGTTCTTATCCTAGTGAGATTTATTAATTTCATTATATTTTAATCCAATTTCAAAAGTGCTATGTTCACTATTTCTATAAGGAGAGAGTTGGAATCTATATTACACGGCAAAGATCTGTGCTATTGTTAAATGTTTAGGTTGTAGCAACTCTGTTTCTGTTAAATTGAGTTCATTCATTGTTCATAGGAAATGATTTCCAGTAAAAAACAAAAACTAGCACCAGTGTGCTAGCTATTTGTAGCAGATTGGTGATATTTGAAGTCTTTAAATTTGAAATGTGCTGCTTCCCAGAATAACTTCTTACAAGAACTTCAGGAAAGCTGTCCTTGTGGTTTTATTAGACGATATTTTTGCAAATGGTTTAGCTTATTCTGAAGATTTCTAAACTGTGATATCTCTCACAGAGATGTTAATATTTTGAGTCACAAGGCGACATCACCCTCACTTATATAAAACTATTAATTCAGAGAAAGATAATCCAGTGGAAAAAATAATTATAAATATAGTTTTCTAACTACAAACAGGTTGGTACTGTGCAGGTATCACACAGGTAAATGGCAAAGTAGGAAAAGATTAAATAAAATTAGTTAATCCTTTGCCAAGGATTACAGCAAAAGACCAATGAAATAAATTTAACTTATTGGAATGTTATTTATGCCTGGAATATCAATAATGCAACTAAATCTTCCCCTGACTCATTAGATTGTTAGAACAAAATCAACCTTGCGTATTATTAAGTTTTCCTGGCAATACTCCATCTTGGTGCAAAGAAAACAAAAAGAACAAAGGTGAAGTCAAAAACTCTATGACTAGCTACCTGAGCTAGATATAAAAATTACCTCACCAAGACATGATGATGAATCCTACCCACATCCTACTACTCCACTGAGTAAAGTTTTAGCAAGCCTAACCTTATTTCAATTTTAAGTGGCTCTTCTGTAGGTGGAAGAATTATTTAAATTTGGATGATACCTGCTTAGACCAGAGGAAAGCTCCTGAGGATCCATCCCTTTACATTGTGAAACTCATGCCAAAGACAATATTGGAACTCATTATTATCATAAAATAATAACCCAGGATGGGCAGTACTTATGACACTTGAAGCCTGCCTTCATTTCTATCACATTGAAGCACAGTAGTTCATACATAAGTTCAAAAGATCCACAGAGCATATCAGGTACACACAGAGAAACGCTAAACAACCAAAGTGGTAGCTGTGAGAGGATAGTATTTAAGGTATTACATTCTATAAAGAGGCCTGCAGAAATGTCATTCTCTGCGAAGTCCTACCCCACAAAGAATCACAAAACAGCACTGCAAAAACAAGGGTTTTATTACTCACCTTTTCCAGTGGTCAAGGTGACTCACAAAAGGAAACAATAAATACAATCCAATAAAATTGCGAGTTATGTCTGGCAAAAGAAATGACTATAAATTTCACTTTGTGTTCATGAGGTAGTTTTGAATGAAAAAAAAAAAAAGCTTAGACACCAAGGAGATGGTCACTAACCCCTGAAGAGACTGCAGAATGTGCTTGATCTTTGAAAACGTATGCATACATTTTATACATTCCCTTTATTCTTGATTAAACTTTTTTGGGCACTGTTGGAATGGGGTGATGGAAGCATTTGTGGATTTTCTGTAACCTTACCAACAAACAAAGCCAAACTATAGAGATTTTTTACTGTTGGAAATCCACCTTACTTACACTGACTATTTAATGAATGATTTGTTATTTTACACAACATATGAAAAATCAATTTGTATTCATTTGTATGTAGCTGGGATAAATGGATGTTTTACAGTTTTGTTTTGTTTTTTAAATTACAAAACGAAAATAGATATGGAAGTTATTTGGGGACACTGTTAGTTGACTGCCTTCTTTATACAATATAAACCTTTTCCAGTTAGCAGTGAAACATTCCTTAACTTTCCCATCTACAAATGGAACTCTGTTTATTGGTGTGACCTTTCACATAAAATATCAGTGACTACATAGCTTGCAAAACAGTTTCATATAATGAAAAGAGTAAAATGCTTTGTTGGTATTTAGTATTCATTTGGTTATATATTTAAAATTCACAGGAGACTCTATTCTATAATTTTTTGCAGTAGGTTAAAAAGAATGAACAAGAAAAGTAGTTGAATCTAGGTCAATGAAGAACATTTTTAGGGCGAAAAAGCAAAAATATGACAGCCCTCTGTTGTACAGTAATTTGGGTTCAATCAGGCAGGCAGGTTGCCACAGCAGAATCTTGGCTTTTAAAAAGTCATGAGAGTTGGGGCAGTTTATGTTGATCAGGCAATGCCCCCTAAGCCAGCATAGTAGCACAAGGGGCCCATGCTTGGTCATCCACATCGCTAACGGGTTGCAACCATGGATTTGCAGCTGGGTTGAGTTTCCCCCCCTAAGTCCCACAGAAGCAGACAAGCACACACACGCTCCTGGCCAGGTCTATGGAGGCACTGAAACATACATCGCAGTGGGGTTGGTGGAAAAAGCATGTGCCAGAAACAAAGAGCAATGATCACACCACTCATGCATTCCCATGCTAGAAACCCGCAAAGGAAACACTTCATCAGGGAAGTCACCCAAATCTGCTGGTGGCTATTTAAGCTGGGTGGGAGTCATTTTAGCATGAGTTATGAGGGAGTGGGTCACGAGGCAGATGTGTGCATGTGATTGCACCCATTTAATCCAGAGCAGAGGAATGGCTATGGCAGGCCAAACTGCTTGTGTGATTGTACCCTTCATATTTTATCAGGTGCCATTTCTTTACCTATAGAATATACCCATAGCATAACTAAATGCAATAGTTGGCATTTCCACTAGAAGTTGTGTTTTAGAAGTACCACAGTATCCATGTTAAATCCACTAAAGTGCCACTGAAACCAGTATAAGTATAATAAGAGCCCAAACTGATATCAGAATGTTCTCATAGTGGTTTTTTTAAATGAAAAACAAGGATGCTGGGACATTAATCATCCCACCCAAGCATCTCTTTTTTTGCCAGCAAGTCGATCTGACTCATAATGACCCTTTTGGGTTGCCTACATGGATAAGAAAAATGGGTTCTTGTATCTTTGCTCTAATGAGTGGGAAGGTAGCACTAGGAGCATCTTTAGTAGACAACCAGCAGGAGAAAAATTACACAGTCTCTCCAAACATTCCTCCACTTTTTCAGAGCCTCAGAGGTTTGATCTTGTTCTCCAAGCTATTTAACATCTACTTGAAGCCAACAGCAGAGGTCATCAAGTTTGGGTTGCAGTGTCATCAATATGTGGATGATACCCAGCTCTACCTTTTTGTACACCTGATTCTGAGGGTGCTGCTGATGTTCTGAATCAGTGCTTGGAGTCAGTAATGGGCTGGATGAAGGTGAACAAGCTGACAAGACAGAAGTTATTTGGGTTAATAAAAAGGCAGACCAGGGACTTAAGATCTCTCCTGTTTTGGATAAGTTGCTGCTCCCTTGAAAAGTCAGGTTCACAGCTTGAGAGTGCCACTTTACAGTAGTCACTTTAGAAAAGAAAGCAACTGGAGTGGCTCAGAATGCTTTTACTTGGTTTTGTCTGGTGAGCCAACTGCAACTGCTCCTGGTTCAGTCAGATCTAGCCACAGTGATCCATACCTTAGTTAAATCTAGACTGGACTGTTGCAATAAACTCTTCTTGGAGCTACCCTTGAAACCCAACTCAAGGGGTTGTTGTAGATCGTTAAAGCCCTACATGGCTTCGTACCAGAGTATCTGTTCCCATATCTTCCTGCCAGGAATTAAGATCAGAGGCAGATACCATTCTGATTGTCCTATCAATCAAAGAAACTCATTTGGTAGGTGTATGAGAGAGGGTCTTTCCAGTAAAGCTCCATGATTAAGAAACAAATTCCCAGGGAGCTGTGCCTGGCGCTTTCACTTTTGACCTTTAGAAGGCAGCTGAAGATGATTTTATTTAAGGCTGGGATTTTAAATTTCAGTTTTATGTATTTTTATGTATGCTATTTTATGTATTTTATTTATATTGTAAAATGTCTTGAGCTCCATAAAGGAATAAAGCAGCTAATAAATGTTTTACATAAATGAATAACAGACGGCCTAAAGGCACCCCATTAATACTAGTTATAGGAGTCTCTTCAAACTGGACAGTGGAAATTGTTGTTGTTGTTGTTATTACCTTGGACTTGTATCCTGCCCTCCCTGTAGATGGGGAATTTTGCTTCCTTATGGAGAAAGATTTTAGGGTAACTGATGATTCTTTTATAAAAGTGCATTTTATATTAAAGAAACTGCTTACCGTAATATGTGAGGCGTCCCCTTGCAATATTTTTTCCCCTAGAATTTTCAGTAATACATTCATAGAGACCAGCATCTTCTTGTTGAAAATTGGGAATTTCAATCATGCCACTGGACTTCCTCAACTTTACTTTGCTTGGCAAAGGCATTCCATCAGTTCTTCTCCAGTTAATTCGAGGCACTGGACTTTTGTTGTAGTAATAGTAATAGTAATAGCAGTAATAAATAAATAAATAAATAATTTAAGAGTCACATTAATTAAAACAACAACAACAACACATACACAACATTTCTCAGCCACAGATTTATAAATATGCCATAGTACCTGGTAAACTTTTTAGGTTACTATGAGGATGACTCTTTGTTCATTATCTCGGTTATTTATCATTTCTAAAGCATTCTAAATATATTATCTTTGTAGACTACATATCTAGAGACTGAATCATGAACCTGCTAGAGAGAGGCTGTGATTAAGTGAACTTTTCTTTTCTTTTTCAGAAAAAAGGTCCCAGGATTAATTTCCCCAATGTCAAGTTTAAAAGGATGAGGTTGTGAGTAATACACAAGACCTCTGCCCATGAATGTGGAAAGCCACTGCAACAATGACCTACATGGCCTGACTCTGTCAGTTTTGCATGATCTTTGAACTCTTCCCCCCCCCCCCCCCCCCCCCAACACTCTTATGATAATGCATGGGATGGAGAAAGTAGAGAAAGAAGTACTTTTCTCCCTTTCTCACAGTACAAGAACTTGTGGGCATTCGATGAAATTGCTGAGCAGACAGGTTAAAACGGATAAAAGGAAGTACTTCTTCACCCAAAGGGTAATTAACGTGTGGAATTCACTGCCATAGGAGGTGGTGGCGGCTACAAGCATATTCAGCTTCAAGAGGGAGTTAGATAAAAATATGGAGCAGAGGTCCATCAGTGGCTATTAGGCACAGTGTGTGTATATATATATATATATATATATATATATATATATATATATATATATATATATGTGTGTGTGTGTGTGTGTGTGTGTGTATATATATATATAATTTTTTGGGGCACTGTGTGACACAGAGTGTTGGACTGGATGGGCCATTGGCCTGATCCAACATGGCTTCTCTTATGTTCTTATGTATGGATCAGACAGTGCCCCCTAAGCCAGCATAGTAGCACAAGGGGCCCATGCTTGGTCATCCACATCGCTAACGGGTTGCAACCATGGATTTGCAGCTGGGTTGAGTTTTCCCCCCTAAGTCCCACAGAAGCAGACAAGCACACACACGCTCCTGGCCAGGTCTATGGAGGCACTGAAACATACATCGCAGTGGGGTTGGCGGAAAAAGCATGTGCCAGAAACAAAGTGCAATGATCACACCACTCATGCATTCCCATGCTTAAAACATTAGCACACTTGCAATACTTTGTTTTACAGTCTCTGATAAATGTCACCTCTTGCTATGTATTATTGCATCAAGAACTGTAGACAATGTCTGTGCTGTACCAATCTTGAATATGCTGTTCAGGTGTTGTTCAAGTGTGCACATCTGTAAGTCGCAAACCTACTTTTGATTTATTGACATTCATTACAGAGATCTCATGGTCAATGCTTTGAGCCTAAGACCTAGAGGAAAACATGAAGTGGCTGGGAATTGTGAGCTTCCTTCCTTAGGGGACCATGAGAGGGAGAAGTCTCAGCCAACAGAGAAAAGAGAGGCTAGCTCTGCAGTGTAGTTGATTGAGCCTGGCAAACTTAATCACAAAGCAGAGCTACAGAGCCAAGCTCTTCTACTGGCTGAGACTCTTCCTCCCTCCTCCTCCCTTTGGGAAAAGAGAGGGGGAAGAGGGAAAGAGTGAGGAGAGGCTGCATTGCTGGCTGGCTTACCACAGGGGAGAAACACAAAATGGCAACTGAAGGAAGCAGACAATGGTCAGTTGTTGTTGGACCTGACAGGAGCCCTCTGGGGGATGTTTGACACTCCTGCCTCAGGGCTTAACAGAGATATCTGGTTCTCATCTCACTACATCTGCTAAATCTCTCAGTACTTGCTTATTTCCAGAATTAAACTTTGTTAGTTTTAAAAGACCAACTGGACTCAAACTTAGTTTTCTCATCAGTTTGTTAACTCTTTAATCTGCATGATTATCAGTATGCTAATTTGCTGTTATTCAGAGGTTTTACCAACTGCTTAATCTAATCTTAGTTATACATATCACTCAGTTATTTAAACATCTTGACTCTAATTAGCCCTTCCTGGCAACTAACCGCCCCACCCTCTCTCTACCTATATGTAATGACTGAGGGAGTCTTGTTTCAATAGTGTGCATGCACATGGAAGCTTCTACCAGAATTAAACTTAGGGAGGGATGCTTAGGGAGGGACGGTGGCTCAGTGGTAGAGCATCTGCTTGGGAAGCAGAAGGTCCCAGGTTCAATCCCTGGCATCTCCAAAAAAGGGTCCAGGCAAATAGGCATGAAAAACCTCAGCTTGAGACCCTGGAGAGCCGCTGCCAGTCTGAGAAGACAATACTGACTTTGATGGACTGAGGGTCTGATTCAGTATAAGGCAGCTTCATATGTTCATAAACTTTGTTGGTCTTAAAGGTGCCACTGGACTGACTCAAATTTTGTTCTTCATTCCTAGTATTTTTAATTAATTTTGTATTCTGTTCATTTTCCAGGGAGTTCATGTGATCATCATCTCTTGTCTTTTTATACTTTTATAGCAACCCTTTGAAGGAGATTTGGTTGCAAAAAACTGATTGGACCACGGTCATACACACTGCTGTCATAAGGAGAGCTATCATCTTCCAAATTCAATGGGCTCAGAATGTGTTTAGGATGGCACTGTTATGGAGCTTTGTGGCACAGTGGGGGCTCTGAACCCAGGTCTCTTTGCTTGAGGACTTAGGCTTTAATCAGTTTTGAAATGTAACAAACAAATAATTGGAATAAGAGTCTGTTTAGTTTATATTCTAGCCTGACACCACAACTATTCATGTAGGGTTCACATAACAAGTGCTCAGAAGGGAAAGTATCAAGTGCTCACTGCATCCACTTACTGTGTATACTTATATGCTATCAATATTTGCGAAGGACAATAAAAACTTACTTTCCTAGGGCAAAGCATTCCAGTCTTACAGTTGAGCCCTTAGCAGCAGGAAGGATTTCAGGAAAATGAACTTCTATTTTGGGTTCATATTCTCCCATTACACCTGTTATTTCAGGAAAAAAAGGAGTCTAATTAGAGTGTACAAGCAGGACAACTGCAAGGACTTACAGGAGACATCTCATTCTCCCTCTCTCTTCCCTGGCAGCCCCAATAGACTCCCCCCTTTTCCTGCTTCCTTGCCACCCACTAGCCAACTTACCTCTATCTGCTCTTTTGTCTTCCAGTCTTCCTCCTTCCCTCCCCCAGCAGATGCTAACTGGAAAAACTATGGCCCAACTGTGCAGTGCTGGCCACCAGGCCAGGTCCAATCATATAGTGGTGGTCAGAGGACTGGGCCCAATTGTGTACTACTAGCCAATGGGCTAGTCCCAGTTGCTCAGTAGGGAATCTGCAAGGAGTTGCAGAGGGCCCCTCACTTTCTCTTGTATTCCCTCTTTCCACTATTTCCTCTATTCCTCCTCCTGGCAACCTATACCAGCTTCCTTCTTGCCTTCCCACCCACTTACTCCTGGCCACTGGGCCCAGGAGAGTCAATTTGGTGTAGTGGCTAAGTGTGTGGACTCTAATCTGGGAGAACTGGGTTTGATTCCCCACTCCTCCACATGCACATGCTGAGTGACCTTGGGTCAGTCACAGTTCTTGAAAGAGTTGCTTTCTCAAGAGCAGTTCCCTCAGAGCTCTCTCAGCCCCCCCTACTTCACAGGGTGTCTGTTGTGGGGAGAGGAAGGGAATAGAGATTGTAAACTGCACTGAGACTCTGATCTCTTCTTCTCTCTCTTCTATAATCTTTTAGCCATCTTCTAATCTGAGAGCCAGTTTGGTGTAGTGGTTAAGTGTGCAGACTCTTATCTGGGAGAACCGGGTTTGATTCCCCACTCCTCCACTTGCACTTGCTGGAATGGCCTTGGGTCAGCCATAGCTCTGGCAGAGGTTGTCCTTGAAAGAGAAGCTGCTGTGAGAGTCCTCTGAGCCCCACCCACCTCACAGGGTGTCTGTTGTGGGGGAGGAAGATAAAGGAAATTACGAGCCACTCTGAGACTCTGAGATTCAGAGTGGAGGGTGGGATATAAATCCAATATCATCATCATTTTGTCTTCTACTATATTTATTATTTATTTACTGAATTCATATTCCACCTTTCTCCTTAGTGGGGACCCAAAGCAGCTTACATATTTCTTGTCTCCTCCATTTTATCCTGACAGAAATGCTATGAGGTAGGTTAGGTTGAGAATATATAAGTGACTGTCACCCAGTGAGCTTCCACAGTTCACGGGTGATTTAAATACAGGTCTCCCAGATTCCGGTTGTTTCAGACCGCTATACTACATTGGCTGTTGTTGAATAATCCCAAGCAATCAGGCCTGCCAGTGGTTGCTTTTGGGCTTGGTCCCTCCCTCAAAAGCTGAAAGAGGCCTGGAAAGGGCCTTGCCCACCATTTTTTACAGACAGAAACCAAGGCTTCAAGGCTGGCAATACTGTTCTCATTGCCTAGCAACCCCCAGAATGGCCACTACAGAGGACATTTGTTTCTTGGCGGTACAGATTTCTGTAAATCTTGGGTTTTCTCACTTTTGTAAAACGAATGGTCTTGGTTGTCTATAGCTCCAGATTTAGGTATCCACAGATGGATCCACATTGAGTAGATGAATTGATATTTTCAGTGGTTAAAATAAGCATATGTTTTAAGGGATGTCAAACTCATTTGTTATGAGGGCTGGATCTGATATAAATGAGACCTTGTCGGGCTGGGCCATGTGTGTACCTATTCAAAATCAGGTAGCAGAGATATAAACTTTTTAAAGGACACAGACCTATAGCATGCTTAAAACATTAGCACTTATTGGTTTTAAAGGTGCTTTTCATGGTATTTCTCCCATGGTATCCAGGGAACTGGGCAAAGGAAGTTCTGGCTCTTTCCCTCCCTCCCCAGGGGACCAGGAGAGGGAGAAGCCTCAACCAATGGAAAAAAACTGAGGTTTTGCTCTGTAGCTACTGTGCGATTGAGCAAGCCTTGCAAAGCAAGCTGAGCTGCAGAAGGAAGCAAGAGAGAGGGTGAAGGAAGCAGACAAGAGCCAGTTTTTGGGGGCCTGATAGGAGCCCTCCTGGGGCCTGGCTACTGGGTCACATGTTTGACACCCCTATTTTAGAGCTCTGATCAACAGCTAGTTTTACAAGATATTTGGTTTAAGGATGGAATGGAGTTGAATGCATTCCAAGTCTATCCTGTAAGTGGCTTTATGTATAACTGAGTATTCTCTGTGCTACTGTTCTCATCACATCTCCCTCTTCTAGTATATTTTAAGAAATAGCATGCCCCATGTCTATCTTCAAATTGGATCTTAGCATCATCTACACACTCTCCTCTACAGAACTGCTTTGAAACTTTGATATGCAAGACACATATGCCAGGTCCCCTCGCCAATCCAGTGGGGGGATTTGGAGGACATTCCAGGGGTGAGTGGAGATGCTCTGGTATTTGGGCAAATCTCTATGGGTTTTTTGCCCTCAAAACCACAGTCTACGTAAATACCAGAGAATCCTATGCGATGTCCCTGGTGCAATGATGTCACCTGCACAGCAACATCACTATGGAAACTGTGCTTTTGCAGCCTTGGCAGACATTTTGAGTGCTATTTTTAAACAGTGCAAAACCAGTCTTTACAACTACAAAAACGACACAAGATTATGATTATGGCAGAATACATTTTGTTGCAATATAAACATTCACTTTAGTACAAACTTGATGGAGTCATATTCTACCAATGGTGAAATTCAGGGAACCACAAACAGTGAGTAGGGAAAGTCAATCAACAAACAAATATTCTCAACTCAGAACACCACTCCAAAATCATGTATGACCAGACTGATTATTCTGAAATGTGTGCAGAATATGATCATGGTTTTTACTTAATATAATCACTTCTAGTTGCTATACAAAGTAAGAATAAATCCATACCATCAGTCCGTAGCACTAATGGTGTTGGTGAACCACGAACATTGGTATTTGTTACAGTACTAGTCACAACACATGTGTAGTTTCCTACATCAGAAGGCTCTACTTTGGCTATGTAGAGATGCCCAGTTTCCTGAGACACAAATCGCCGACTGTCTTCTTGCACAAATGATGGGTATTCATTAAAGATCCAAGCATATGAAAGTTCTGAAAAATCAGTATAAAAATAGAAAATTACATTTCTATGGGATAGAATCATATTCTATAAAACATATTCACAGTTTAATTTGAATAGTTATCTGTAAAAAGATTCAGAATTCACTAGAACATACTTCTTTTTCAATCTCACCTTTTTTCCTCAGGCAACTCAAGGAAGCATATCTAGGGTTCCAAGGAGGTCCCCTATCTGACACTCACCAGACCAAGACTTTCTTATCTCAGAAAAGATACTAAATCATGTGCTCTTAGAAACACAACCACATTTGAGTTTCCCAAACAAGAATGACATTTTAGTGCTCCACCTAGAACAGGGTTTCCCAAACTTTCCCCCCCTGTGTCCTGGTTATTTTTACACATCTCCTTCATGGCCCATTAAACTTTGGGGGTGGAGCCAGGAGACTTTGGGGGTGGAGCTGGGAGACAGGAATTGTGTCACAGAGACGGGGGAAGGAAGGAAGGAAAATGGAGCTCAGGCTTTGCAGCCTGTGTCAATCTTCAAGGCTAGCTTTTCTCTGCACAACACAGAGATGGGGGAAGGAAGGAAGCATAGCAGAGCTCATGCTTTGCTGGGGGTGGGGCTAGCTTTGGCTTTTCTTGTGACCCGGTATTGAGGCTTCCGTGGCCCGGTGCTGGGTCATGACCCTGCAAATGGGAAACGCTGACATAGAACATTTATTTTAACAGGAGAGGATTCACATATTTACTTATATGATGCCATAACTCTTTACATGGAAACTCAGTACTGGAGACCAGGTATTAATCTATAGGAGAGTTGTAGTTACTATTACGTCATAGTTCCATCCCCTGCTGTTCTGCACAAATTACAGTACAAAGATCACACTGGAGCTATAGCACTCCACACATTTCTTTAGCCATAATCCACTACAATAACAATGCAATAAATTTCTTTAATACAATGTATGGATAGAATTCTAGTCTTTATACTTTGCTGATACAATATAGTTTGTCATCCTTATGAGATAACTTGAAAGAAAATAAAAAGAATTAATGCAGCCGTTAAGCAACTAATTACAGTTAATTATAATATGACATGTAAAGCTATTACAACACCTTCCTTAGAATTTTTTTCTTAGCCTTTCCAGATTTTGCCCAAAAGAATTCAGAAAATCTCAATTATTTGCATGCAGACATAAAAAAAGAAAAGTAGTGATTATTTTCAACAAAATGTAGGAAGGCATAAAGGTTAATTCACATTTTATATATGGCAGGCAATGTAAAATACATACTATATCCAATTATTACAATATTTATAGTATCGGTTAAGAACAGAGGGAAGGTCAAAAGGTGGCAGGCTTCTCCAATTATGCTGGATTTTCATCTATGAAAATATAGAGTCACCCCATTATTAAAACCAGAGAAAATGCTAGCAGCTGCAAGAAAAATGTTTTCTTACAAAGAAATTTAAGTGCTACTCTAAAACAGATGGTTTATGCTAAGGAAAGGGGAAGGAAACTGAGATTATCTAAATCAGTTGTAACTGGTAATTATTTATTTATTATCATCATCATCATCATCTAATCAGTGTGCGTATATTTTATATATATATATATATATATATATATATATATATATATATATATATATATATATATATATATATAGTGTGAATTAGAATATCACTAAAGGAGATGTTGGAACAGAAGGAAGTATGTATGAAATAGGAACGAGAATAGGGTCAAAAGGCTGAAAACTGTGGGAGATTACAAATTATGTAAAATCACTAAAATGCCTGGAATAACATTAGTGAATGAGAATAAACAGCAAGAGGGGCAAATGAAGTGCAAAGATAACAGAATGGGATAATTAACAAGATGGAATTGGGTAATTAATAAGATGGAGTGGAGCTAAAGGCAACATGAGATGGTGAGCCAAATTATGATAGTTCAATCTAAGGGAAAGGTGAAGACGAAACCCTATAGAAAGCTCATAGAATTTGAAGCAGATTGGAGGATTGTATCTGGTCTACCTGACACAGTCACTGTGCCAATTACCGTATATACTCGAGTATAAGCCAAGTTTTTCTGCCCAAATTTTGGGCAGAAAACCCCCCTCCTCGGCTTATACTCGAGTCACTATTCCGCCCGCATGCCTATATTGATGGTTAATCAGCTCCCACACGGCTATAATAATGATTATGGTAAGTAGTAAAATAGCTGTGCGGACGGGCGGCTGATTACCCTAATCAGTAATATAGGCGGGCAGGCGGCTGATCACTCTATTCAGTAATATAGGCGGGCGGGCGGCTGATCACTCTATTCAGTAATATAGGCGGCTGATTCAAGCGTAATCAGCCGCCCGCCCAGCTTTTTTACTACAGCCGCAGGGAGATGGTGACAACAAGCGCCGCCAATCACAGTGGATGTGATGCGCCCACAGTTATTGGCGGGCGTGAGGCGGCCAGTAGGGAGGGGGACTCGAGATGAGTGCATAGGCGGGAGCCGCGGGAGCACCAGCCACGAAGTAAAACAATTCACTGTATAGGGTATATGAAAGGTACCATAGGTTTACCAGTAACTGCTGCGTTTCCCACCCTCAGCTTATACTCGAGTCAATAAGTTTTCCCAGATTTTTGGGGTAAAATTAGAAGCCTCGGCTTATATTCGGGTCGGCTTATACTCGAGTATATACGGTACCTTCCTGGTCATCTGTTCTTGCAGAGACTAAGACATTGTCTCTGCCCATACAGAATGATCTTGTGCATCACAAGACTGCAGACTCAGGGGCAAGGAAAGGGAGCAGGGGCAAGGAAGAACACCAACACACACACCATTTGTGGAAAATAGGCTGAAGCTTTACTGAATACAGTTGCAGGAGCACTGGCACAGCATGGGGATGGATCCAGCACTGGGTGATCCTGATATAACCCCCATCTTCCCAGCCCGCCTTGCTATAGAGTGGCAGGCCATGAGATCACAAGCTGCTGTGTGGTTTCCTCACCACCTGGTCGGCCATAAGAGCCAGCAACCCATAACAACAGAATAAAAGGACACATGGGATGGAGAGCAGGAGGAAATGCTGTCAGGACCCCAGCAATAGAGTGGTTAATTAGGGAATGGGGTGGAGTCAGTTGGTGACAAAACTGCATGTCAGGCCTGCCCCAGACTCCATTCCTTTGGGTGTCCTGTCTTGGGTGAGCCTGTTGCTGGCCTGGGGTATGGGTAGACTTCTCAATCCCCTGCTTGGGGCGGGGGATCCCCCGGTTTGCAAGCCCCTCCCCCACTCACCAAAAATCCAGAAGTGGAGGAAAATGGTGGCCATTTCTGGGACGCTCTAGGATTCCTCTCATAACTCCAGGGAGTCATGTGTTAAGAAAACACATAGTTGGCTCCCTGTAGGGTGCGCTGGCCTGCAGCATTGATTTTTCCCGCCGGGTTCGGGCACCACCCCCAGCTAGCTCATAGGTCTCTGACTGGTCAGTGGGCACTTTCTGGCTCTGAGGAGTGGGTTCTGCTGGGCTTGCCCTGCCCTCCTCAGCAGCCGTCTATAAGCCCTCATTTGGTGGGACAAGAAATCTACTTGCTGCTTGCCATTACCTGCATCGTCAAGACTGGTTGTGGAGCCTGAGCTGAGATGGCCCCTGGAGAAAGTAAGATACCTGGAGAAGTAGATGGCTGGTCGGGTGAGGGGTGCATTTTCCCCCATCCCTTGGTCATTCTGTAGCCTTTGGAGGAGTTGGAGGGGGGAGGATACAGACAGGGCCTCTTCCACTACCACCGGGAGAAGCTGCCTAGCAGGGGTTGAGGATCAGCTCTGTGTTGTGATAAAAAGCATGCACTCCAGCTGGTAATAAAACTTTGTTAGTGTTAAGGTGGCACAGGAATCTGGATTCCTTGCCTTGCAGGCTCTGACTTGATTGCTTCCCTGAGAAGCAGATGGCTGGGGGGAGAGAGGTTTGGAATTTCCGCCCCCCCCCATCCCTGGACAATTCTGCAGCCTTTGGAGGAATCATTTTTTTTTGGGGGGGGGATGCAGCTAGAGCCCCTCCTGTTGCCATCTGGAAAAGCTGCCCTGACAGGGATTGAGCAATCAGTTCTGTGTTGCTGAGAAAATGTGCATTCCAACCAGTAATAAAACTTTGTTGGTGTTAAGGCTCTGACTTGCTTGTTTCCTTGAGAAGCAGATGGCTGGGGGGAGAGAGGGTTGGAATTTTGCCCCCATCCTTGGACAATTCTGCAGCCTTTGGAGGAATCATTGGGGAGGGGGGGAATGCAGCCAGAGCTCCTCCTGTTGCCACCGGGAGAAGCTGCCCTGGCAGTGGTTGAGCTCTGTGTTGCTCTGAGAAAATGTACACTCTAGCCTGTAATAAAACTTTGTTGGTGTTAAGGTGACATTGGAGTCTGGACCTCTTGCCTTGCAGGCTGTGACTTGCTTGCTCCCGGGAGAAGCGGATGGCTGGGGCAGGGGAAGGGCTGTTATTCTGCCCCCATCCCCAGGCTGTTCTGCAGCCTTTGGAGGAATCCTATGGAGATCCACCTGCTTGGAGTTGTGGTAGATAACTCATTGAAGATGTTGACTCAGTGTGCAAATGAAATTTTAAAAAGGCAAATGCTATGCTATGATGGGGATTATTAAGAAGGGGATTGAAAACACATCAGCCAGTATCATAATGCCCCTGTATAACTCTATGCGGTCTCATTTGGAATATTGTGTACAGTTCTTGTTATCACACCTCAAAAAAGATATAGCATTGAAAAAATTGCAGAAAAAGGCAACTAAAATGATTAAGAGAAGGGAACCATCTTCTCTATGAAGAGGGTTAGGGATCTTTAGCTTGGAGAAACAATGACTGAGGGGTGACATGATAGAGGTTTACAAAATTATGTGTGGGATAGAGAAGGTACAGAAAGAAGTACCCCCCCTTCTCATAGTACAAATACTTGGGGGCACACCATGAAACTAATGAGCAGTATATAGAACAGATAAAAGTAAGTACTTCTTCACCCAAAGAGTGAATGCACTGTTGCAGGAGGTGGTGGCAGCTACAGGCACAGACAGCTTCAAGAGGGGATTGGATAAACATATGGAGATCCATCAGAGGCTATTAGTCACAAAGTACAGATGGAACACTACATATGGGGGAGAGATGCTCTATGTTCTTGGTGCTTTGGGGGACAGTCTACCTCGTAGGGTGGTTTTTGAGGATAAAATGGAGGAGAGTAAGATGCTGAATATTTGAGGGACAGAAAACAATGTAAAATGAGATTTAAATTTGGAAGGAGAAAGTGACCTCACAGAAAGGACCAGGGAAGAAAGCATGGATTTCTAAAGTAGAAAGGTAATATAGGTTGGTGTTTTTAAATCTGAACTTTTAAAGAAGTTACTTTAGAGGGAAAGATGGGTTTGACGAAGTGCCCTGAAAGTGACCTCCAGGTGGGGGTAGAGTTTGATGCAGTGTGCTGGAAGTGACATCATCTGAAGGGGTGGAGCTGGGGAAGTGACATCACAGGAGGTGGTGGCAGCTACAAGCATAGCCAGCTTCAAGAGGGGGTTAGATAAAAATATGGAGAAGAGGTCCATCAGTGGCTTTTAGCCACTGCATGACACAGAGCATTGGACTGGATGGGCCATTGGCCTGATCCAATATGGCTTCTCTTATGTTCTTATGTTCTTGACCTTTGACCAGGAATTGACATCACAGGATATGGCATCATAAAAAACTCTCCTGGCTCCACCCCCAAAGTCCCCAGATATTTCTTGAGTTGGACTTGGCAACCCTAGGTATGGGACCACCTCCCCAAAGCCATGCTTTGCTGGCACTAAGACAGCAGGACAGCCTCCTTCTACATGCTGCAAACGCGTCCCCAGATAAGTCCAGGGTCATTTTTTTTTTCAAATGGACTTTCTTCAAATTATGTGACTTTCTTGTAATTTGTGTAGGAAGATGTGTGTCTTCCTATTTTTCTCATATGCTATTAATTATTCAATAATAAATGTTGGTGTATGTTAAAGTAAATTAAAATTTGCATGGTCCTCTCAGTCATTTCTCACCCAAAAGATCCCTAAATTTATGATACAGGCAGCTACCAGACTTTTTCCAGGGTTTGCACTGGTTGTGGAGACAGAGAAATTTTGTTATAGTGGAAAGAACTATTTATATAGAAGAATGCATTTTTTCCCATCTACTATGCTTTCATATACACTGCATTTTCAATCCACTTTCAAGGCTCTTTAGCAATTGTTTGCAAGTGGATTTTGCCACATCACCCAGTAAAATCCAGTTGCAAAGTGCATTGAAAGTAGATTGAAAGGGCATTATTCAGTAAGTATGAAAGTGCCTCCTCCTAGTCTGTATCATCAGTTATCTGTGTGCTCTGCAGCTGTAACAAAACTTTGCACAACCCACATACATCCAGAATCTGTTTGTTCTCAATCCCCCCAAAGACAAGGAAAATTATTGCAAAAGGATATAAAGACTGCAAAATTAGTGATAAAGTCAACTTTATTAGTCTACTTTTATTCAGGATGACTCTAGTCAGATATATAGTTTTCCTATATCACATCATTAATCTTGACAAGAGGTACGCCTCAACATTTTTGATTCAGTATTGGTACGGTGCCCAAGGGGGGGAAAAAATGTTACTCATAAATGCTTGCTTTTTAAAATCTTTTAAGTAGTAGTAGCAATGCCACTGAGGATGCCAGAAATGTCTGGGAGGAAAACTTTCTCCAGTAGAACACGGCACTTGAGCCCAAAAGATTCTACAAACCCTAATGATGTTACCAGCCGTGAAAACCTGAAATCTTTGATAGTAGTAGTAATTAATTGTATTGCATATAATCAAATAGTTGCAATCTTGAGTTAAAATAAAATACATGAAATAGGATTAATGAGAAAACAACAATAAAAACAAAATAGATGAAAATTAATAAGGGCAAAAAGCCTGACCTGAAAATACAAATCAGGTTGCTACAAATGAGGCCCCAAGTACAATTTCAGCCTATATTTTCATAGCGGTCAATGCAAACAATGTAGCTATTTGACTGACATGCTGGTCTACATAAACTAGAAGCAGGCCCGGCATGCATGCCCCGATGACGTCACACACCCCCGACTTTGGGAAGCTTTGGCTAAGTCAGAAAGGCAGTGGGTATGCCCAGAGCCGGGCTCTGAGCATGCTCGCTGCCACGCCCCCGACTTTGCTGAGGCTTCCTAAACCTTGGTGGTCAGGCGGGAGGAGAGGGGGTGCCTCATGGCACCCCTAGGTCAGGTGGCGTCCTAGGCAGCCGCCTACTTGGCCTACTCCCACGCACTGGCCCTGACTAGAAGAAAAATAACTTTCTCCATTGCTAGACCTGGGTCAAGACTACCTAAGACAGAAGAACAAAAGAAGTCCTGACACTGGATATGTAAAAACAAAAAGAGCCAACTGGTGTGAAGCAAATATACATACAAAGGTAACAGCCAAAGTATATTGTTTCAAATAAATTGGCTTTTTTGTTATACATTCCTGTCTACCAGGATTCTTTAGAATTTTTCCTCAGCCTTTTTATCTATCTATTTTTTTTGGGGGGGGGGGGGTCAGTTGTATATTGTATTCTCTCCCCCCCCCCCTTTGCTATGAGATACTACGCTATAGTAAGATGTCTGTGCTATAAATCTATGGGTGCCATGGTAACAGGAAAAGAACAAAAATCTTGTTGAACATGTTGAATGGGATTGTAGCATACAAACTGCTTCAGTGGCTAGGGATGAGAATGTATATCAGTGTACACCAGGTGTGTCTTCTTCTCTCAGATGCTTCCTACTGTTGAATCCCCAAACAGACTACAAAAAAGTGCTCATGAGAATTCAGAGGCAGCCACGTTCCATCATTTTAAAACTTCTCCAACCTGCGGGACCTTGCAAAACTTCTTTCAATCTACTCCTAATCATACCTGCCTTGAAACAACTCCCAATTGTTTCAGCAGGGATTATACAGAATAACATTTTTTAAAAATACTATAGGTTTAATAAACTGCATTGCCTTTATCTTAGAGCTTTTCTTAAATTAAAAATAAAATTAAAAAACCCTGTCGTGCACTATTGGTGAGCTTTTGCTGTGTTATTGGTTCTCCTCCTTAGTCTGCATCTTTTATTATCCTTTTATTTAGTTTTTCTCCTGTGCCTTTGTCACTACAGGGGTTATGCAAATACCATTTGTTCTAACCTGCTTCATGAAACACAGGAAAACACTCCTTGTTTACCTGCAGGTATCATACAAAGTACTTCAAAGGTTATCCAGGTTCTCAAGTGCCAACTTACACTTTGTTCATTTTTCATAGTTATGTGCTATTTGTCCTACTCTCTAATATTCTGGATCCTTAAATGTTATTTGATAAAGAATAACTGACTTTCAGTGCTTGAGCATTATACTCTGCCTCAAAGATGGAAACATCATTTTCATTAACGATACCTTCATGGTGTCATGTTTCAGTACCTTCTTTCTTACTGACACTGTATTTCTTAGTACATAGCCGTCCTGCTTGTTTTCTCTTGTACTTTATTTACAAACCATGCAGCTACTAAATAATTGTTTTTGTATTTGCATTTATGGTCCCTATGATCCAATCCTATGCAGAGTTACTCCAGTCCAAGCTCACTGACTAAAGTAGTTCTGCACAGAATTGCACTGATACTCCACTAACTAGAATTTTCCTCACTGCCAAATCTTGTTACTGTCACAAAAATTCATCCAAAACTAATTGGACTGATCTATCATTTTTATTGTCATCCAAAGAGTCTCAACTCATGAGGTAAGACTGTTTCATATTCAAAGCATACAATTATGATGTTACAGATGGCCAAAAGCAAGGACAGACAAAACTGAGGAATCCCAGACCTTGAAAGGCAGCTCAGTTGCCTGATAGCTGTATCATGAAGTTCTAAGAGTAGTAGAGCTCTCTATAGCCAGCTTCACAAAAGATCTGTTAACTGAGCACAACATTAAGATAAATACTTGGAATAATATTCCATTTCTCTTCCAGAACATTTGAAATACAGTTTCAGGACCAATGAAGCAACCAACTTATGGCCCATAGCTTCTGACACAGATCCTCTCTGTATACTACCCTTTTAAAAGACATGATTGCTATTTCATGTGAGATATAGTATTTTGACCAGCATTGAGATAGCAGAAACACAGAAATCTCAACTTTCCTTTCAGCATAAATGTATGCCCTTCCCCACATAAATATCCCTACCATGTTTTTTCCCTCCACTAGAAACTCAAATGCCTTAAAGAAACACAGGGGAAGATAAGCGTTATACTTAACACAGGAGACGACAGACACTCTGCACATTCTCTCTCAGCTGGCCATTGTTTCTAAGATTCAAAATACATGTTTATCAGATGTCACATTCGGTTGATCATATTGACTTATACTGTGTAATTCATCTTGAGTCTCAGTGAGACTCAGAGAGGGGAGAGGATGTGGCTCAGTGGAAGAGCATCTGTTTGGCACACAGACAGTTCCACATTCAATCCCCAGCACCTCCAGATAAAAGCACCAGGCAGCAGATAATGTGAAAAACAGAGTTGTACTTACCTGTAACAGTAGTTCATTGACATCTTCTGTACAGACATACATTGGGATTGCCCTGTACAGGTTGGCTGCAAATTAATTTTTTTCAGTTTTAAAATAATAGAAGGGGACACCCTGCCCCTTCTGGAGCCAACCTGATGGCTTTCCTGCCCAAGCCATCATGTAATCTGGAGGCAGGCACTCTCTTCCTTCAGTTCCTGCAAAGCCACCATAGACCTCCCCCCCCCCAAACATGGTAAGAAAACGGAAAAAAAACTATGTGAGAGCTCACAGTAGAGCAAGAGGGAGGGAATGTGTGTTTGCACAGAAGATGCTGATGAGCAACAGTTACAGATAAGTGGAACTCTGTTTTCATCTTTCAATTTTGGATCAGCTCCATGTTGGGACCATTAGCAAATCACTCACCAGAGGAGGCAGCACTGGAATAGAGACTGAAGGATTGTTTTGCCCACATTCACATCCCTTCTGGCCTGCAAATCCAAGGCTTAATATTCCATGAACCTGTCCCTCACTGAACTTATTGCAGTGGGAGCTGAAGAGAAAAACAGGTTGCTTACCTGTAACTGATGATCCTCGAGTGGTCATCTGTGCATTCACACCCTTGGGACTCCAGGCACCTCCGCTGGCTCTAACCCGTACTGAAAGGCTCTAATATAGATCTTTGCATCCCGACCACTGGGCATGCCCACGGCAACAACCGCACATGCCCAGTAGGCGGGGCAGCAAGATCCCGCCAGTTTCCTTCTGACCGCTGAAGCAACTCCAATCAACTTCTGAAGAACTGCCAGCAGAGGGGAGGAAGGGCGGGTGGTGTGAATGCACAGATGACCACTCAAAGATCATCAGTTACAGGTAAACAACTTGTTTATCTTCTTCATGGTCTCTGTGCATCACACCCTTGGGAGAATAGCAAGCTAAAGCTTACCTGGAGGAGGGAGCTGGCACTAGACGACTGCTACCTGAAGCACTGCACTCCCCACATGAATGCGGTCCGTCACACATGCATCTAAGGCATAATGCTTCACAAAGGTATCAGAGTCACCCACGAAGCTGTTCTGCAGATGTCGGTAAGGGGCACCCCCTTGAGGAAAGCAGTGGACTTAGCTATAGCACGTGTAGAATGAGCTCTAGGAGGTCCCGGTAAGGGCGTTTGACTTGTAAATATGCCAACTTAATAGTCTCCATTTCGACAGTCTTTGGGAGGAGACTCGCTTTCCCTTAGATGGACTGGAATAGCACACAAACAGGCTAGACGTCAAACAAAATTCCTTAGTTCTGTGTAGGTAGAACAACAAAGCGCGCTTAACATCAAGCATATGCAGGGCTTTTTGTTCCGGACCCTGTGGGGAAGGAAAAAAGGCCGGTAACAAAGTCTCTGAATGTAGATGGAACTCCGACACCACCTTGGGCAAAAAACGAATGTCTGGAGCAATGACAACCCCTTGATCATGAAACCACAGGAATGGAGGGTCTGATCTGAAGGCTGAGAGCTCCCCAACCCTCTTAGCGGATGTGATCGCCACCAGGAATGCCACTTTCCAGGAAAGGAGGTGAAGGGAACATGAAGCCATCAGTTCGAAGGGGCGATGCATAAGACCACTGAGAACCACAGAGAGATCCCAAGCAGGGACAACATGATGGCCCGGTGGATGTAAATGAAAAAGACCCTTCAGGAAACGCTTAGTTTCTAGGTGAGAAAACACCGTATAGCCCTCAATTTGAGAGTGATGCACAGAAATCGATGCTAGGTATACCTTGATGGAGGAGTATGATAGACCAGAGTCCAACAAGTGTAACAAAAACGAAAAAACTGTGCGAAACCTAGACTGATCCAGAGAGAGCCGAGAAGAAACAACAAATGAAAGGAAACTCTTCCATTTCAGGCTATAGGACTTCCTTGTGGAAGGCTTTCTGCTGTTTAACAAAACAAAGTCAATTCTATCAGAAACAGAAGCTAAGCGTTAAGCCAAGCCATCAGTTTCAAGTGAGGGACATTGTGATGGTACGTCCATCCCCTGTTGATGAAAAGGAGATCCGGCTCCTTTGGGAGATGATAAACCCATCTGCAGGATAGAAAAAGGAGAACCGGAAACCACAACTGTCGGGGCCACCATGGAGCTATCAAAATGCAACTGGGCTGTTCCCTCTTTATCTTGACCAGTACCCTGGATAACAGAGGGATGGGCGGGAACATAAACAGGAAACCGTGAGACCAATCGAGAAGGAGGCTGTCACCCTCCGATAGAGGGTCTAGACCCCCCCTGAGCACAAAAGCGATGACATTTGCAATTGTGACGTGTGGCAAAGACGTCCATCTCTGGGTGGCCCCATTGTTGGAATACAGTTTGGCGATAAACTGGGTTCAACTCCCACTCGTGTAACTGCGCTCCCCTCCACTTAAATAATCTGCCTGGACATTCAAGGTTCCTGGAATGTGAATCGCGAGAAGTGATATCCCCTGATCCAGACACCAGAGCCAAATGTCTATGGCAAGGTGACACAGCCTCCGTGATACTGTGTCTCCCTGATGATTGAGATATGCCATAGCAGTTGTATTGTCCATCAGTATCGAGATGGATTTTCCTCTCTCTAGAGGGAGGAAAGACTGAAGAGCAAACCAAATTGCTGTTAGTTCTAGATAACTGATGTGATTGGCCCATTGTAGCGAGTCCTAGGTGGCTCCCACAGTTAGGCCTCTGAGGTGGGCTCCCCAGCCCAAGAGGGAGGCATTGGTTGTTAACGTCTCTGTAGGAGGAGGAAGACGAAAAAGAGAACCTTCTGGCAGATTGGGAAGATTCCCCCACCAGATGAAGGAGTTTCTGAATGATTGTGGCAGCATGAGCATGCGAGTGGGCGGGTGACGAGATGGTTGGGACACTCTGAGAAACCATAGCTGGAGAGGTCTCATATGCAGCTTTGCCAGAGATATAACCGCAGTCGTAGCTGCCATGAGCCCCAATAACCTCTGAACGGAATGGGCAGAGACTCTTTCTGAAGCCCCGATGCTGCTTGCCATAGCTGATAAAGTCTGTGCCTCGCACCCGGGAGGAATGCTCTGCAGACAGTGGAGTCGATAAAGGCCCCGATGAAAGGGACTCTGTCAGGGAACCAGACTGGATTTTGGGAGATTCACGCAGAGGCCCAGCGATGCTAGTGTCTGTAACGTCATTTGGATGTGCTGCGACAACTGGGAGCTGGAGCTGGTCACCAACAGCCAATTGTCTATATAAGGGAAAACAGTAATCCCTAAGAGGTGGAGATGAGCTGCCACGACTACCATGCCCTTGGTAAAAACCCTGGGGGCTGTGGACAGACCAAACGTTAGAGCGGTATATTGGTATTGGTCTCCACCCACTGCAAAATGGAGGAATTGATGATGCCCCTGACGTATGGACAGATGGAAATACGCGTCCTTGAGGTCGATGGTAGCCATCCAAGAGTTCTCCTCCAACAACTGAAGGATTTGGAACAAGGTAGTCATTCTGAACTTTTTGTAAGCGATACAAGTGTTCAAGCCCCGGAGGTCCATAATAGGCCGAAGGCCCCCATCCTTCTTTGGAACAATGAAATAATGAAATAATGGGAAGAGCCTGTGAAGAGCTTGAGGAACAGGTTCGATAGCCCCCTTCTCCAGAAGAGATTGGACTTTGGTCTTTAGGGCCTGTGAGGGTGGTGTGACGATGACATGTGGGATGGGTGGTGACTCTTGGAACTCGATCGCGTACCCTTGAGCAATAATTGTAAGAACCCAGGAGTCCGTTGTGATATTTTCCCAGGCATGGAAAAAAGGAGATAACCAAGTGCCTCCAGGGGCAGCAGTGAGTGCAGGAAAGTCCGGTAGGGCAATAATGGGGGAGTAAAAAACTCTGCTTGGGGTTGGCAGGTTATTTTGCACGGGATTGTCGAAATTGACCATGAAATTTCTGTTTCGCTGGGAACGACTTTCCCTGTTGAGAATGGTATCTGTTCTACCAGGGTTGATCCAGGGAGCAATGGCTCTGAGATCTGCGGGACCACGGACAAGAGTATGGCTTCTGCTGGAAGGAACGCGTGGAGGAAGAAGCACTCAAAGTACGGGAAGCCTCTATGCTTTTATCAAGGTCCTGTAAGATGGTATCAGTTGATGAATGCAATAGGCCTGAACCGTCAAACAGAAGGTCCTCAATGGCAGACCTCGTATCATGATTAAAAGTGGTAGACCTAAGCCATGCATGTCTACGGAGGGTGACAGCAGATGACAATGTTTTGCCAAAGGTATCAGCTGCATGCTTTGAGGAGTTGAGCTGCTGCTTTGCTACTAACATGCCCTCCTTCTGGATCTTCTGCAGGGAACGGCGATGTTCTTCCAGAAGATGATGGAGAATGGTAGATACCTGATCCCATAGAGCAAACTGATAACGACCAAAGCAAGCAAGATAGTTGGTCGACTTGATTCCCAAGGACGCAGTGGCGTAGAATTTCCTACCAAAATGCGTCTATCTTCTTTCCCTCTTTGTCAGGAGGAGAGGATGCACAATGCTTGCCTTTGGACGACGATGTGACCACTAGGGAGTTGGGCTTAGGATGATTAAACAGGAATTCTGCTCCCTTTTCCTGGATTTTATATATCCATAAGATTTTAGGTCCGACTGATGGTCACACCCTTTGCCTACTTTGGTCCAGGGATAGGAAGGCTTTTGCTCTTACAGAGTACAGAGAGGCTTCAATGAGCTGGACTTGACAGGAATGTTCTAACAGATTTATCCAAGTTGACCACTAAACCTAATTGGGAACAGGTAAAAACAACCATCTCAATATGTGCTCTCAAGAGATCTTGGGTAAGCACCACAATGAGCCAATTGTCTAGGTAAGGGAATATGGTACAGCCCTTAGTATAAAGGTGGGGCTACAACCACTGCCATACAGTTAGTAGACTCTGGGAGCTGTGGCAAGACCAAAGAGGAGGTCTATGTATTGGAACACCTCCAACCCCTGATGAAAATGGAGGTACTTTCTATGTGAAGGGTGAAAGGCTATGTGAAAGCACATGACCTTGAGGTCTGGGATGGTGAATCAGGAATAAGGAGAAAGAAACTCAATGACAAATGACAGAGATACAATTTTAAACTTTGAAATCCTCAGAAACTAGTTTAACTCTCCCAAGTCAAAGATTGGCCTACAGCCTCCACCCTTTTTTGTTGACAAGAAAAAAAAATCAAATGGAAACCATGTGACTTTAGGCCCCCAGGGACCTTCTCCACTGCCCCTTTCTGAAAGAGCTTCTCAAGCTGAAGGTGAAACACTGGGTATGGATCATTGACTACTGTGAAAGTGGGAGAGCATGGAGAGAAGGAGACAAGCTCCAACGTATATCCACTACTATCTATGGACAAAACCTAAATATCAGAGCATGTGGAATGCCATGCGTCATAAAATTTGAGCTGACTTTCCCCTAAAACTTGAGGCATCTGTAAAAACTGGGACAAAGAATTTTAGTGGTTGCTGCCTCTGGAAAGTTTGGTGGCTTGCTGACCTAGATTTTGGAATACTTTTCCTCCTAGCAAATTGGGAAGACTGGTATGGATGCAGAGGATACAAATAAGGTGCCTGCACTTGCTAGTTTCCCTGTTCCTTTTAGAAAGGAGTAGTAAATCCATGCTGCCTCTAAATGAAACACTGCTGAGGAGCAGGGGCTAAAGAGAACATACCAGGGACTTTGCTGTTTGATTATTTTCTTCACTGTTGACAAGAACTCATCAGTAGCATGAGGGAAAAAAGGCTGACTTTTCAAAGTGAAAGTCTTTGACTCTACAGCATGTCTTCAGTGGGAGGGTGGTTGTACACTGCCAGTAGTGTCTCATTAGGATCTCCACAGGGACCATGGACCTGGCCAAAACATCAGCAGAATGCCTACCTGCATTGATTTCCTGTATGGAAAGTCTGACTGCTTCTGACTGGATAAGCTTAGCCAGTGATCTAGGTTCTTCAGGTAGTTTATCCAAATACTGTGATAGGCTTTTCCCAAAGGAAATCCATAATTACTTGATAATTCACCACTTGAAAGTTGAGGGCTGCAGACAAATAAAATTTTTGCCCCAAAGAATCCAAATGTTGGCTTTCTATAGCTGCAGGAGACAGGTGTTGGCCAGTGCTCTGACACACCTGCATGTCCTTGTAAACTAAAAAGGAAGGAGGTAAATGGATAGTCAAGAATTCACATGAATTTTGCTTGTCTTTATATAAATTTTCTATCTTATGAGTGGTGGCCAGAGTGGAGGCTGATTTCTGCCAAATTGCGGCTGTCAGGTTTGCCAAGCCCTCCAGAGCTATAACACAATGCCATACCATATCCTCATCTGGCTCATAAAAGGAGAATATGAGTGGTAAAAAAGTGAAATAGGCTTCAGCATGTCTGATGTTGCTCAGGTCATGCCTTGAATCTAGAGATTGGGAGTGGTGACCAGACAACTGTCATAAGTACTCTGGAGATATACAATAAGGATGGCATTGGGACAGAAGCCTAATGACAAGAAAAAGGAGCCCGGTCCAGTCATACCAGCTGACCCACTACGATGCTCAACTGTTCTTCTGAAAGAGATCTGTCAGGGGACCAGAGTCAGTCTTCTTTTTATGTTTATGTTTTTTAAGTTTCTTGGTGACTGGTTCAGAATGGAAACAGAAGGGACACTGACGAGGCCAGAGATGGAGACTGAGGACATCTGAACTCTGAGGCAGATGGTAGAGAAGCAGTTCTCTTGGGTGGATTGGGAGTCTTCTTACTGGTCAGAACAGCCAGAGCCAATCAGATGGTGGCCTGGAACAGGGCTCTATTACAGGACCTGATTGGGTTGACCAGTCCAAGAAAGGAGGTTCTGAGCTAGGAAAAGGCTTAGGCAGGACCAAAGTTGACGGCCTTTTCCCAAAGCATGGCCTTCAGGAAAAAAGTCCTACTGGAGCATGCCTTGGGTGTGAAGTGCTGGCAAATGGCACAGGCACTTACATTATGGGACTCACCAAGACATATGAGGCAAAGCTCGTGTTCATCACTGTGAGTCATCTTGGTCCCACACTTCATACACTTCTTGAAAAGTACCTTGGTAGCGTAACTGGGCACCACAAGCAATAGCAGAAGGAACAAATACACAGGGTAGACTGATGGAAAGTCATCTCAACTTGCTAAAGAACTCAGCTGAGGAAAGGAAGAATGAAGCATCAAAGATCTACTAAAAAGAGGCAAGGGAAGGACAGAGATCACTGGAATGCTTCTATTCATACAGTGGCAAAAAAGGAAGGGGGCGTCTGCCCTCAGAGCAAGTGATGGCTTGAATGGGAAAACCACTGTGTCAGCTCCGGAAGGATCCAGATACCTCCCTTTTGTTATTTTAAAAATATTCTGTGGCTGGCCTGTGCAGGTGCAGTCCCAATGTGCAGCTGCACCGAAGATAGAAGATGAAGACCTCTGCCTGAGACCCTGGAGAGCCACTGCCAGTCTATGTAGACAATGCTGACTTTGATGGATCAGAGGTGTGATTCAGTATAAGGCAGCTTCATGTCATAAGGTTGCCAGTCTTCAGGTGGGCAACCACCAACAAGAGTCACATGAAAGTGAAACTGGCAAAAACTCGAAGGCTCCATGTTGCACGCCTCTTAAAGACATATATCCACTTTCTTGGTCGAAATAATCTCACTTCTCCAATATTAGTTGAATTTTACTTTCATAAATCCACATTAAGTGAAATCACATCAAATATTCAACCTGTACACACACCACAATGGGCAAAACTGGTTTAATGTCCTGTTTCGCTCTACAGCTTTTTCCCAGCTTCTGCAATTTTTTTTTTAAAATTTACATTAATAACTCTATTATTTGGAAAATCATTACTTCAAATTCCCAACTGGTTACCCATAAATCAAGTTCATCTAATAATTACAACATACTTCTATGTTTCTTCTAATATTCTGCAAATCACTGCTAATTACAACACAACATATTTCCATATTGCTTCTAATATTTTGCAAATCACCATAAGTTACCCGTAAATCAAGTTCATAACCCCAAATATAACTAACCTCAAATGTATTTAATTTTAACTTTCCAAATCTCTTACAATGCTGTCTCAATGACTTATCCTCTTAACCTCCATTACTAACTCGTTCCAAGATGAAACCTGAAATGCGGTTTCCAAGGTGGGGCCTGGAGATCCCTTGCCTTTACAACTGATCTTCAGCTGGCAGAGATCAGCTCTCCTGTAGAAAATGGCTGCTTTGAAGGGTGGACTCTATGGCATTTCATCCATGCTGAGACCCATCCACTACTCAAACCCACCCTCTCATGGATCCACCCCCAAAGTCTCCAGGTATTTTCCAATGCAGACATGGCAACCCTACCCATGTGTATCGTGAGGACAAATAAAAATAAAACACCTGGAGATAGAAAGTAACCTTTTTCTTTTTTCCTCAGTTTGTTTACAAAGCAGCATGTCTTATGACAACTCTGAGGTTAACCATGCAATTTTAGGCAGAGTTTTAAAAAAAGAAAAGGTAGTCCCCTGTGCAAGCACCAGTCATTTCCAACTCTGGGGTGACGTTGCATCATGCCGTTTTCATGGCAGACTTTTTATAGGGTGGTTTGCCATTGCCTTCCCCAGTCATCTACACTTTCCCCACAGCAAGCTGGGTACTCATTTTACTGACCTTGGAAGGATGGAAGGCTAAGTCAACCTTGAGCTGGTTGCCTGAACCCAGCTTCCAATGGGATTGAACTCAGGTCATGAGCAGAGCTCTGGACTGCAGTACTGCAGCTTACTACTCTGTGCCATGAGGCTCTTTAGGCAGAGCTACACCCTCGTAAATCATTGAAGTCAATGGGCTTAGTCATAAGTAATCTGACTTTTGATTGCACTTGAAGCTTACCAGGTTTTCATAGCAGATGTTACCTTTCTCCTGGTGGTTCTCCCCATCTGCTTTTTGGAGCTGTGTGCCCTGTCTTATATTGCATTAAACAAGTACAAAATATTCAGCACAGTAACATATTCACTACTGCTAAAATGAAAAACCATTCATTTTTAAAGCAACCTCTTGTAAAATGAATTTCTATTGATGGAATGTCAATGAGAATGGACAACTGAACATGAAAACAAACATGAATTCTGTTTGACTGAAAGCCTTAATTCTATTCCCAATGTAGCGAAAATGCAGAGTACCTTCAATAAAACCACAAATAAAAACTTTAATAAAACCACAATAAAACCACTTGCTACTGAGTAAACCAGAAAATCATCAGGACACATACTCTTAATAGAGATGCATGGCTACATTAGGAATAAACCTTAACATTAATAAGTCTCTAGAAACTTAATCTTCCATTTAAAGTACATTTTCATTGATTCTTCTGAAAATCAAACACAGTGTTCCTTCCTCATGGACCTCTACAAGGTTTCAAATACATGGTGAAAGCAAAGGTGTGTTATTTATCAAATAAATATGCAATGATGGTCTCATTAAATGAGTTATATTTATTGTATTTTCCTTTTGTATTGCTATTTTTAGAAAAATAAAATTTTGCTGTCAATTACATTTCTTTATTTGATTTCCAATTAAACATAGAAAAAATACTTCTTGGTAATATCCTGGGAGACAATCCTCCACATTCAGCTACACATATTTTAATTTTCTTCAGGCCACCAAGAGCAGAAGCCACAGGGATTAATGTGCACTATTCAGCTGTATTTCTTTAAGAATTTGTTTAATGTCTGGTATATTCTCTGAATGATTTAATTGCATTTTTCTCTCTTTGGAGAATTCACTTTTGCATCTTCCTCTTCTTTTGAGAAGCTCAGAGTGACATATTTTCATTTCTACTCAGGTATACACGAGTAAGAGATCTCAGCATTTTAAAATGTAATGATTTTTTACAACACAGCAGACATATCTTATTTTCACATTTTTATATGCTTTTAAGCATATAAATATTTAGATTTTAAATATAATTTGTGTCACAGTTGACCAAGAAGCTTCAATAAATGTAATGGTTTTGCCAATACAAAATAGTCTTTCTCTTTCTTTCTTTCTTTCTTTCTTTCTTTCTTTCTTTCTTTCTTTCTTTCTTTCTTTCTTTCTTTCTTTCTTTCTTTCTTTCTTTCTTTCTTTCTTTCTTTCTTTCTTTCTTCACCCCCTGATGCCAAGCCAGCTGGAACTGTGTTCCTGAGTTTTTTTTTTAAAAGCTACATGTGTGTGTGTTTGACCAAGGCTATACAGGCTGAGGGATCTTCGGAGAGAAGTTGCATATTCATCGTCTGCAGAAGTTTCCAGAGTCATCAATTTGGCATAAGCTCGACAGGATCCAAACCTTCTTTTACAATTTTAAACATCTAATCTACAAAGGACTGGTGTTGATTTGGATAAACTACGGAAGAAAGGTACTGATTGCTATCTCTTCATTCCGGGACTAATTAAAGTTAAACAAAACAAAAGTAAAAGGTGGGAGTTGGAAATACTGAAAGTCTGAAAGGAGAAGAAGATAAGGGGCTAAATTTGAACTTTGTAAACTTAAAAGACAGTGTTAAAAGAAGAAAGGAATTTATTGTTTAGTCTGTGGTTGAGGAGGCAGCCCCATCTTCACAGATCTGCAGCGTTCACAGTCAACACAGGAAATAAGTCAGATATCGTGAGATTTCTCTACCAGTGAAACGAGATTTGAAGGCAAAAAAAGCAGGAAGTATTGGAGGAGGAAGAAGGAAGTCAACAAAGTAAACAGCCTACTCTAGAATTATAATACCAGAGAGAAACATCGGTGGCCATTGTTGTTGGGAGGACTAAGTTTTAACATAGTTTTTAAAGTGATTGGGACATTAAAAATTGGTGGAGTTAACAGATTTGACAATTAAAAGATTACTACTGTTGGATAGTAGATAAGAAGATTTGAACTAGTAAAAGGGAAAAAAGAAAAAAAAATTAAAGTGAAGCAAAAGTTGTGACCACAATATTGGGAGAAATAAAAACTTTAAGCATTAATATCTGAGCCTGGAAAGCTCAGAGGACAGCAAAATTGGGTGCATTGGAAAGGGCAAGCTTCACTTTATCAAACCTGATGGTTCAAATTTAATCTGGTGAGATCAAAATTTTTGATTTTTTTTTACATGTCAGACCCGAAACAAATTCGTGCTAGGTCTGCTTCAATAGAGAAAATGCAAGCTCAATTAGATTCAATGGAAGCCAGAATAATGAAGGGGGTAAAAGAAATGATAACTGCCTCTAAAAAAGAAATAAGAAAGGATATCGAGGATACAAAGAAAGAATTAAAAAAAGAAATAGAGAATCTCAGAAATGACACTGTGGTAATAACAAAGAAAGTACAAGAAGTGGAAGAGAGAGTGAAAACACATGACTCTACCTTGTTAAAATTACAAGAAAAAGTGACAACTCATGACTGCAAACTGATGGAAACTCAGATCCGTCTGAGAGGTGTACCTGAAGATGAAGAATCAGACCTGAAAGAATACATAATAAAAATAATTGCAGAATTTTTGGAGGAAGATCCTGAAGGGAATAGAAATATGTATGACTATATGTATAGAGTAAATTCACTCTATGCAAAAAAGAACAATCTGCAAAGAGATGTGGTCATAAGATTTATGACAAAAGAAATGGTGGGAAAGATCATGAATAAAAACAGTGGGAGGCAGTAGAGAAAGAATTATGAAAGAACTGCCAAGACAAGTGCTAACTGACAGAAAGGCATATAAAAAATTGACAGAAAAACTATGTGACAATGGAATGAGATATAGATGGATAATATCTGAAGGTTTGAGCTTTGAACTTCAAGAGAAAAGGATTACAATCACAAATACACAGGAACTGCGTAAATTTTATGAAGAAAATACAGAATTTGCACCATGATGGATTACAAATTGATATGTAAATGGACTAAATTCACCACAAAAAAGAAAGGCAACTTTTCATTGGATAAAAAAACAAAAATGTAATATAGTTTGTTTACAAGAAGTGCATATTAGACAAAAGGATTATAAATTTCTATGGAATAAACAATTGGGACTAGAATTTTTTACATTGGCTGAACAGAAGAGAGGAGTAGTCTTTTATATTAATATTTGTTATATTATATTTATATTAGCAAATGTCACCCCCATCTTTAGAAAGGGTTCCAGAGGAGATCTGGGTAACTACAGGCCAGTCAGTCTGACTTCAATATCAGGAAAGTTGGTAGAAACCATTATCAAGGACAGAATGAGTAGGCACATTGATGAACACAAGTTATTGAGGAAGACTCAGAATGCGTTCTGTAAGGGAAGATCTTGCCTCACTAACCTGTTACATTTCTTTGAGGCGGTGAACAAACATGTGGACAAAGGAGACCCGATAGATATTGTTTACCATGACTTCCAGAAAGCTTTTGATAAAGTTCCTCATCAAAGGCTCCTTAGTAAGCTCAAGAGTCATGGAGTAAAAGGACAGGTCCTCTTGTGGATCAAAAACTGGCTAATTAATAGGAAACAGAGAGTGAGTATAAATGGGCAGTCTTCGCAGTGGAGGACGGTAAGCAGTGGAGTGCCGCAGGGCTCAGTACTGGGTCCCATGCTCTTAAACTTGTTCATAAATGATTTGGAGTTGAGAGTAAGCAGTGAAGTGGCCAAGTTTGCAGATGTCACTAAATTGTTCAGGATGGTAAGAACCAGAGAGGATTGTGAGGAACTCCAAAGGGATCTGTTGAGGCTGGGTGAGCGGGCATCAATGTGGCAGATGAGGTTCAATGTGGCCAAGTGCAAAGGAATGCACACTGGGGCCAAGAATCCCAGCTGCAAATACAAGTTGATGGGGGTGTGAACTGGCAGAAATTGACCAAGAGAGAAATCTTGGGGTCGTGGTAGATAACTCACTGAAAATGTCAAGACAGTGTGCGATTGAAATAAAAAAGGCCAACGCCATGCTGGGTATTATTAGGAAGGGAATTGAAAACAAATCAGCCAGTATCATAATGCCCCTGTATAAATTGATAGTGCGGTCTCATTTGGAATACTGTGTGCAATTCTGGTCACCGCACCTCAAAAAGTATATTATAGCATTGGAGAAAGTCCAGAAAAGGGCAACTAGAATGATTATAGGTTTGGAACCCTTTCCCTATGAAGTAAGGTTAAAAGGCTTGGGGCTCTTTAGCTTGGAGAAACGTCGACTGCAGGGTGACATGATAGAGGCTTACAAGATTATGCATGGGATGGAGAAGGTAGAGAAAGAAGTACTTTTCTCCCTTTCTCACAATACAAGAACTCGTGGGCATAACCGTTCAAGTTGGGTTAGAACGGATAAAAGGAGGTACTTCTTCACCCAAAGGGTGATTAATATGTGGAATTCACTGTCACAGGAGGTGGTGGCGGCTACAAGCATAGCCAGCTTCAAGAGGGGGTTAGATAAAAATATGGAGCAGAGGTCCATCAGTGGCTATTAGCCACAGTGTGTGTGTGTGTGTGTATTTGGCCACTGTGTGATACAGAGTGTTGGACTGGATGGGCCATTGGCCTGATCCAACATGGCTTCTCTTATGTTCTTAAACAAGAATTAGACCCGAAATTGGTATTTAAAGATAATGATGGAAGATATATAGCGGTATAAATTACTTTGAATGCCAAAAAAATGTTGTTGTTGGGACTTTATGCTCCAAATGGTGCTAAAGACATTTTCTTTAAAAACATTACACATCTTGATTAAGTGTCCTATGAGCAAATTTTATTGATGGGGGGCTTTAATGGAACAATTCAGAATACGATAGATAGATCTGGGATGAAAAAAAATGATAAAGAAGGGAAATTGCCAAATTTTATTGAAATGGTTAAACAGGAGAGTTTGGAAGATATATGGAGGAAGTTTAATCCTGAAGTGCGGGATTATACCTTCTTTTCAGCTAGACATAGCTCTTTCTCTAGAATTTACATGTTGTGGGGCACTAAAGATTTGGGACTTATAACATAGAAAATAGAGATATTACCTAAAATAGGAGCTGATCATAACCCAATAATGTGGATTACAAAACTGTCAAAAAAGTCAAGAAGATGGAGATTAAATGAAGATTTACTACAAAATAAAGAAATAGTGACATCTCTAGAAAATGAAACCAAAGTGTACTTCCAAGTAAATGACAGAGAGGATACCTAATTTCAGATGGTATGGGATGCCCACAAGGCAGCAATGAGAGGATTACTAATAACATTGAATAATAAAGACAAGAGAGCAAAAGATAAACAGATGTTGGACATTCAAAATGAAATTAAGAAAAAAGGTGAACTAAGGAAAAGGCCAGGAAAAAAGAAAATTATAAGGGAGATTACAATATTGCAAGCACAAATGAGACATCTGTTAAATAAAGAATTGGAGTGGAATTTGAAAAAAATTAAAACAAAAATCTTTCGAGGGAGTGAATAAACCTGGGAAATATTTGGCCTGGCAATTGAAGAAAAAGAGAGAAAGTAAAATTATTAATAAAATTGTGGCTGATGGAAGAGAGATGGTAGATCAAGAAGGAATAGAGAATTTTTTAAAAAATTATGCTAAACTATTTGAACATATGAACATATGAAGCTGCCTTATACTGAATCAGACCCTTGGTCCATCGAAGTCAGTATTGTCTACTCAGACTGGCAGCGGCTCTCCAGGGTCTCAAGCTGAGGTTTTTCATGCCTACTTGCCTGGACCCTTTTTGGAGATGCCAGGGATTGAACCTGGGACCTTCTGCTTACCAAGCAGATGCTCTACCACTGAGCCATTGTCCCTCCCCTAACATATGAAGCTGCCTTATACTGAATTAATGAATGTGATAAGAATGAATGGGAAAATACCAAAAACATGGAAGGAAGCAGTAATTTCGTTGATTCTAAAGGAAGATAGAGATGTCACTAATGTAAAGAACTATAGACCAATCTCATTATTAAACAATGATTATAAGTTATACACAAGAATCTTAGCAGAACGGCTTAAACAATATCTAATAAACTTTATAAAGGAAGACCAAGCGGGTTTTCTCCCTAAAAGGCAAATAAGAGACAATATTAGAACTGTTGTAAATATTGTAGAATACTATGAAAGACACCCAGAGAAGGAAGTTGCATTATTCTTTGTGGACGCAGAGAAAGCTTTTGATAATTTGAATTAGGACTTTATGTTTGCAGTAATGGAGAAAATAAAGTTTGGGGAAAACTTTATAAGAATGATAAAAGCAATTTATACTGAACAACGCGCAAGGTTATGTATAAATGCAGATCTTACAGAAGAAATGACAATCAGCAAAGGTACAAGTCAAGGTTGTCCGCTTTCACCATTGTTGTTTATAATTACTCTTGAAATCTTATTGATGCAAATACAAGATGATGAAGAAATTGAAGGAATGAGAATTAAAGGATTTTCCTATAAATATAAAGCATTTGCAGATGATATAATGTTTATAAATGAAAATCCTACGCAAGTAACACCTGTGTTGTTAGCCAAAATACAAGATTTTGGAGAATTGGCAGGATTTTATGTTAATAAAGTCGAAAATTTTGTGTAAAAATATGCAAGTAAGTAAACAAAAGGAATTGCAGAGATTAACGGGATGTGAAGTTACCCCTAAAGTAAAATATTTGGACATGGAAATAACAATGAAGAATATTGATCTGTTTAAAAACAATTATGAAAAGTTATGGCGTAAAATGGACGAAGACATGATAAAATGGAACAAGCTTAATTTGTCACTGCTTGATAGAATAGCTGCAATTAAGATGAACATTTTGCCGAGAATAATGTATTTGTTTCAAACTATTCCAATTTGGTGTAGTGCCAGTTTGGTGTAGTGGTTAAGTGTGCGGACTCTTATCTGGGAGAACCGGGTTTGATTCCCCACTCCTCCACTTGCACCTGCTAGAATGGCCTTGGGTCAGCCATAGCTCTGGCAGAGGTTGTCCTTGAAAGGGCAGCTGCTGTGAGAGCCCTCTCCAGCCCCACCCACCTCACAGGGTGTCTGTTGTGGGGGAGGAAGGTAAAGGAGATTGTGAGCCGCTCTGAGACTCTTCGGAGTGGAGGGCGGGATATAAATCCAATATCTTCATCTTCTTCTTCATCTTCAATTGTGAAAGACAGTAAACAATTTAATAAATGGCAAAGAAAGATTTCAGAATTTGTATGGGCCGGGAAAAAAACGAAGGATTAAAATGAAAGTTTTAACAGATGCTAAAGAAAGAGGAGGATTTCAACTACCAGATTTAAGATTATATCATGAAGCAGTTTGTCTAGTGTGGATAAAAGATTGGGTGACGCTTTTGAATAAAAAACTTTTAACGTTGGAAGGTCACTGAAATAAATTCGGCTGGCACGCTTATATGTACTATGGAAAGAAAAAGTCGGATGTTTTTTTTCTCACTATTATATAAGAAATAATCTACTAAATATTTGGATGAAGTACAAGAAATATGGTGATGAGAGAAAACCACTATGGATAGTGCCAGCAGAAGTAATAAGAATAACAGCTGAGACAGAAGAGGAAAAAGGGATGACATATAATCAATTACTAAAAATACATAAGAGAAGCCATGTTGGATCAGGCCAACGGCCCATCCAGTCCAACACTCTGTGTCACACAGTGGCAAATTTTTTTTTATATATACACACACACTGTGGCTAATAGCCACTGATGGACCTGTGCTCCATATTTTTATCTAAACCCCTCTTGAAGGTGGCTATACTTGTGGCCGCCACCACCTCCTGTGGCAGTGAATTCCACATGTTAATCACCCTTTGGGTGAAGAAGTACTTCCTTTTATCCGTTTTAACCTGTCTGCTCAGCAATTTCATCGAATGCCCACGAGTTCTTGTATTGTGAGAAAGGGAGAAAAGTACTTCTTTCTCTACTTTCTCCATCCCATGCATTATCTTGTAAAATACAAAGCGGTAAAATAGAATTGAAAACTGCTGAAGAGTTGAATAATAAATATGATTGGTTTCAAATGCAACAAATAAAAAGTTTGGTGGGAAGTGATGTTAAAACTGAAGGAATAAGACAAGAACAAACAGAAATGGAAAGTGTTCTGCTTGGAGATAATGAAAAATTAATTTTGAAAATCTATAAGTAACTTTTAAAATGGTCTATGGAAGATGAAGTAGTGAAATCTCAAATGATTAAGTGGGCAATTAATGTAAATAAAGAAATACAGATGGACACATGGGAATATTTGTGGAAGAACTCTATGAAACTCTCAACATGTCATAGTATTAAAGAAAATTGTTTTAAGATGATGTACAGATGGTATATGACTCCTAAAAAATTGGCAAAGATGAACAATATGATGCCAAATAGATGTTGGAAATGTAAAAAACATGAAGGTTCTTTCGACCATATGTGGTGGACTTTGAAAGAGTGAAAGGTTTTTGGCAGATGATTCAACAAGAGATTTCTAAGTGTAACGGGAAAAACCTATTTATACGTTACCAATTTCAGCCGGATCAATAACGGAGGCAGCGGAGACGAGGAATCAGGAAAACAGCGTTCTTTATTTAACGTGCACGGGCCCTTGCACACGGGCTTCAGAGAGAGTCTGGACTCTAGGCTCTGAGCAATGACTGCAGTTACCTGCCGTCCTTTATAGGGTGTCTCCACCCACTCACTACCTAACACATCTCAGCTTCCCAGGTCCCTGGGACACTGACAAAAACATGCATCAACCACAATTTATGTGATGTACTAGTCTGTTGCTTCATCTTCCTAGGTTCGTCTACCTTATAAGGGCCTTTTCTCGTTGCCAGCTGTCCCTAGTTTCCTTATTGAGAATATTACCAAACCCATTCCTTATTGCTAAATTGCTATTAACCTGCCTATATGTTCTACCTTCTGCAGAAAATGAGGAAGTTCTTCTTAAGCTTGCCGCTGGTGTCTCAGCTGTCCTGTGGTTTCTCTTGAAAGGTCAAGAACCTTTCGTCACCTCTCTGGTTTCCTTTCGCCTCAGCAAGCTGACTTCTCCTTTGCTTAAACTGCCACAAAAGACTAAAAGCACTGTTATTTTTCTTCATTCCAAGCACTGCTAAGCTATCCGTATTGATTAGATATTGATATAATTTGTGCCTTTTTGATCCTCTGCCATATAAGATCTTGGGATACGAATTTAACAAAGTTGCAGAGACTTTTCTGTTGGGATTACAAATGGAAAAATTTCCAAAAGAAGATAGAACTTTAATCTGCTACTTGCTCTCAGCTGCTAGGACATTGTATGCACAGTTGTGGAAGCAAGAAAAAATACCAGAGAAATGGGATTGGATTCTAAAAGTTATGACATGGAGTGAAATGGACAAGTTAACAAGAACCTTAAGAGACTATGATTTAGAAATATTTAAGATGGAGTGGAAAAGTTCAGAAGATACGTAGAAAAAGAGTGGAAAATAAAAGGACATTGGACAATTTTTGATAATGACTAAGTACAAGAGGGAGGAAGATATTAATTTTGGTTCTTATTAATTAAGAGTACCTTTAATATTAAGATTTTAAGTATATAACACCGGCAGGGGTCAAGTAACGGGGGGAGGGGTGGGTAGAAAGTAATATATGGGATAGATAAAAAAGTAATTATTAATGAAGTAAGAAATTGAAATTTATTACCATATGTTACTAATAAAATTGTTTGAAACAAAAAAATACCAAACAAACTCAGTTTAACTGAACTCAATACTCAACTGAACTCAAGCGCCTTCCCCCATTGCCTTGATGTTGTTTAATGTTCCTATCACATTCTGTGTGAAGAAGTTTTGTGGTTGTACAGTAGTTTCCTGTGCAATACAGTCATGGGTCAATAATGCCTTATTAGATAAGCTTCGTTCACTCTGTGGATGCGTTTTGCACCTGCACAGGTGGTAAATTCCATCTTCCCAGGTTTTTTTTAAGAGCAAATCACTCACACTTTATGTCTATGCAGCAGGATCCATCATTTAAATAACACACAATGCATATGTTGTCTGTTTTTGAGCCTATGCAATCATCCTCTGCACTTATCTTTTCCACGTCATTAAACATAGTCAAGTTATTTTGACGAAAACTAACAACCTGTTTGAAACTGGCTCCCATTACTGCCTCATGTGAGGAGGATGTGAACCAAAACAGTGGTAATCTAGTACCCTATTATGACACCCAGTAATGTCAGCTATTACACCAAGTGCTCTACACTAAAATGATACTTGTGATAATATTCCAGAAATGTTGTGTCATTTACATAGGCCAAATTTCACAGCATATCTATCTATCTATCTATCTATCTATCTATCTATCTATCTATCTATCTATCTATCTATCTATCTATCTATCTATCAGATGGTGGACACAAATCCGGCATTAAAATGGAAACACTCAAAAACAGTAGGGAAGCATTTCAGTCTCCCTGAGCATTCAATAATAGACTTAAAAGCTGCATTACTTCAGCAGAAAAAGAGCTTCTCCCTGGGAGACTGCAGGGAGAAGCTCCTGGGATAGAATTCACATGCCAGATTTGAAACAACCAAACAAACTCAACAGGGACGTAAGCCTCCTTACATGATCATGTGCACTATTCAGATAAATCTTCACTAATTCATCAACAGTTGTGAATGGCCCACAGGAGCCAAGTTAAGTATTTACTTTTTGATTAGATCTTGTTTTCCTCCATGCTCTGTATTTCAATGCAGCATACTTATGTCCTTGGCAAATGGGCCTTCTGACTTATCTTTGTCATTCTTCCCTCCACCCCCCCCCCCCCAGTTTGCTGTTTTAGGTCTTAGTATAAATCTGTCTGCCAACTGAATGTAACATTTCATGTTTCTAACGAAGTGGGATATGGCTCACAAAAGATTAAGATAAATTTGTTAGCCATTAAGATGTTTGGTGTAGTGGTTAAGTGTGTGGACTCTTATCTGAGAGAACTGGGTTTGATTCCCCACTCCTCCACTTACAGCTGCTGGAATGGCCTTGGGTTAGCCATAGCTATCCCAGGAGTTGTCCTTTAGAGCGCAGCTGCTGTGAGAGCCCTCTCAGCCCCACCCACCTCATAGGGTGCCTGTTTTGTGGGGAGAAGATATAGGAGATTGTAAACTGCTCTGAGTCTCTGATTTGGATAGAAGTGCAGGATATAAATCTGCAGTCTTCTTCGTATAAAAATCTTAATTATTTGGGAAGGCTATTAACACAGATGAACACTCAGTGAAACCCTGTCTCCAAGGTGACACAATTGTTATGAACATGACATTGGGGGTTGTGGCTGGACGGCTACAACAGAGCTGGCTGAAACTTAATCCAATGAAGATGGAGGTCCTGCACCTGAGTCGGGGGGGGGGGAGGAGTTGAGTCGGGAATCAGGCTGCCCACCTTGGATGGCATGTTGTTTATGCCAGCCCAGAAAGTTAGAAGCCCAGGGGTGGTCCTGGATGCCTTGCTTTCCAAGGAGGCCCAAGTCACCATAGTTGCCAGGTCTTTTCTATCATTTCTGGCAGGTCAGACAACTGGTCCCATACCTCTCCCTCCTCCCCCCTCCCACCCAGGACTTGGCTACAGTGACCCATGCAATAGCTCCATCCACTCTTGATTACTATAACTTGCTTTACACAGGCTTCCCCTTGCGGTTGATCTGGAAATTCCAGCTGGTGCAAAACGTGGTGAGGTGCTTACTAACTGTGCTGTCTGCATAGGCACAAATTAAGCCATCGCTACATCAATTGTACTGGCTACTGATTTGAGTACCAGATCTGCTTCAAGGTACTGGTATAGACCTTCAAAGCCTTGTGAGGCCTGGGACTAACATACCTGAGGGACCACCTCTTTTCATATGTGACCTGGAGAGCCTTGCACTCTGCTGAGCAAGATCTGATGGCCAGCCCTAGGGATGTCTGTTTAGCCTCAACCAGGTCCAGGGCTTTTTCTGCCCTGGCCCTGACTCAGGTGGAACATACTTCCATATGAGATCAGGGCCCTGCAAAACCTTGTACAAGGTCTCAATACTGTTTAACATTTTTAACGAGGACCAAAACATGTATCACAGAGTCTGAGGGAGCCTTGTTTTCTGTACAAGGAGGACACAGCTGGCACACCAATTTCAAATGGAAAAAAAGTTGAGAATCAGTTTATTCTCATCCAAGTCACTACCTACAGCTATATTACAAATTGATCTATACAATCAACTAGCTACATCTAAACAGGGAATAAAATTTTGAGCTGGTTACTTCACCAGGCAGGAAAGAGCACAGTCTCACGATGTTTCCTTGGGTTATGAAAAACAGTGGAATGTTGTGCATGCTTTCATGTAAGAGGTGTGCATATTACCACCAACACTGTGATTAGTCTCTCTCCCCCCACCCCCGCCTCCAGCAGAACAAGTGAGTAACTAATAACAAAACTGATAGTATGAGACAATTTCAGAAATTCAGTGGTTGGGCAGTCACTGGAAAAATAGTAAACACCCCAGTTTGTCAGTGATAAGATACCAAATAGCAATTATTCTCCCACAAATTTATTCAAAGCAGTTTTACATCTACATTAACTCTGCTAAACTCCTTAACGAATAACACATGAAAGGTCATAATTTCAGTATTCAGGAATGTTGTGTATGATGCAAAACTTGATATCCTGAAAGCATACGGTACATGAATGCAAAATATGATTTAAGCTTAAAAATTTAATTATTGAGAAAAAATAAACTAGCAAGAAGCTATAAATAACTTGGAAAAAAAACACATATCAACTTTGACAGTTCTTGTGCCTACAGATCCACACACTTGTTTGTTTTTTTACCATGACTACCTAATTGGAATCTGAGCAGATGTTTTCTTGATTAACAGTATAAAAATTGTGATACTAATGAGTTAAACAATTCTTTTTTTTCAAATTCACAGGGAATAAATAATTCAAAAATATGGAACAAGATTGAGTATGATTTTTTTTACACATCTGGCTGGGGGGGAACTGAAGTATAATGTGAAATTAGTACTGAAGAACTGTAGAAGATACAAAAAGCAAAATGGTTCATGCAACAGACAGAGATGGAAGGGGAAAGACAGACAAGAATGGTGCAGTACCACTGAATCCCTCTTTTAAAAAAAAAGTCTGGTGATCTAATCAGGTTAGAATTTTTTGAGCTTCACTGTTAAATCTTCATCCTGCTCTGATCAGTCCCTTGTAACATATTAATTCAGTAGATACTGTAATCTTTCTGGAAAATAACCCACTAGGAGAGCTATTCAAACCATCCAATCCTAAATCCAAGTTATTTTATGTAAATAATCAGAGTCTAAATTACATTTTAATATACTGAATTTCAGATAACAGTGCTAGTTAATCATACATAAGAAATTATTTGGGGGAAAAAACCTAAAGATAAAAGATCTCCAAACCATACAGTACTCAACACACCTATACATTTTACAGGTCAGTGTCTCAAGTTCTTTTGTTCTCAGTAAGGGTTGCCAGGTCTTACCTGGCTGCTGGTAGGAGTCCCCAGTCCTCTTCCTGGGAGTCTCTGATGTGTGTGCTTTGTGTGCACACTTCATGATGATGTTACCCAAAAGTGACATCATCCAGGACTTTTTTGTAGCAGGAACTCCTTTGCATATTAGGCCACACACACCTGATGTAGCAAATCCTCCTGGAGCTTACAGTAGGACCTGTAAGAAGAGCCCTGTAAACTCTTGGAGTATTGGCTACATCAAGGATGTGTGGCCTAATATGCAAAGGAGTTCCTGCTTTAAAAAAGGCTTGACATCATCACACTCAGCATGTCATGTGGAGGACATTCTATCATCTAGGGGGAAACTCTATGGGTACCATAGATTTTTTACCCAAATGTTAGACTGTCCCCATATGTTGTGCCCGGTACAATGACAATCTCTGGGTGACATAATCATGCTGGGCACACTGGAGTTCTTTGGGGTGGGTCTCCCCATGCTGGCCAGCTCTGTGGTGGGGGATTGGAGGCCCCAAAAGTGGGGGAGCCCTCACCCTCATCAGGGGAATGGCAACACTATTCTAAGTGTTTCTTAGAATTCTATTTATGTAATGCCATTTCTATTTCTGCTTCTGTTGTGCCATTTACTGCTTGCTTAACATGGCATGCATATTTCTGCTTGTTTCAGAATTGTATGATCTTAGGTCTATCACATGGTTTATTGGATGTTTCACCTTATTGTTTGTAGTAATTTACACTGTTCAATTCATCTCAAGTATCAGTGGGAAAGGCATACTACTAATAGCACAAGCAAACAAACATATAAATACCAATACGAAATCTAAGGCAGCTAGCACACAGTGATCCTCCTCTAAAGCTATGGATTATGAAAAGTGTCCATAATTCACCAAAAGTATGCATTGATTATCACTTGTTAGCATCAGGGAGTTAAGATGCCTAAATGTATGAGGGAGAAACAGTGGTCTGCTTTCACAAGATTGTGGGTTTTAATTAACAACAGCTCCTGGAGGCTAATTACGTAGATCAGCAGGGTGGAGCTGTGAGAAGGGGTGTTTAAGGTTTTACTAGTGGGACTAACAACAATTTCAAGAGTGAGTAATAACAGATCTCTAGTATCACATCTGCTTTGGCTCTAAGAGGTGCAAGCTGATGCAGAGTCAGGCTCACCTTAGTTTATTGATTTCTATGATTTTAAGAACACCTGAGTTTGCATAGGATTAGTCTGTACAGGCACATTTTGAAAAGCAGAATTCACAGTGGAACATGATTAGAAGGGGGGGAAAGGAGTGAAAAAAATCGATATTAGTATTAGTACAGAATTAGTTGAAAGAAGTAGCTGTGGCTCACTTGTGGTGCAAGAAGTATATTGAATAGCAAGAATTTGTGCTATGGGAAGAGTTAAAGGTAGGGAAGACATTGGACATCTCAGTATGTGCTGTTCAGACTGGGAAAGAGGACTTCCAGAGGTCAATGAGGTACCACAGATGGATAGGACACTTTGCTATTTTTCACTTTTCCCCCTGTGCCTCCATTTCTCTTTAACTCCCTCCCATCTCATTTTGTCATGCCATGTGCTTGACTGGCACTCAAGGCTATGAACTTACATTGCAGTGTAAACTCCAATCGATGATGCAGGATGCAAGACTAAAAGCGAGAAGGGAGCAAGCGTAGGTAGCTTCTGAACAGTTTGTTAATTGGAATAACACAAAATAATGTCAGAGAGCAAGAAACCTATTCCTTAGTTCACTAAACAAGATGCTGGTTGTGAGAAAATGTGGGTGATGAAGAACAATCTTGAAGCATCTTCTACACCCTACAGGAATGCCTTATGGTATGAATATACACTAGTGATTTCAGGATTGTTTTACTGTGTGAACTGCCTTCAGTAGGTCTCCAAAGAGATGGTATACAGATTTTCTTTAAGCATGCATACACACGCATGCGTGCACACACACAGAGAAATAACGTGAGTATTGCAAAACAATCAGCATTTTATTCCTTTTTGGGAAAAAAAGTCTGCAAATTACATAAGAAAAAAATACAAAACATGGGGAATTCATTTTGTTGAATTTTCATATTCTTATTGATATGCCTATACCCTAACAGAAATTAATGATGAGACTGTGAGCAAAAATTCATTTCTCCCTTGAAGTACATGCAATACCATTTTGATTTGAAACTGATGCAAATCATTAATCTTTTTGGCATAAAAGGTTAATTATTCAGCAAATAAAATTTAGAAAGGTGACTTTGTAGCTTGGAGTAAGAATGAACATGCATGCCACCTCCTTAGAAGACCAGAACAATGGAAGTTATGAGAGCAATTACCTATATAACAACAGCAAAAAATGTAGAAAAGTTAATTTCAAGCTGGCTGGCAGATACTCTGTTAACTTACTGATAAATATACTGCGTATTTATGTTTTCTTCCCACTGGAGGTGAAATACAGGACACAATTTATATTCTGTTGCATCTGTGGACAACACTAGAATTTGAAAATAGGAGTAGATGTCATTTAAAAAAAAACTGCTGCCATGGGGAGTTAGACCAATCGCAAAATGTTGGGAAGTTCAATAACAGAGGCATCTCTTTCTAAATGGGTACTCCTTTAAAAACACAAAGACAAGACCTCCAAACCCAGTGAAGTGGCAAAATGTCCAAGGGCACCCACTAGAAACTACTGTTCTAAATAGATTTCCCATTGGGGGGCAGGGGATCCCCTGGTCTGGAGGCCCTTCCCTGCTTCAGAGTTATCAGAAAGTGGGGGGCAGGGTTTGGAAATGTCCTCTGGGTGCTCTATTATACTGTATGGAGACTCATCTCACAGGGTATGATACAGAATTGATCTATGGATATCTGGGGCTCTGGGGGGGGCTGTTTTTTGAGGTAGAGACAAAAAACAGCCCCCCCAGAGCCCCAGATATCCATAGATCAATTCTGTATCACCCTAACATCTTTAACACCGCCCCCCCCCAAGTTTCAAAAAGATTGGCCAAACATGGACTAAGGGTGAAATTCTAGCCCCAAAAGAAGGTGTCCCCATCCTCCATTATTTTCAATGAAGTGAAGGTATTTAAAAGGAGTGTGGTACCTTTAAATGTAATGACCAGAACTCCATTTGGAGTTCAGTCATGCTTGTCACAACCTTGCTCCTGGCTCTGCCTCCAAAGTCCCCAGATACTTCCTGAATCAAATCTGGCAACCCTAGTTCTACAGCAGTACCAAAAGTAAAATAATAATTATAAATTAATTATTATAATATACTAATACAAGTGTATTAGTGTCTTATCCACACTATGTCTGCTCCTCAGTTTTGCAAATGTTTAAGATGCTTTAACAACTATTCTTGCGAGTTTAAAGCAGGAGTATCGATGTTGCTTTCTGTAGTTTTATATCATGGAACAATCATGCTTTTTTGAGGACAAAACCACACGATATAGCTCAATCGTACAACTTCTTCCTGCTGAATTAATCCCAGATTGAAAGGTCCTTTGTAAATGAACAAAGAGACCCATGAGATGCTAGTCCTTAAATGTTAACAGCAATGCCATGGAATGAAGCCGTAAGAGAAGGGCCCCTTTCACATTACTGTTTTAAAGTGGATGTTATCCCTTATTGCCCTGGTAAAGCAATACAAGGACTGAGGTTTCATACAATAAATTTCACTCTGTTAATGAGCTATCTCTGAAGTAATCTGGCCATTTCAAACAATGCTGTACTCCCCCCACCAACCCACTCTTTTTCACTGCACAATCTTCCTTGAACCTCAATGGTGTGGCTGTAGCACTGAAGTGCTATATTGGTCAAGCACTATGTTGGTCAACTTATAGCAGGGCTGTCAAACTCACTTGTTATGAGGGCCAGATCCAACATATATGTGACCTTGTCGGGCTAGACCATGTGTGTCATAAAATGTAATGCTAGGTAGTAGAGATATAAACTTTATATAGGACAGAGAAAAACACAACTAAATACTTTTTTAAAAATTAAATAAAACATGCTTAATAATAATAATAGTAGATTTTATATGTATCCCGCCCTCCCCGCATAAGCGGCTCAGGGCGGCTAACAGCATTCTATACATTTACATTAATGGATAAAAACTTTAAATTTAACAATTAAAAGATCAGACATATAAAAAACAGTTAGTATATTTAAAATACATAATTTAAATTAATTTAAATTTAACTTTATCTGGCAGCGATAGTGATATTCTGACGCTGGTTCTGCCAGTTTAAATAGTTCCATAATGATGTAGATGGCGGATCCCTCATTCACAGCAATTCAGCAGTCAATGTCGGTGTATGCTTGTTTAAAAAGGACGGTCTTGCAGGCCCTGCGAAACTGGTCAAGGTTCCGCAGGGCCCGCACTTCCTCCGGAAGCTGATTCCACAGTGCAGGGGCTGCAGCTGAAAAGGCCCGTGCTTTGGTGTTCTGGAGCCTGATCTCTCTCGGCCCAGGGATGGTCATTTTATTTTTTCCAACTGATCTCAGTGCCCTCTGGGGTTCATATGGGGAGAGACGGTCCCTTAGGTAGACTGGTCCTCGGCCATATAGGGCTTTAAAGGTAATGACCAACACTTTGTACTGGACTCGGTATGTAATTGGCAGCCAGTGCAGTCCGCGCAGCCCCGGCCGTATGTGCTCCCATTTTGGGAGCCCCAACAGTAGCCTGGCCGACGCGTTCTGCACCAGCTGCAACTTCTGGGTCCGGCACAAAGGTAGCCCCAAGTAGAGGGCATTACAGTAGTCCAATCTTGAGGTGACCATTGCATGGACCAAAACATTAGCATTCATTGGTCGTAAAGGTGGTTTCTTTCTATCTCTCCCATGTGTTTTACAGCAGTACCAGCTAACCAGACATATGTGGCTTTGTATGATTTTATCCATTAGCAGTTGGTTGCTAAAATGGTTATGTCTGAATTGACACAAAAAATCAGTTAGCAACTGGCTGCCAAAATGGGTTAGAAAGGCTGTCTGAAAGGGGTCAAGGTCTTTAAGTTTAAGATTAAGTTTCAAACAAATTCTGGCAGTATAGTTTTTGTTAGAATCCAAACTTGAATGTAGTATTGTTCATGGCTAACATATTTTAGTTTCCAAAGACTTACATTTGTTTAATGTACACACTCATGCGGGGGGGGGGGGGGGGATGATACAGAATTATACTGCTAAGGCAGAGCTGAGTACCACTTGCTTGCACTGGAGTAGGGGCACTGACCAATTACATACCTTAAAAATAGCAAACTTCCAGCAGATAATTGAGACTGGCAGGACTTTATTTGAACAGGAACACACAGGAACACAGTTCCTGTTGGCTTGTCTTCATATGCTGTCTCTAATTAATTGGACCCCAGTAACTTTACCTACTATGTAGAAAACAAGCAAAACCTAAACACACACAAAAAATTAGCATATCCCCCCTTAATATTGACACTTAAAGAATTCAGTAGCTAGCAACAGTTTCAAGCAATTTTTGCAGTGCTGTCTTTTTCTTGTGTTCTATTAGCAAGGTGAATTTTCAGCATTTCTATGACTTCCATGTAGGTGTAGATTAAGAGTGGGACACACACAAAAAGAGATGGAACTTGAACACCATAACTGAAAAGTGCTCCTCATCTGACAGGTTAAATGCTTATTGGTGTTTAGAGAAAATCTAGGATTTTGAGAGAAAGCATTAACAAAATACTTTTGCACATTTGGGTTGAACCAATTAATAGAAAGCCCATTTAGTTTCCGCATTGCTACAAAGTTATGATTTATTAGTTCCTTTTTATTATATTTCTGGTCTAATTGTTCCAGACTAGCAATGTCACATGAAGTGTTATGACTGATCAATTTCTTTCTTACCTTGAAAGTAACCATAAAGTGAGAAACTGCTTTGGGAAACAATATTTAAAACACATTCCCATTAACCATACTCTGTTTCAAGTGACAAATAGATCTTTTAATCACTTCCCAGCAACTTTGCATTTAATTGCTTTGAGCATTTTTTCAACAACCCTGTTGTGTCTTTTTAATAGCTGAAAATATTATAAATTGCCTTCTGACTATAATGATTTTTAAAGTGATAAAGAAAAGCGATAGTTATGCTCATTCCTTAACAAAAAGGAATAGTGTAACTTATGGGTACTAAGCTGTATAAACACATAAAATATACCTAAGGGTAAATATTTAATGTTGTAGAGTAATATTTAACAGCATTTACAAACAAATAGATTAAATATTTTGTTAAACTAATATCTCTTTTGTGAGTTTCAATATGATGTGAATGGCCTCATTTAAAGGCAAGTAGTGTGTGCTTTGAATTTTCAGCACACTTAATGATTTCCCTATTATGGATTCTGGTTCTGTGCTAGCTATGTGTGGCATAATAGCTGTGGTTGACTTTGCAGCATACCCCCCCCCCCCTTTTTTTTAACTTGTAAAAGTTAGCTTGAGAATATTCTGGTATTGAGTTTAAACTCTTTAATTAGGAACTCCTTTAGCTTGGCAGTCAGTTATCTTTTGCCTGAGCAATGAGACTGATAAAGCTAAGTCAGTGGGAATTTGCCCATCTGACTGATGGACACGTTTTCCTAATTCCTTTTTAAATTCTAAGCTAGTTATAGTCAAAATATGACCTATTTAATAGAAGCAATTTTTTTTTGGTCTTTCCAATGCTGTTTTGTTAGCAGTTTTAATAGTGGCTGTACTTTGGTCTGCTTAATTAACAGTCTCAAAGCTTACCAGTATACAGAAAGGGTGTTGGTCACCACAGGAGAAGAAAAGTAGCACAGCCTCTCTGTATTTGCTGCAAGATTAATTTTAGGAGTAAAACTCAGAAGCTCAAAAGTTTTTAAACAGTAAGTTCTTAACAATTTTATTATTATCTTAATACTATTGTATATTACTTATTGGATTTTATTATCTTTTCTGATGGGGGAGTGAAGTGAATACAGCCCATAGAGCTCTTATACCAATTTTAATTTTATTCCTTATACATCATTCATTCATAATTGTTATAGTTAAGTTTGTGGCAACTGATTAAATATTTAAACTTGAAATATGCTAGAATGAACAATAAAAGACCAAGTAGGGAGACTCCAGATGAGATAACAACACCAAAACAAAGAATACTTGAATCCACATTCCCTCCTCACCCCAATATATTTGTTATATTGAACTCTGACATCTCTGTCCTTGAAACCGTCAGTGAAGACTCTAACCAAGAAAAGATAAACATTGATTTACAAGGGAAGAAAACTTTGGACTCCTTTATTAATAGTCTGCCCTTAAGCTCAAAACACAGGCAACACAAACTCACAATGTTTAATTAACTTCTGAAATGGAGGGGAGAAGGGAAACACCATATTTAGTAAGAAGCTCTTCAGCATCTAGATTTGCCTAGGAAGACTGGCAGAATGGAAAGAATAACCCTTTCATATTTAGGGCAAACCACGCAGGGAATAGGTTAAATTATCTTATTGCTAAGCCTAATGAATGGTCGCTAGCTCTCCACTTGGTTCTCCGAGAGATATTGGTTATTATATCAGAAGATATGTATTAAAATGTTATTGAATTCCAAGGAGAGATCCATTATAGACTGGGAATGATTTGTAGATTTGCCAGTTTCTAAATTGGGTTTGTGTGGCTTTTTTTTTTTTTTGTTAAAACACAGGGAATGGTAGCTATCTTTGAGTATGCTGACTGTAAAGCATTTATAATCCAGGAGATGCGAAGAATAAATGGGCACAAGTCTGACATCAGAAAAGAAAACATTCAAAAATGAGTGGGGAAATATTTAAGCTTCCAGAACATTCAGATGATGACCTAAGAGCAGCTGTTCTCTTGCAAAGGAATTTCAATGGGAGGTTAGAAAGAGAGACTGCTGAATTGCAACTGATAATGAAGTTCAATGCATCCTTTAGGACTAAATTGAGACCAAGGTTTCCTGTCTCATTACCAACACCTACTATTGTCATTTGGCATCCAAAATCATTCCCCATGATATAAAGACCAATGGACTCACATTCTTTAATTTATCCCTGAAATCTAATAATCCCTTTATTTTGGTTTCTACTCAATTCCATTTTGATCAAAGAGAAACTCGAACAGAGGAAGGGAAGGAAACGAGGTTCTGCAAAATGTCACAATTTCATTCTGTAGGTACTTAGAGGAAGCAGTGACTTCCTATCCTTCTGCTGGACCATCATCATTTGGTGTTTAACATAAAAACACTGCAAGGTCTGAAGTTACATACTGATGCACTGATTCCTCTTTGAAGACATATTAAAGAAAAATAAAAGAGAAATCCCTATTCTAAAGAGGGAGGGAAGAGAGAATAAGAGGAATCAATGGCTGTATTGAATTTTGTAAAAAGAAACTCCCCTTCACGTAAAAACGCTATTCATAAAGTCCCCCCCACCCCCAGTAAGAACAAACAAAGTTGTTTCTATACTGGAGAAAATGAAGAAAAAAAAATTAAAGAGCACTTGCCAAACTACCCTTTACAGCTTTAATACCTAACCTGCATTACCACCTTAGTAATAACTAAGCCTTAAAAGTCTATCATGGGGACCGTAATGGACAAAATGAAATATACTAACACTAGAAATAATGCCCATTGTGGGGAGCAATACAACGGGTGCTAGAAATTTGCCATGGGTGAGTGCCATGGCCTCGGGGGGGGGGCACGCACTGGGGATGGAAGGGAAATATAGAGGGAGGCAAGATATGTTGAGAAGACAGCTGTAACCATCAACCTGTCACGGCTGGAGCCGGGTCAGGCAAAGTCCAGGGGCAGTCCGAGGTCTGTAGCCAGTAAGCAGGAGGGTCCGAGACACCAAATCCGAATCACTGTACAAGTATCGCAGGTCCAAGGTCCAGAAGCCGAGGTCAGGGAGTCCAGAAGTCACAAGCCAAAGTCAGGGAGTCCAGAAACCAAAGTCAAGCCGGAGTGGATGCTAGAACGTCAGGGAGATGACTAGTTGCTTCCACAAAGCCTCCTCCCAAAGCCTACAGCTATATAGCCCTCTGCTGGCTGTTGCCCATTTGGGCTAATTGCTGGCTCAGAGAGGCAGCCAGGATCCTGTTACAACTCAAGCATCCTTGCTCTTAGAAGGGCCAGAATCCTCTCAAAACTCAGGGCTCAGGGAGCGTCTTGCTTGTGAGCGTGCTGCCCTCCTCTGATCCCTGAGGTCCTGATGGAGGCGGTCACGCACATGCGCCACCCGAGGGGGCGAGGCAGGGGGGCTGGGATCTTCTCCAGCAGGAGGCAGGGGCACTTGTGCAGGTGGCAGGGGCACAGTTTCTTCTGCAGGCTCAACTTCCTCTGCAGGGTCCCCAGCACCCATGACACAACCTTCCTTTATCTGCCCCACTGACTTCAGCTTTCCATCTCCTCCCGCCTCCCTGCAAGTTTTTCTCCACAGTGGGGACCAAAGCAGTTTACACATTTTCCTTTTCCCCTTTTGATCTGCACATCAGTCCTATGAGGTAGATTAGGCTGAAAGTAGATGGGTGGTCCAAAATCACCCAGTCAGCTTCCACAGTAGGAATCTGGGTCTGGAAGACCCTGCTCAGAAGTGCTGGCTGTCATGTCACAGTGGCTGTCATAGGGGGACTGCTGCTGAACAGGAACAAGCAGCCAGGCCTAGTTAAGTCATGCCAGTCAGATGGCAGAGTGTGCTGCCAGGCCTAGGGTAGGAAAGCTCCAGATGGAGGCTGAAGATCTTCTGGGATTGCAGCTGAACTCCAGACAACAGATCTCTTTCCTAATCCTGGATAAAATAACTGCTTTGGAGGATAGGTCCCCAGCTGGGGCATCTATCCTCCCCAAAGTGGGGCCTCTATCCTTCTGTAGACTCCACCACAAAATCTCCAGGAATTTTCCAACCTGGAGCTGGCAACCATAGCCAGGAGTGGTCCCAATGAGTTCTTTCTCTGTCAAGGCTGGATGACAACATGGGAAATGAGGTTTAGTGTGGCCAAATGCAAAGCAATGTACATTGGGGCCAAAAATCCTAACATGTTCATGTGGTCTGAACTGACGTAGACTTACCAAGAGAGAGAGAGAGATCTTAAGAGTCATGGTAGACAACTCACTGAAAATGTCAAGACAGTGTGTGACTGCAATAAAAAAGGCCAACTCTATGCTGGGGATTATTAGCAAGGGAATTGAACACATATCAGCCAGTATCATAATGCCCCTGTATAAATCAATGGTGTGGCCTCATTTGAAATACTGTGTACAATTCTGGTCACCATACCTCAAGAAAGATATTATAGCACTGGAAAAAGCGCAGAAAAGGGCAACTAGAATGATTAAAGGGTTGGAACACTTTCCCTATGAAGAAAGGTTAAAGTGCTTGGGGTTCTTTAGCTTGGAGAAATGATGACTGAGGATGATGTGATAGAGGATTACAAGATAATGCATGGGACAGAGAAGGTGGAGAGAGAGAATTACTTTTCTCCATTTCTCACAATACAAGAACTAATGGGCACTCAATGAAATTGCTGTTGGGTTAGAACAGATAAAAAAAGTAATTCTTCACCCAAAGAGTGATTAAGTCATTGCCACAGGAGGTGGTGGCAGCTACATGCATAAACAGCTTCAAGAGGGGATTGGATAAACATATTGAGCAGAGGTCCATCAATGGTTATTAAAAAGGTAAAGGCAGTCCCCTGTGCAAGTGCCAAGTAGTTACTGACCCGTGGGGTGACATTGCATCATGAAGTTTTCTTGGCAGACTTTTTGTTATGAGGTGGTTAGCCAGAAGGTATAGATGGAACTCTCTGTCTGGGGCAAGTGATGCTCTGTATTCTTGGTGCTGGGAAGGCTTCTAGTGTCCGGGCCCCACTGGTGGACCTCCTGATGGCACCTGGTTTTTTGGCAACTGTGTGACAGACTGCAAGACTGGATGGGCCATTGGCCTGATCCAACATGGCTTCTCTTATGTTCTTATGGCTTTCCATGGCAGTTTCCCTCCTCCTTCCATTAGCTAATCTAGGGAAGGCTTTCTTTCTCTCCTCTGTGAAGCAGTATTTCAGTCCTCAGCCAATGAAACACATCAGACCTTGAGCAGTGGCCAATGGTTGATGCACATCCCTCAGCCAATGGGAGACCTGCATTTGGCCACCACACAGTGTGTTATAATAAAATGATAGGTTATACATTTCTGGATCCTTGCTTTCCTTTGTCTGTTTTCAACTGTTTGAGTCTTGTGCTGTAGGCAAGAGGCAGAGCGTTCACCTAGCTTGTTCAATTGAATTCAGTTCTGGAAATTGTGTACTCACAGAACAAATGGTTCTATGTTAATGCAGAATTAGGGTGTTTGTGTGTGCACATATGGATTTCACCTTTCTCTTCTTGCTGTCTTATCTCAAATGCATTTGGGACTTATCAAATTCCACTTATTCCAACAGATCATGTTTTCAAGTAAGTGCCTCAGGAATACATTGATAAAAGTTATTGCCCTGACCTGGATAGCCCATTCAGGCCTGATATAGTCAGATCTCGGAAGCTAAGCAGGGTTGACTCTGGCAAGTACTTAGATGGGAAAGCTCATTGGAATACCAGCAGTTGGGAGGCTGGCATTATTCAGTCACCTCCCTGAATATCCTCCATGGCCCCAGTAGGGGTCAGTCATCAGGGGTCAACATGACTTCCAGGTGCACACAAACACACTCATGCTCACACAGAGATAGATGATAGATAGATAAATGGAGCTATTTACATTTAAAATTTTTCCCATTTCCAATAAATTTTACTGTCTTAAATATATGTGGGTGTATAGAATTTTTAACTTTATTTATTCTAATGATGATGGTAATACATCCTCCAGTTTTCTATAATGTATCACAAGCAAGCAGACTCCCATGCTGCCATTGGTGCATAATTCACTCCAAGTTATTCACAAAAAGAAAATTGTGCACCAAATACAGAATTTCTTTGAAAGTCCAACAGCAAACCCAGTGCATCACAGTTTACAGTGAAAGCAAACTGCTGAAATGAAAACAAGAAAATGAGCCCAGTTTATCTCCCAGTTGGGAATATGGACTCCCAAATCTTAACATCTGTAAATGTAACGGACTGTAAATCTGTTAGCAGTCTTTTCAGTGCTACTCCCCACAATACTCTGTAGGATACAAAGTGGTTCTCCCCTCCCCCCTTCTCCAACAAAACCTGCATTATATTCCAAAGAGGGAAATAACTCTTCTCATTGTAGTGAAAATTATTTTCTTAGACATTTTATAATTTTTATTGCTTTAAACTACAAAAAAAAAGAAGCATTGCAGAGAATACATAAAAAAGGCAAAAAAGGGGGAAAAGGGCATTAACAGAGTGAGAAAAACAGAAACAGAAACCAGTACAAATATATCAATTATAATTTTACCTCCTAATAAAATATTGAAATCATTCTACCTACAAGTATAAAAATCTCCATAAATTTTACCTTCCTTTCTCCATTACCAGGAAAGAAAAAACATAAAAAACTTATTTTAATAAACTAGTAATAGCAATGTGGATGTAAACATTGCTTCCTAAACACAGGTATAAATTACAAAGAACAATTTTTTTTTTCAAATCTCTCTCAACGCCAAATTTTATCTAGTTTACCTTTAGCACAAATTTGATTATTGGTTTAACAAGATCCTTATTAAAACAAGCACATAGGAATCATTTCTTTATCCTTAGTAAATTTCATAAGATACAACTAAATAATTTGTCTATCTCAGTCTATAACATTTCTCCAAATAAGATATTAAAAACAAATCTACCAAGTTATCAAACCTAGCAGATTACACAGCAATAATGCTACCTGTCTTTTCAACCCTTAATCCAACTCTTACAGCATTATAAGCAATGCCACTAAGAAGGCATACTGAAAATACATCTACTATATAGAGAAATATGTTATCTGCACTCATGACTATATAATTACAATTTTACCAGCGCTCTACTTCTTCAGAAGCTCCCTTGTTCTTTTAAAATCAAACATATGTTCATTATTAATGGTTACATATTTATTTATTCACAAGGAAAAAGAACCCAAATTCCGGAATCCTTCTTCCCAAAGGTTAAAAACTTAAGTTCCTTTAATTTCTGTAGCAATATTACATCCGAGGCAGCCCATTTAATCACAGTTGCCTTTTAAAATCATATACCACTTCTTAGTCAGAGTTCCATGTCCATCCATTCACAAAAATAAAAGAAAAAATCCAAAAACCTTTTTCCGAAAAGCTTTCCATATCTTGATTTGTTGATTGGAATGCAACTTTTCTCTTCTCAACATGGCTTGCCACCTCAACCACGGGAGGAAGAATTCAACACCATTTTCCCCTCTCAGCCTAATTCCACTGGGTCTTGCTTTCCAGCCAGGTTTTAAAACTGCGACATAGGAGTCCATCTTGATTTTCCTTTGTTTATTTTGAATTGTATCACTTTCCCCTTCCAATTTCAGAGCTGTCAGTACACTCTCTTTAGCATTCAGCCCCTGTAGATTTGCAATTTCATTAGCTGTCAGCATAAAACCACTCATTTGGTCTTTAAGAAGCTGCATAAATGAGATAAGATCTTCTTTCAGAGAAATGAGATTTGAGAAGATATCTTTTCCATGAGACATTTCGCTAAGAAATTCCATTTTTCTCTGATAACAAAACCCAGATCAGCTTGTAAACTAGCTTCAAGCTTCTGCTAATCCACTTTCACGACAGCTCCATCTAAAGCTTTAAATGGCATTCTTTCAAATACAGTCAGGCGATAGAGAGAGATCTCTCTAAAATATATAACCCTTGTGTTCAGATCGTATTGAGACTTCTTAATAATCTCTTTAGTATGTGTCCAATTATAATCCGGGTCGATTTTAGTAAATGTATTCAATCCAATTTAAATAGTTAAGATTGCTCATGGCATTCCAAGGCCTCTTGTTCTTCTTTTGAGCTAGTCTCTCATTGTTATATAGAATGATGCATCAGGGAATAGAATTAGAAAAACACCTACTTGTTAAGTAGAATCATCGCTCTAGGAGTAGAGAAATGCTACTTCAAAGACGTACTGGAGGAAACGAAAGCAAGAAAGCAGTCGGGTGTTCTTTTTCTGCTGACATACCAGATTTCATGGCAGTGGAGCTTCGGGACATACAGGGAACACAAGGACAGTGTCGATGCGCTTAGAGACCAAGAGGGTGATTCTTAGCAACGCAAGAATGAAGGCTGTACACAGTAGCTGTAAAACCACTATATACATTTATTTACATCAACTCACTCTCCTGACTGACAATATGCTCCGCTGCACTCCAACTCCATTAACCCACAATCACCACAATTACTCTGTACATTTATACATTGGACAGCCAATCAGCAACTTGCTGTGTCATGCTGACTCTGCTGGCTGATGCAATTCCTCTGGCAGCCAGCCACCTGCTGTCATGTAGATCATCTAAGCCTCCAGATCTACTTTCTGTTCTGCAGCACATGCTATAAGCTGTCTCTTTACATATAATAGTGACAGACAGCCGCCGCTGCGCCACTCCCTCCCCGTAAAAAACCCATGCCTTTTTCTATGGGAGCATCACTTCTGTGACACCCCTCCAACAGCCAGACTCAGAGCTGCCACAGAGAGACGATCTGCAAGCAGCTCTGAAGCCAAGATGACGGAGCCCGGAACCTGTATAACTCGAAAATTATTTTCTTAGCAGGTTTCTTCTGGGACATGTGCTGCAAAGAGTGTAAGAAGTTATGTACAAGGGCACTGTTTGGAGCAACAATGCTCAGCTGTAAAGCAGTGAAGATTGCTAGGCAGCTTTGTAAGAACTAGCATGCCCTAATGAGTCTACTGTTAACATCAGGTCCCATTTTGGGCAGGTGCTCACAGGAGCAGAGCTCCAAACCTCTCACTTTTATTGTGCTCTTTCTCTCCCTCCCCCCCAAAAATACTTGCTTCTGGGTTCCACTGTTCAAACCCCCTGTGCGAATTTTGCTGAACTCTAAGATTTGACAAACTTTCTAATATCTCCCCACACTAAAAAATGTGAAAATAACTAAAACATATAGAGCAGACGGATGGAAATCATCATCACGCCACTGTGGCCACACAGGATAAACTAATTTTAAAAGTATGAAGAGGGACTAGGCTGGGAATGGGATGGAACTAAATGGGAGAAGAATATGTAAGGATAAGCAGCTCAATGGAGGTGTGCTTAATGAGGCATGCCTAGACATGCTTGGCTGATAGAGTGCATTGCAGGCCTACCATGGCTTACTATATAACCTTACTATGCTATATTGTAACAGAGGCTTCAGTTTGGGGGTCAGCGGGCAGTAAAGGAAGCTGGACGCAGCAAAAGGCCTAAGTGTGCAAAATAGTACTAATGCAAATGGCTTAAGAGACCGAAGGTTAACAGAAGCGGAACAGCTTGCGGTTGAGCAAAAGGGGGTTTTCGCTTGGAGTTGCACGCCAAAAGGGAACTAAGTAAAAGGCAAGCAGCTTCGAAACTCTTCGGTATGATATGCAGTAATATTGTGTGTAAGCTGCTTTTAATGCAAATGTGTAATGCTATATAAAGTCTGTGCGCCCGAATGTTCTTTGCTCAGACGCCCATCTTTGGTCTGAGACCACACGTGTGTATCAAATAAATCCTAGCTGTTTTTCCTGATCTTGCCTCAAGCCTCCTTTGTTACGGACACCTGCCTTGATAGATAGAGCGGGCTCTTCCTGCTACATAAAACTTGGTGCCGTGACTCGGATGTGCTGGGGCTTTGGGGCCCCGGCTGCTTAGCCCGGTGGGGCCCGGCTGCTGGCGGGAGGCCCAGACCACGGTTGGAGCTCCCGGCCTTCTTTCTGGCTGACCGTTTTTCTGCCCGTCCCGTCTTCAGTCGACCCTGCGTGGACTAACCGGACCTGAACAGGCAACAGGAACCAGCTCTAATTTGGAAGACTCCGGATTGTAAGTATAGAACCTTGTGCACAAAGCTTTAGGAGCCCTAGGGTGGGCATGTTGGTGGAAGCCCCTCCATATGAGACGGCGTGGCGTGGGCCCCGTCTCGGAGGGAAGGCGCGACTGATCACCGCGCAGCAGCACCCGCAGAACCCTGCAGATTGGGAAGAGAGGGGCCCTCATAGAACCCTGATAAACAGGGAAGGAAGGGAGTGCCGCCTCCAGCACGGAGGAAAGGGGCCCTGAGGGAGTGCCGCTTCCAGCTGCAGCCTTCTAACTGTGTCTGCTTGGGAGGGACACGTTTGGTGTGCCCTCATTGGAGCTCCATTGCGCTCCCACGGCGATACAAAGCTGTGTTTGGAAAACAATTAGCACCGCTGCAGTGAAGGGGGTGCTATATCAAAAAACAAAAAAACAAAAAAAAGGGGAATAAGCAATACAGAAGTAACCTTTTACAGTAACAAGTCTGTCTGGTGTGCTTGTGGAGTGCATGATGCGTGTCTGAGACGATACCTGGTATCGGAGCAATAGTGGATCTGCCAGTACCTTGTTCCTTGCCCACGTGAGTGCGGTAAGCGGGGACCGCAGAGAAGCGAGTGAATAGGGTCCCCTATATGTCACCCCTCCCTGTTCGTATGTTTTAGTGGTCTGTCAAGTGGTGGGTAAGAGGACGCTTTATTGACTTGCCCTCATATGTGCTCAGGGGTGGGCTACTCTGATGATTATTGGTATTTAGAAGACCCGGGCTGGTGGGGTCCGGGCGACACCTTTCGGTTTGTGGTCAGCCCTTGGGTGGAACGGCTGATTTTCTGTTGGTAACACACGCTTTGTGAAAATCATGCCATTCAGTTGTGGCAAGCAGCCTGTAACGGCACCATGGCTTGGTTGATCAAGCGCCGAGCCACGGCTTCTGCTGGGAAGGAGGGCGGTTGTTGGGCCCGGTGGTGTTTCCTAAGAGGGGGACCGGGTGCTCGCATTTGTGTTAGGCAGGTCACATAGCAAACCGCCGCACCAGCTGCTGCCCATAGCCCCAGCAGTAGTGCCCAGCCACGGGGAAGGGCCCATCATATTTGGTGGCAGTTAAAAAAAAAAATAGGATAAGAATAAATGCGGGGAAGAGTTTATTTGTCAGGTCCAGTGTGTGAGCATTTAATTATACAAATTAAATTGTTTAAAGGTAGGGGAGTTGGGAGGAATGTGGAATGGAATATAGATTTTAAGAAGAAAGGGGACTTGGTATGGACCCCGTATTTTTGGGGTATATCCAGTGGTGATATTAGGTGGGGAAATCCTGAAAGACCGCAGACACCCCAGAAAGTCTTGTGGTTTTTACAGACTAATGAAGAAGGGATTCCCTCTCCGTTTGGAATAAGAGGGTCAGTTCCAGCCCAGTGGGCCCCAGATCCTCAGTTTTGGGGACGGTATCGATGCCACCAGTGCCCCTGGGATCCCAACTCACCTTATATAATTAAACCAGAGGAAGCTACGTGTGGACTCTGGGTGATCCCGAACCCCCACACTGGACCCCACGGCAGCGCCTAGAAGTTGTCTCGGGGGCATGGCCCACCCCGGGGCGAATCAGAGAAATAGTCATTTGGAAAGGGAAGTGGTGTACACATACGGGTTTATGTATATTTGGTGAAACACCACTAGAATCAAAATACCCCAGACACTTGATTTCATTGCAGGGTCTGGGTGGATCCTTGACCCTTCATGGAATCAGTATAGATTAAAAGCCAAGTTTTGTGCCACGGATAAAAGAATTAAATCAAAGTCTTGGAAGATCTGGGAGGCTACTGATGGGAGCTCCCAAGGTCCCACCTCGTGGTTTGATAGTGAATTGGCCACTACCACGGGATTGGCTCCTGGAACTACTAGATTTCAGGGAGCAGAATTGTACATTTATAGCTGGTTCTCACCCCAGAGGTGACCCAGGTCCAGAATGTTGGGACCCTGGGAATAAAATGCCATCTATCTCCTGGTATGATCAATGGTGGCCCTAGTATGGGCCACAGCAGCTTCTGCCCCTCTGCTTGTGTAACCATTACTAGAAGAGGTCAGCAGATGGCTCAAGCTTTAATTTACAAGTTCATATATCACTGTGCGGGAGAGAGAACCGTGTATAGATTTCAAGATGTCACATACTTGGGGTGTGACGATCAGGTATGCTCTGACCCACAATAAAATGCTGGGGGGAAAAAGATTACATAAATCTTGAATTTTTTTCCAAAATGCACTGATTGCATATGGTACATAGTAGCTGATGTCATCACAGTGATAAAAGCACCGTGGACATTAATTAGGGTGCTAATTAAGGGTCAAAAATAACAATTGACTATTAGTGGGTCAAAGATGGAGAGCAGAACGGATTGGGCCAAGAGGAACAGAGAGGGCTGTTTGCAAGGCAGTGTAACAGCCGCTTCAAATAGTGTGAAATATTTCTGTGGGGTTGCGTAAGGTTGGCGCTGCCTTGCTTGAAGAAGGGAAAAACAGGAAGTGTGAGTGTGGTTAGCTAGCTAGCAAAAAGGAAAACACCCCCCCCCCCGATGTTATGACAGGTGGCTTGATGAAATAAAAGCACCCCGGGAGAATTTCCGGGAGACAGTCCCAAGAACGGGCTGAGCCACGGCTTTCCGGTTCAGTAAACGGCATCTTGGAGCGGGATCATGAGAACCCAAATTGGATATTCTGAATAAGCTGTGGTCAAAACCACCTAGAACTATGCCAAACACCGACCTTTTTGGTTTTGGAGAATAGAGCCTCCAACTGCAGGAGTAGCAACAACCAATGTATTAATGATTGGCAAAATCTCATGCAGACCTTCTTGGTATAAACTCAGCCACATCCAGCTTGAGAGACTGAGAAGTTACAGTTTTGAGGCCCCACCCAGATGTAAAATGTGTGAACGGCCCTTAAATGAAATGACTTGGACAGGAGGTGTAGAAGTAACAAATAACTGTTTGCTGTAGGTAACATTGCGTATGTGGCTAGCTGAAAGAGCAGGTGATTGTTTGATATTTGTTATATTATTCTGTGTAAGAAACTGTATGAGAAGAGAGGCGTGCCCTGGCTCGCCTTAACATCAATGCCATATATGGGAAGACCCTCCCGGTTCTCTCTTTGTCCTTTAATAATATGATGATTGTAATAAAGATGTAGTGTGGTTCAATCATCGGAGGGTCATGGGACCGAAGTTATGTTGTTTGTTATCTGGGTTCCAGACCATCTATATGGTTGCAAAGTTCCTGGACAGGCATCTCAGTCTCAGGGCAAGGCAATCTTGGTCAAGGTACCCCCGGGAATCGGATGATAGAACACAGAGCGGTGTCTCTGTTGCCCCTTGCAGGGAGCTGGTCTCTTAAGCCCAACACAAAGCTCCCAGCTTCTTCCTTTTGCCACCTAGACTTCACCCTCGCTCCCTGCATCGGTTGGAACCAAAGAGCTCCAAATCTATGGGCTCTCCCAGAGAGAAGTTTTCCTGAAGCGAGTCCCTTGCCCCTGGCCATCTTACCTTCTCAGAAGAAATCCCGGTACAGCCATGTGATGCCCCTCCGGCAGATCCAGGCTCCCATCTGCCTATTAAGCAAATACCGGCAGGCTCCACCGGCAGACATGAAACCCATTAATCCGTGTGAAATAAGTAGAAAATCCTCCAGAAGCCAGCTGCCTCTTTGGAGCGCTTGTGTAGAGCCCACCGAATCCATTCGCCCACCGACCACGAAGTCACAGGTGCTCAGCCTTTGCGGCCTTTGCGGCTCCGAGTGGCAGGAAGCTGAGTCGAGCCTGAAGGAGGTTGGAGAGTTGCCGTTCAGCCAGAAGACGGAAGGCTGAGGGCATCCAGCCAAATAGCTGGCCCGAGAAGTGAAAAGGCCTGCAGGGGAAGCGGTGGGCTGGAGTGTTTCCTAAATAAGCTTTTCCTGTGCTGTTGCAGCAAAAGATAAAAAGAAAATACCCTGGCGAAGATGCGGGTCCAGATGGAGAGGCCCACTGCGGGAACCTCCAGCGGCGCCGAGGACACCTACAACCTCGAGATCAAAGGATGGGACCGATTCATCATGTTTAAAAAGCTGAATGAGGCCCTAGAGTTCAAAGACGCACAAGAGAGCCTCACAGCTGGGAAAGGAGCCTCGAAGACCCGGAAGCGGAGCGGTCAGAGACAGCCAAGCCCAGATGGAGAGGCGGAGAATCATCTGAAGGTCCTGATGTATGAAGTGTCTGAGCTCCTGGGTGTCCACAAGAAGGCCAAGCCGAAAGAAATGCTGCCCAGCAGAGAGCAGGTCGACCAGATCCAAAAGAAAGGAGAACTGACTGGCATCAAGGAAGTGTCGTGCCTGAAGGCTGAAGCCGGGATTGCGCCAGAGAGAGATGGCCAGGAAACAGTAGAAGCACGGAAGAAGCAGCTGGCCTAGTGCCAGAACATGGTGTGTGCCTGCAGAAGCCCCCCAAAGGAAGAAAGCCCCAAAGAGGGGTGAGCAAGGGCCCTTTGAAGTAAGACACTGAGTAATGTTAGACCTTAAAGAAGGTAAAGACTGTTGTTAAGGCTCTGGTCTAGGGCTACCGATGTCAGCGAGGCTGCCACCCTCCTCATTCCTGAGAGTGTAAGACTGGAGTTGGAATTCAGTACCAAGTGGAGTGCACCAGGCAGGATATGCTGTGATCATCCTGCGAGGGCAGAGCCAATTGCCCTGACTAGAACACTTGAAGTAGCAGCTGAAGCCAGAGCAAGCGTCTGCACCAATTCCACATTTCCGTTGACCCCCTGTGCCTAAAAGCCCGGTTTAATAAGAAGAATGATTTACATGGCAGAAGCAAGAGCAAAAATATTTTAAAAGTGCCTGCTAGATGTTTTTGAAATAATCCGTCAAGATTGCGAAAGTAGAAGAGAAGCGTAAGGCAGCAGAAAGAGGAAGTTATTCTTTGGCCAAGTGTCTCACCGCAAGCTGCTGAAAGGAGCAACTAGAAGCTTGCTGGAATAAGCCTTGAGTCAGCTGTGGTAGACAGTGTGCTACAGCTGTGACCGGATGTGTGTCCTGTGCCAGAAATAACCCATGACAGAGCCTGAATTGGCCTTTGGGGTACAGCATGTAGCAACCACCCCATTTAAGTTTTGATAGTGATTTTATTGAACTGCCCAGCTCACTGGTACCCCTGAGTTTTTGTGTGTTTACTCAAAGTATTGGAGTGAGGTCTTTTCCATCAGAATTAAGAAAGCCTCTAAGGTATTAGCCCCAGAAGAGGAAGAGAGAGGATATTGGTCCCTAGGGAGAATTAGGGAGTTGGGATGTGTCAGAAAGCTAGTTTTAGCCTGGCACATTGCCCAGCGCCTTGTTCAGGCTGATATGCTTGCCCAGGGAAGGGTCGGAAATTAAAGGTTTTGAGCAAGGATATTCATGTTTAATTACATGGGTTTAATGGATTCAGTTGTTAACAAGCTATATGTGCCATGTTTAAACGCGTGTTGGAGACTCCTTTCCATGGGTCTACCATCTTATGTATAAGAATCCGACCTGGACTCATTTTGAGTGAGTTCCCCCAGGCGCAGTTGGTTCCTCTATTCCATTTCCTGTTTAGATCCAGGATCAGGCTGTACCGGTGGGAGCGGCTGTCACACCCACAGATCAACCTCTGAGCCCTGCTTACCGGCAACGGTGGGGTCCACAGGCAACGAGCTGCCGTCACAAGAAGAAGCCATCAAAGGAGCCACCGGCTGATCATGTGAAAAACCTGTAATTGGCTTGGATGGTGTGAGGTTGGAGGTCAGGCTTGTTCATATGGTTGTCCTCTTGCACCACATTATCTAAGCTATGTCTTGGCTATGAAAGAGAGTCCTTGTTTTCCTGGGGTTGATTTTAGTATGTGTACGATGGCTTGTGAATGTATTTGTTGCCTACCAGTTATTACCGGTCAGGCCCAGCCAGGAAAGGTCAAGCTCAGCTTGAAAGAGGGGAATGAAGAGGGACTAAGCTGGGAATGGGATGGAACTAAATGGGAGAAGAATATGTAAGGATAAGCAGCTCAATGGAGGTGTGCTTAATGAGGCATGCCTAGACATGCTTGGCTGATAGAGTGCATTGCAGGCCTACCATGGCTTACTATATAGCCTTACTATGCTATATTGTAACAGAGGCTTCAGTTTGGGGGTCAGCGGGCAGTAAAGGAAGCTGGACGCAGCAAAAGGCCTAAGTGTGCAAAATAGTACTAATGCAAATGGCTTAAGAGACCGAAGGTTAACAGAAGCGGAACAGCTTGCGGTTGAGCAAAAGGGGGTTTTCGCTTGGAGTTGCACGCCAAAAGGGAACTAAGTAAAAGGCAAGCAGCTTCGAAACTCTTCGGTATGATATGCAGTAATATTGTGTGTAAGCTGCTTTTAATGCAAATGTGTAATGCTATATAAAGTCTGTGCGCCCGAATGTTCTTTGCTCAGACGCCCATCTTTGGTCTGAGACCACACGTGTGTATCAAATAAATCCTAGCTGTTTTTCCTGATCTTGCCTCAAGCCTCCTTTGTTACGGACACCTGCCTTGATAGATAGAGCGGGCTCTTCATGCTACAATGGGAGTAATGTTTTATTATGACAATTTTAATTCAAGAAGCATTTTAAGATAGATGCTGAACTGATATAATTTATATATGTAAATAAGTTATGGAAATGAGTTGTGCTAATGAGTTCCGGCACCTCTTTTTCTATGAAATGATCCCTGGTTAACATACATGAGGGATTTGTGAGCTCATACAAATTGCTTTCTTGGGGCTGAATACTTTGGCCACCAAATGAGAAGGGAGACTCACTGGAGAAGACCCTGATGCTGGGAAAGACAGAAGGCAAAAGAAGAAGGGGACGGCAAAAGATGATATGGCTGGACAGCATTACTGATGTAACTAACATGAATTTGAGCAGACTTCGGAGGATGGTGGAAGACAGAAGGGCCTGGCCTTAGTCCATGGGGTCACAAAGAGTCGTACTCAACTGTGCAACTGAACAACAACAGGGCTGAACTGCCAATTTTAAAAAGTGATCAAGTCAAAACTAAAAGAAAATGTGGAGTTTCAACTGTGAGATTGAATCATGCAAGAGAATCAATAACTAGTTACATATACAAACTAACAGATTGTAAAAATCTTTGCATGGCATCAAAAATAGTTTATAAGAGAACAAAAGGAAGTTTGGAAAGGGGAACACTTCTCATAAAGTGTACATTCATCTCATTTCCACCTTTAAAAAAAAAAAAGATCCGTTTTGGAGATTTTCCTAGCATTTAAAAACGCAAACAAAAACCTGCTTGACCAGAGATAACAGTGAAACAAAGCCTTGGGAAGTGAAGTCTCTATCCAATCACTTTCAATATGTTTAAAAGTTATTGGTTTCTAAATAAAATTTCCATTTTTCTAATGGCAGAGCCTTCCTCCAATACAAGGATACTCAAGACTTTGGGTCTTCAACAAACTTTCCCACTGGGCTATTTCCACTGCAATACTTTTTTTGAAAGAGGAAAAAAAAAGTATCTTCTAGCCACAATTTGGTGAACAAACAGTTGTATAGTGAGGGTATTAGTAACATTACATTGTGGATTTCTCACCTTTTCCATGTACTATTTTTTATCACAACGCTTAAAATCATGTCATCTTGTTTTTTATATTACTTTCTGCTTGTCACTTAATATTTTTAGATTTTTTTAAATAAATAAATCTTTATTAAAAACAAAGATCTTTGACTTACAAATGCATATGAAGAGCATAAAATTATATCATCCAATAGCATTTCAAAAAATAATCCAAAGAAATACTGCATAAAATAACATGAACAGAGAAATAATAACTAAATACGAGCCAACCAAATAATACACCCAGACATGCGCCTCTCAGATCTTAAACAACTAAAAATGAAGTCGAGAATGATAAGTGCAGTTGGAAGGAAGAATACATTGTTCTGACATAAAATTTAAAATCGGGGCCCAGATAGAGCTAAACTTGATTTGAGTACTTTCTGAATTTGAAAAGTTGTGGTTCACAAAGGTTGCAATTTTATGCATGATAAATTGATCCCAAACTTTATCATACCAGACCCTTAATGAAGGAGGCGAGGGAGATTTCCATACTGAAGTAATAGTAATTCTTGCTGCCACTATAAGTATGATGGTCAACTCTTTATGCGAGACTGTATGAGAAGAATCATCCCACAAATTTAGGAGCATTAATTCCGATGTCATTGAAAATGACTGTGAAGTGATTTTGGAGATTTGTTGAGTGATATCATTCCAGAACTGAGAAATAACTGGACACTCCCACCAGCAATGCAGAAATGTTCCCAGAGACCCACAATTTTTTCAACAAAGTGGACTAACATGCTGGTTTATTTGATGTAGCCATCTGGGGGAAAGGTACCATCTCGACATAGTTTTAAAGAACTGAAGTTGAATGTTATAGAAGTGGAATTGACATAAGAGCCCCAGATTTTTGGCCATGAAGGAGGGATGTCTTTAAGGAGGTCTTCATTCCAGGCTAATTGAAAGCCAAGAGGCTACCCACAGTCTGACATAATTAAGATTTTATATAATTTAGAGAGAAGACCTTTTATACAGGAGGAAGACAGAGCTAATAGTTGTTCAAAAGTGGATCGTGAACAGGCCAAAACACCTATTTCTGAGAGATGTTCAATCAAATTTTTAAATTGTAAGTATTTAAACAAGGAACTGAAATACCCATAAGGTCTTCAAAAAAACCTCTTATCTCTTATTGATCCATTATATAATAGATCTATTGGGTGTGAAATACCTACTTTTATCCAGTCATCAAATACTCCTGGAACATTTCCTGGACCAAACCATGGTTGATTAGTATATGTTGCATACAGAGAGATTTCTGGGACAAGAAGCCTTTTATTTCTATCCCAGGTCTGAAGCATTACACTCAAGAAAATATTATTTCGTACAAGCTTAGGTCTAAACTTTGAAGTTAACCAAAACATTTCTTTTACGCAAAGGGGAGCAACCAAAAGTTATAAAAGTTATAATATGGAGTGAAATGGACAAATTGACAAGAATTTTAAGAGACTATGATCTAGAAACTTTTAGGTTGGAGTAGAAGAAGTTTAGAAGTTATATAGAAAAAGAGTGGAAAATAAAAGGACAATGGGCAATTTTTGATAATGATTAAGTCTTTAAAGAAAGAAAAATAGAAATTTTTGTTTTATTAGTGGTACCTTTAAATATTAGCATTTTAAGTATATAACACTGGCGGGGGTCAAGTAACGGGTGGAGGGTGGATTAGAAAAGTAATATATGGGATAGATAAAAAGTAATTAATAATGTGAAGAATTGATTATTACCATATGTTACTGGAATAAAATTGTTTTACACACAGAGTGGGCATTTACATTATGGAAAGAATGCACACCCAAATTTTGGGTTTCTAGGTCCAGGGTATTTGGACTGGGCATTGGTGAGTTGGCCAGGACACTTTATATATATGTGTGTGTGTGTGTGTAAATTTATATAAATTTAGTGCGTAAACATATGAGTAGGGTGCCTAGAGAATTAAGCCAAAGTGGAGATAACAAGGCATAAAGTTCAAGAGCTAATTGGCAAATTAAAGATTAACAAGTTTCTAGATCCAGATGGCATATACCCAAGAGTTCTTAAAAGAATTCAAATGTGAAACTGCTGATCTTCAAACAAAAAGCACTGTGACACTAAATTGGCATCCTTACCATCACATTAGAAATCTGACTACATAAAACATTTTGTGTCAATAAAGGATCCAGAGAGGAAATCAAAAATAATGAGTCCATTAGTATCTCTCTAACCCAACATCTGTCCCAGATGAAACTGCTGAAACCAAGATTACAATTACAACTATTTGAGATGCAGAAAAAAATGATTATTTTAATATACCTCATGAATAGGCCACCTTTCTTACTGAGACTTGAGGCAAACTGCAAAATATAGAAAATGACAGCATAATCATCTCTTTGAGTCCAGTGAGAAAGGTGGGCTATAAACAAAGTAAAATAAAGAAGTAAATAAAATACAATGATTACAGGACTAGAAGACAATACAGAACCCCCTCCCCCTCTATCTAAGGCATGACAGCATAATGCAGAGTGTAACACCTTTTATTAGGCTTACCTGTAACTGTAGATCTTTGAGTGGTCATCTGTGCATTCACACTCATGGGATAGAGCGCCTGTGCCGATCCCCGAATCGGTATCTAAAAAGCCTGGGATTTTTCCGCGCTCAGTGCCAATGGGCATGCGCAGGCGTCCCAGTATGCATGCTCACTGGCGCCAGCGCGAAGATCCCGCCAGTTCCTTCCTGACCGCTGGAAGCCCCTCCTGGAGGAGACCGTCAGCAGTGGGGAAGGAGGGCGGGTAGTGTGAATGCACAGATGACCACTCGAAGATCTATAGTTACAGGTAAGCAACCTGTCTGTCTTCTTCATGGTCTCTGTGCTTCACACTCATGGGAGATTAGCAAGCAAGGCATACCTGGAGGCGGGAAGACGGTCAACCGGAAGAAACAGCTTGCAACACCGCATTTCCCAACCGAGTTCTCTGTTGAGCATGCACGTCCAGCACATAGTGCTTCATAAAGGCATGCGGAGAAGACCAAGTGGCAGCCTTGCAAACATCAGTTAGGGACACGCCTTTCAGGAACGCCACTGACGTCGCCATCGCTCTTGTAGAGTGTCCACAAATAGGCCCAGGTAACGGCTTCTTTGCCAACAAATAACACAGTTTAATAGTCTCAGTGAGTCATTTTGAAAGCCTCTGAGACAAAATCCTGGAACCTAGCTTAGGGGCAGCGTATGAAACAAAAAGCTGCTCATCCTTACGAAAACTCTTGGAACGACTTAAATAAAACAATAAAGCACGCTTTACATCCAAAGCATGCAACCTACATTCCTCATCCGAGGAAGGTGTAGGGTAAAAAGTGGGCAACCAAACTTCTAAGTTGAGGTGGAACTGAGAGACCACTTTGGGGAGAAAAGCAATGTCAGGAGCTAAGGAAACTCCAGCCTCCTGAAACACAAGGTACGGATAATCACAACGCATCGCCGTGAGCTCCCCTGTACGACGTGCTGATGTGATAGCAACCAAAAATGCAGTTTTCCATGAGAGGAGCTGCAAAGAGCACGTGGCCATCGGCTCAAAAGGGCGACAAGTTAGTCCGTCCAGCACCAAAGTTAAGTCCCACAACTGTGGGGGCGATCTTGATGGTGGATGAAGCCTAAACAAACCCCTCAAAAATGTCTTAGAATGAGGGTGTGCAAAAACAGAATATCCCTCCACTGGATCATGAAATGCAGATATTGCTGCCAAATAAACCTTGATTTAGGAGAAAAAAAGGCCAGCATCCACTAGAGATAACAAAAAGTCAAAAATTACCGACAATCCCACCCTGCTAGGTGGAACTGAAGGATTAACTAAGAACTGAAGGAACTTCCGCCACTTCCTATCATAGGAAGCACGGGTGGAAGGTTTCCTGCTATTCAAGAGGACTTGCTGGACTCTGTTAGAGAACCCCAAGGGTCAATGAGCACGCTGTCAGCTTCAGGTGGGGCAAGTTGTGATGGAGTACGTGACCACTCTGAGCTGACAGGAGGTCCGGTTCTGCCGGAAACTGGTAGAAGACCCCCGTCGACAGTTGGAGCAAAATCGAGAACCAGTTCTGGCAAGGCCACCAGGGGGTCACCAGGATGCAGCATGGTCTCTCTCTTGCTATCCTGTTGACCACCTCGTCAACAACGGCAGAGGTGGAAACATGCAGAGGAAGTGGCCTTCCCAAGGAAGCAGAAGACCGTCTCCCAATGACTCTGGATCCGCTCCCCCTCTGGAACAGAACAGAGGACACTTCTTGCTCTCGGCCATGGCAAAGACATCCAGCTGCGGGTACCCCCAAAGCTGGAATACAGGCTTGAGAAAGCGCCACTCGTGTGGAGAAGCTGCACCCCTGCTAAGGGAGTCTGCCTGCATGTTGAGGACCCCTGGAAGATGTGCAGCCTTCACAAAGATGTCGTATTGCAGACACTCCGACCAGAGATCCATCGCCAATGCACAGAGCCGACGAGAGACTGTCCCTCCCTGCCTGTTGAAGTAGCACAGAGCAGTGGTATTGTCCGTTAGTAGACGATCTTCCCTGCCACCAAGGGGCGGAAAGAGCAAAATGGACTGCCAGCAGTTCTAGATAATTTATTTGGCAGTGAGTCAATTTCAGAGGCCAAGGGCCCCCCACACACAGACCCTCCATGTGGGCCCCCCAACCCCACAAAGAAGCATCTGTTGTGATAGTCACAGTAGGTGTCGAGAGATTGGAAGGGGGCTCCCTGACAGATGTTGTTCTCTGACTCCCACCATTGTAGCGTCTGAAGAGTCACAGATGGAATAACAAACCTCTTTCGAGGTGAGTCTCTTAGTGGTCGAAACTGGCGAAGAAACCAAAGTTGTAAGTCTCTCATCCTCAGCTTCGCAAAAAGTAGCACGCTTGTCGTCACCGCCATCAACCCCAGCATCCACTGCAGCTGCTGCACTGTGCCCCACTTTCGCCTTTGTAGAAGTTGCACAAGGCTGATGATGTCCTTCGCTCTCTGCTGAGGCAGGTATGTGCGATGCAGGTTCGTATCCAGCAAGGCCCCTATGAACTGCACTGTCCTTGACGGAGTAAGGTGTGATTTCTACAAATTGACCTGCAACCCCAAGGTGTCGAGAAGACGTAGAGTGATGGCAATGTGGGTTGACAAACTTTCCTTCGACTCTGCCACAAGGAGCGAGTCATCGATGTATGGGAAAACGACTACTCCTTGAAGACGGAGATGGGCAGCCACAACGCTCATCATCTTCATAAACACCCGAGGTGCAGTGGACAGGCCGAACAGAAGAGCCTTGAAGTGGAAGTATTGAGAACCCACTGCAAACCGAAGGAAACGCCTGAACACTGGATGGATGCTGACATGGAAGTAGGCATCCTTGAGGTCCAAGGTCGCCATCCAGTCCCCTTGGTTGATGAGGGGCAGGATTGTTTGCAGAGTGGACATTCTGAACTTCTGGTACAGAATAAATTTGTTCAGATTCCGAAAATCCATAATTGGTCTTAAACCCCCGTCCCGCTTGGGGACCAGGAAGTATCGAGAGTAGAAACCTCCTGTCCTGGCCTCCATCGGAACTCTCTCTATGGCTTGTTTCTGTAGGAGGTTGTTCACCTCCGCCAGCAGAGGTGGGAAAGGGGGAGTGGTGATTACCATGGACTGGTTCGGAGTCTGAACAAACTCTATTTTGTAGCACTCCTCTATGATGGACAGCGCCCACCTGTCTGCAGAGATCAACTCCCAGGCAGGTAGGAAAGGGCGGAGGCAGATAGACACAGAACAGTGGGGACGATGATGCGTGCTGCGAGAAAGTCAAAGGCCCCGCTTTTGAGGACGAGTGCCCTTGGACTTGCCAGTGGTCTGGGAACCATAACGGTTCCTGTTATTAATATGGGGACCTGCTGTCAGGTTGGGCAGAGCGAGGCCTCCATTGTTGCTCCGGTGAGAACTTTTGGTAAGTCTTTTTGGCCCAAGGTTTGTGCCACTGTTTAGCCTTGGGAGCTCTAGAGGTGGCCTGAATGCCCAAGTTCCTCGAAGTCTTCATGATTTTATCGATCTCCTGCAGAGCACTATCTGTAGTGGTGCTGAAGAGACCGTCTCCCTCAAAGGGCAAGTCCTCCACAAAAGCCCTAGTTGAAGAGCTGTTGGCCTAAGCCAGGAATGACGACGGAGGCACACGGCTGACATGATTGTCTTTGCAGACAAATCCACCATATGCTTTGCTGCAGCCAATTGTTGCTTAGCCACAGCAAAGCCTTCTTTTTGCAGCTTCCTTGCAGCAGCTTTCTTATCTTCACTCAGGGAAGAGAGGAGGGGGGTAAGCTGTTCCCATACCGAGTATTGGTATCTAGCCATGCATGCAGCATAGTTAGATACCTTTACTCCCAGAGCCCCTGCTGAGTAAACCTTTCTTCCCATGTTGTCCAGCTTCTTCCCCTCCTTGTCAGGTGGAGAAGAATGCACCTTACGTGCCTTGGAGGAGGATGAGACAACCACAGAGTTTGGCTTCAGATAAGTGAAGAGGAACTCGGCGCCCGCCTCTTGGACCCTATACATATGGTCCAGCCTCTTTGATGACACTGGCGTCGATGATGGCTTCTTCCAGGGCTCCTTAACTGCCTGAAGAATCACTTTGGTAACAGGCAGAGCGACCGCAGTAGATGTATCCTGCTGAATAATGTCAAAAACATTATTATCCACAATGGGTTGTGGCTGCGTCACAGGAAGAGAGAGAGAGGTTGCCATCCTCTTCACCAGCTCGCCATACAACTTCAGATCTTCCGATGGTGAGATGGGAAGATCCTCAGCCGTATGGGACACTGGGGAAGGTTCCAAGGCTCTTTCTTGATTGTCGGTACCGCTATCAGAGTCCGACGAGGAAGATTCTCTGTGTATCGAATGTTCAGACAGTATCGGTGTCGATTCCCAGATGGGTGAATGGATCAATGCTGATGTACGCTGATGGGTCTCTGCTGCTAGCGCAGTATGCCTCTCCGGTGGGATCGATGCTGATGCCGAGGGCTTTCTGGAGTGATGAGAGAGCCTTGACATGTAGGATGCCTCCGATTGCTGATCCCACTCCGCAAACTCCTTAGGTGGAAACCATTGATACGGTGGCTAAGGGTACGCATAGGTGGGCGGCCACTGACGCTGCTCCCATGGTGGTAACGGTGGGAAGCGACGCGCTGCCATGGAAGGCTCCAGGTCTCTTTTGCTTCTAATCTCCATCGGGGTCGACAGTTCTATCGGCGCCCATGCCTCTATTTCGGAGACCGAATCACTCCCGCTGCATCGCCTCGACTCAGAAGAGTAGGATCGTTGAGTGAGGTCGATCTCATGTTTGGACGTCAAGGGACGGGGTTGAAGAAAAACAGGTTGCCTACCTGTAACTGATGATCTTCGAGTGGTCATCTGTGCAGTCACACTGATGGGATTAAGGCGCCTGCGCCGATCACGATCGGTAACTTCAAAAGCTGCGGATTTCCGCGCCCCAGGCCCGGTGCGCATGCGCACAGCCCCCACTGCGCATGCTCACCGAGCCCGGAGCGGACATCCCGCCAGTTCCTTCTGACCGCTGCATGATCCACTGATGGACCGGCAGCAGAGGGGAAGGAGGGCGGGTAGTGTGACTGCACAGATGACCACTCGAAGATCATCAGTTACAGGTAGGCAACCTGTTTATCTTCTTCGTGGTCTCTGTGCATCACACTGATGGGAGACTAGCAAGCCAATGTCCTACCTGGAGGAGGGTGCTCCGGTTCATCAGTAAGACAGCGACTGCAGTACCGCCTGGCCCACCGAAGTGCCCTGATGCCATCTCAGGTCCAACGCATAGTGTCTAACGAAGGTATGCGGCGAGGACCACGTGGCTGCTGCACAAATGTCACTCAGGGGCACTCCCTTCATGAAGGCTGCTGAAGTGGCCATCGCCCTCGTGGAGTGTGCTCTAATGGGGCCAGGCAAGGGCCTCTTATTTATCAAGTAACAGAGTTTTATGGTCTCTGAGATCCATTTTGAGATCCTCTGAGCTGAGACCTTGCTCCCTTGAGACGCTGGGGCGTAGGACAGAAAAAGTCTGGAGTCCCTCCGGAAGGGTCCCGTTCTGTGTAGGTAAAAGGATAATGCCCTTTTGACATCCAGTGCATGGAGTTTGCGTTCCCCATCTGTCGTAGGGTTCGGGAAATACACCGGCAGGTATATTTCCTTATTTAAGTGGAAAGAGGATACCACCTTGGGGAGGAATCTGATATCTGGTCTTAACCAGACACCGTCTGCACTAAAGCGTAAGTATGGGTTGTCACATCGGAGAGCGGCCAGTTCACCTACTCTCCTGGCCGACGTAATGGCTAAGAGGAAAGCCGTCTTCCACGTTAGCAACTGCAGAGGACATGTCGCCATGGGTTCAAATGGTTTCCCCGATAAGGCGTGTAGGACTCCAGGGAGGTCCCATGCGGGGGCTGGAACCCTTACTACAGGGTACAGTCTGGCAAGGCCACGAAGGAATTTCTTAGAGTCTGGGTGTGAGAACACCGAGTGGCCTTCAATGTTCACGTGATTAGCTGATATGGCAGCCAAGTACACTCTTGCTGATGATACTGCTAGTCCCCTGTCGATTAGGGCGAGGATGAAGTCCAACACCGTGGAAAGGCCCGCTGTGGCGGGGTCTGCTCCCTCTGATGAAGCAAACTCCACAAACTTAGACCACTTGTAGTCATAGGACTTCCGAGTGGATAGTTTTCTGCAGTTCAGAATAACTTCTTGTGCCCTGGCTGATAATGGGGCAGTTATAGCCGCCACGCCGTCAATTTCAGGTGCGGTGCATCGTGATGAGTCACCCTTCCCTGATGCGATACTAGTAGGTCTGCGGCTGGTGGGAACTGATGGTAGACCCCTTCGGATATGCTCAGGATTGGGGCAAACCAATGTTGTCTCGGCCACCAAGGGGTGACTAGGATTCCCCGTGGCCTTTCGCTGTGAATCTTGTGGATCACCTTGGTTATGAGCGGGATGGGAGGGAACAGGTAAACGTGCTGTCCCTTCCATGGAAATATCAGGCCGTCTCCCAGCGATCTCGGGTCGGCTCCCCCCCTGCAGCAGAATTTCCTGCACTTTGAATTTCTGCGAGTCGCAAACACGTCTATTTCCGGTGTTCCCCACTTCTGAAAAACTGGTTGAAGGAATTGCCAGTTCATTTCCCATTCGTGGAGTACGGCACCTCCTCTGCTTAGAGAGTCCGCACAAGAGTTGAGAGTGCCCGGGAGATGTGCTGCAGTTAGGGTTGTCCGTGTTTCTCTGCATATCTCCCAAATGCGTAAAGCTAGCAGGCAAAGCTTCCGGGACACTGTGCCCCCTTGCCTGTTTATGTATGCTAGGGCTGTCGTATTGTCTGTAAGAATTGCCACCGATCTGTTGGTGAGTAGTTTCCGGAATGAGATGATGGCGTGATGGATTGCCAACAGCTCTAAAAAGTTTATGTGAAATTCTAGGTGGCATGGAGGCCACCTGTCCCCAACGCACATGCCGTTCAGATGTGCTCCCCAGCCCCATAGGGATGCATCTGTGGTTATCGTCAGGGAAGGGGCCCTCTTGTGAAATGGGGCACCCTCCGTTAGATGTTGTCTCTGGTGCCACCACGTTAGAGAGAAAAGGACTGGTTCTGGAACACGCATCCTGCGTGACGGGGGGTCCCTCAGGCAGTTGAATGCATTGATGAACCATAATTGGAGCATCCGCATGTGGAACCTGGCAAACGTGATGACTGCTGTGGTTGCGGCCATCAGCCCTAAAAGGCGCTGTATCTGTCTCGCTCTCACCGTTGGGTTGTGGAAGAATTCTGACACAAGCGAGACTATGTCGTTTGCTCTGCTTGGTGGGAGAAACGCCTTGCATTTCCTTGTATCTAGGATCGCTCCTATGAATTGTATCCTTTGGCATGGTTGGAGATGTGACTTTTTGTTGTTGACCTGTAACCCCAGTTCTTGTAGAAGGGTTAAGGTTATCTGGATGTGGTGTAGTAGACGGTCCTTGGAGTTTGCCACCAGGAGCCAATCGTCTATATAGGGAAATATCACTATCCCTTGCAGTCTCAGATGTGCTGCCACTACTGCCATGGTCTTCGTAAAGACCCTTGGGGCCGTTGAAAGTCCGAATGGCAACGCCCGGTATTGGAAATGGGATTTCCCGATGGTAAACCTGAGGAACTTCCGATGGTCTGGGTGGATACTTATATGGAAGTATGCGTCCTGCAGGTCTAACGTGGCCATCCAGTCTCCCTGGTTGAGCAGAGGTAGAATGTTCTGCAGTGAGGTCATCCTGAACCTGTGATGAGTGATGAAAATATTGAGAGCTCTCAGGTCCATGATAGGCCGGAGGCCACCATCCCGCTTGGGGATTATAAAATATCAGGAGTAGAATCCCTGTCTTTCCTGATACTGTGGGACTGCCTCTATTGCATTCTTGTGTAGAAGAGCTTGTACTTCTTCTTTTAGTATTGGAGAGTGTGTGGTGTAGACGACCGTAGGGACAGTGGGTTGTTGTTGAAACTCTATTTGGTAGCCCAGTAGAATAACAGATAGGACCCATTTGTCGGTAGTAATCTTGGTCCAAGCTGGGAAGAAAGGGTAGAGTCTTGTCTGGTTCCCAGGGGATGGGGATACGGAAAAACACAGGGGGAGGCAGTCAAAGGCTCTGTTTGGGCTGCCTATTTCCCTTTTGGCGAGGGGTCTGCGTAGAAGTTGGTGAGTATTTCGTCTTTGCACCATACTGAGGCTTGGAGAAAGAGCCCGAACTTTTTGGTCTCCACTGCTGGTCCCCTTGCTGCTTTGAGAACGGTTTCTTGTTCCAAGTCTTTGACCAAGGTCGTTTGGTCTGTGTTTTCGATGAGGTGGATACCCCTAGGTTTCTTGATGTTTTAATGCTTTTATCTAATTCTTGTAAAGCGGTGTCGGTGTTTGCACTGAACAGACCGCTACCATCGAATGGCAAATCCTCTATATATGATTGAGTATCCGGTTGGAGGGCCGTTGACCTTAGCCACGAATGCCTTCTGAGTGTCACGGCCGAGGAGATGGTCTTTGCCCCTATATCGCCGACGTGTTTTGCGGAACTGATTTGTTGTTTCGCCAGTAAGATTCCCTCTTTTTGCAGTTTCTTGACTGCTGTCTTTGCTTGTTCTGGGAGAGTAGGTAAAATGGAGGAGAGTTGGTCCCATAACGCATATTGGTAGCGCCCCATGCATGCTGTGTAGTTCGCCATTTTCACGCCTAGTGAACCCGCTGTATAAAACCGCCTACCCAGGTTGTCCAGCTTCTTGCCCTCCCTGTCAGGGGGGGTCGAATGGGTCTTCCTAGCTTTGGAAGAGGAGGCGACCACCACCGAGTTCGGCTTAGGGTGGTTAAATAGAAATTCAGCAGTCGATTCCTGAATTCTATACATGTGGTCAAGCCTGCGTGACGATATTGGTGTCGACGCAGGTTTGTCCCATGCGGATTTGGCCGTGTGTAGCATGACAGACGTTAGAGGGAGTGCCACTGCCGTGGAGGTGTCGAGTTGCACTACATCGAACACATTGTCAGTGACTACCGGTTGAGGCTGAACAGTAGTCAGGGCCAGTGTCTGGGCCATGCGTTTGATAAGATCCCCATAAGATTTAAGATCTTCAGATGGGGATATAGGTTGTTCTTCCCCGACCTTCTCCGGAGGTGATGGTTCCTCCGGGGAGGAAGGGGTGCCTTGTTCTTCTGAGGCAGACTCCTCCCCTGACTTCGAATCGTCTGGCGATTCCGAGTGCTCTGACCTAGGATGGGGTTCTGGGGTCTTATCCGGTTCTGGTGTCACCTTTTCCTGTCCTCGGGGTCGAGGAGAGCTTTCCTTTGGGGGCTTTTCGATGCTCGGGGGTTTTGCCAGTGACGCCGATGATGCATGCCTCGGTGTATGATAGGAGGTTCTGGATCTCACTGACGCCTCAGATTGCTGGTCCCAGTCTATTTGTCTGGGGGGCAACCAAGGAAAAACTGAAGGCATCTGGTAAGAGCCATATAAGTATTGCCACTGTCTCTGGTCCCATGGTATCGGGGGTGGTGGTTTCCGGGGTGGTGAAATGTCTCTGGGCTTCGATCTCGGTGAACGATCGACCGGCGATCTGGCCTTGGTCGACTCACGTGATCGGTGCCGACGTCTAGGGCTCCTGGAGCGGCTATGTGATCGGTCCCGACGTCTGCTTCGGGAGCGATGGCGGGGGGTGAGAGGTCTGCGTGGGCTCCGCGACCGACCCCTTGGGGGAGTAACACGGTCATCTCTCTTAGGTTGCGGGGATGGGGTTCGAGGGCGGTGCTCGTCCGTAGGACTCTGTTCCGTTCCCGAGCGTTGGGCGAGTTCGATGTCGGAGTCCGATGAAATCGCTATCTGCGTCGACATGGCTGAGAGTGTCGGTGAGCTGTGACGATGGCTAGGCGAGGCGAATAGCCTAAGCGGTGGAACCTTCCCGATCGCCTGTGCTGATGGCGATGTCGGGGCGGAAGAAGCAGAATGCCCACTGGGTTTGGGTTTGTCTGCCTTCTTTTTCTTTGTTTCGGTGTGGGCGACCTTCTCCTCTCTAGGCCGTTTTGCGGGCGTAGAGGAGTCCGACTTCGGTGCCGAGCCCGCTTTCTTGCTGGGGCGATCGGCGTCGGTAAGGGCCCTGTCGGTACCGACCGACTCGGATGTCGACGGTTTTGAAGCGGTCGACATCTTCTTCGGTGAAAGTGCCCTCTCCATTAATGCGGCGGCCAGCCGGGCTGCGCGATTTTTTCTGGTTTGCTTTGAAAATCTCGAGCAATGTATGCAAGAGTCAGGAATATGGGACTCCCCAAGGCAGAGCAGGCAGAGGGAGTGTCCGTCTGGAGGGGCTATCTTGCTGCCACACCTCGTGCACCTCCGGAAAAATCCCCAGCGCCTTTCCATGCGTGGCGGGAAAGGATGAGGGGGGGGGGAAGGCGAGGAAAAAACGGGAACTGGAGAGGAGAATCCCAATTTCGTTTCCTCCTCTTAAAACGAAAATAATAAACTAAAATAAGAAAGAAAATAAGAAAAAACTTCTGGAAATCCACAGTCTACGTATAGATATAGGAGAAAATACCGACCGTAGCGAAAAGATCGACTGATCCGAGCGGCGGTCAGAAGAGAACTGGCGGGATGTCCGCTCCGGGCTCGGTGAGCATGCGCAGTGGGGGCTGTGCGCATGCGCACCGGGCCTGGGGCGCGGAAATCCGCAGCTTTTGAAGTTACCGATCGTGATCGGCGCAGGCGCCTTAATCCCATCAGTGTGATGCACAGAGACCACGAAGAAGATCACTGCCTCTCAATGCCAATGGGCTGCAACGTGGGGACTCCAGGATCTTCCTCGGCGCAGCAGAAGTCAGTGGTGCCAAAGCGTCGTGTGAGGGTGAAGGAGTGCGGGATGACCTCTTCCGCTTCTCCTTGGACTTCACCTTCTTCGTACGGATGCTCGGGTCCCCGAGTCATCCCGACGCTTCTTGGCGGGCGTATCCACTGATCCTTCCTGGGATCGTTTTGTGGAGGAGCCATGCTCGATAGGCATCTTGGTCGTGACCGGCGATACATTGGCCAATGTGACCATTGGGGCCGCAGTGTCTGCCATCATCGGTACCGACGGGCCTGATGCTGTTTTTTGAGGTCGAAGTGCCGACTCAGTCAGAGCAGCCGAAAGCCGCGCTGCCCGATTCTTCCGAGTTTGCTTGGAGAAGCTGAGGCAATGCGTGCACGACTCTAGACGATGCGCTTCACCCAAGCAGAGAAGACACAGGGAGTGGCCATTTGGGGGGGCAATCTTCTTCCCACAAGAGCGGCACCTCTTGAAAAACCCCCAACGTCTTTCCATAGGCGCCCAACACAAAACCCCCCACTCAGAGTCCTCTGAGGGGAAAAAATTTGGGGGGAAAAACGGGGGGAAGGCCCCGAGGGGCAAGTCCAACAACATTTTTTTTTACTAACTATCTAACAACTATCTATCTATCTACACTAAGAAAAATAACAAATGGGCTACATACAACAATAAAGGCAATCCACCAACTACCTCACCGACCGGGGACACAAAAGGGAATCCTCTCCGCGCAGTGGTCAGAAAGGAACTGGCAGGATCTTCGCGCTGGCACCGGTGAGCATGCGCACTGGGATGCCTGCGCATGCCCATTGGCGTCGAGCGCGGAAAAATCCCAGGCTTTTTAGATACCGATTCGGGGATCGGCGCAGGTGCTCCATCCCATGAGTGTGAAGCACAGAGACCACAAAGAAGATCAGAACTCTTCATCACACTGGATGCTACTACATTCCCCTACTATTAAGGGGTGGTAAGCAATTTTTTTTCAGACTATGATGTTACAACCTGTTCTTAGAAACAGTCTCTGAGAAATGCAGGCAGGCACAAAGCTTACGTTTATTGCTTTTGTTAAGTTAAAGCACATTCTCTGGGAAGAAGTATTTTGATGACATCCAGTCTGGTAAAAGAGACACCAGCAATATACAAACTGACATTAGAAATACAGAAACCAACAACCGTTCAACCATGTTCCTCTCAAGACAAATAGGATGTACAGATCCTTGTTTGACATTTGACAGGAACATAATTTTACTATGACTGGTTTCTGAATTTTCAATCTGTAGAGAAAGAGCTGATGTCATCAAGGTGCCCACCAAGTATAAAGACCCTTACTTCATTATCCATAAGGCACGAGACAGAGTGCTATTTGATGGAGCAATGCATGCAGCACACATGAAGTTGCTTTGTACTGAACTAGACCTTTTCTAGTCCATCAAGATCATTATTGTCAGTTCAGACTGGCAGCAGCTTTCCATGAGTGGTCCTTCACATCACTGACTACTTGATCCCTTTAACAGGAGATGCTGGGGATTTAATCTGGGTCTGTAAACCAAAAGCAGGTATTCTACCACTGAGCCCCAACCTCAGTAACATTGGTAAAAAAAAAATCCTAACCACATATACACAGTGATGAGAACTGAAATGGTTGTGAGTAACCCCCAAAACAGATTTGGGGGATACAACTGAAGAGATAAAACGGCTACACAATTGTGTGGTGGGAGCCAAAAATAAGACAAATGTCATGCCAGGAACTATTATTAGGGAAAGGACTGAGGTAAAAGCAGATTGTTAGTACTGTAATGCCTTAATTATATTTATGTTTATCCAGGGCTTTTGTTTTGTAGAAAAAAAGACCAGCAGGGACTCATTTGTATATTAGGCCACACCCCTGTGAGCCAAAGCCCCCTCTCCATTCTATACGGCATCGTGTTTTCTGGTCTAGCTGCCAGGATGCCTGGACTTCTAGTTCTCACACACATCTACACTTGGGTAGCTTTCTGCCAGGCCTATGTGAGCTGTTTGAGCCTCAGTCCTCAAGGCAATGTCCCCACAGCCAGGTCCTAACCCAGCAAGAAGGACTCCCAACTTGCTATTGTACGCAAGTCCCCGGTTCTGCAGAACAAGAGATCGTGTGGCTGCCATGAGCTGTCCAGCTATGCGATTTTCAGCCCTCCTGATGGAGCCACTGCAAGGGCTGACAGCATCTGCGATCATCTTCCTGAATCTTCGGGACACAATGCGAGTGAAGCGGGAGCCCCACGTACTCAATGTGTGATTTGGACATATCCATAAAGCAATCAAGCTTATCTCAGTGTGCATCCTGACAGCCACTCCAAGCTGAACATCTCACAATAGACTATGCCAGCCAAGATGAGTCAGAGACAAAGATCAAGCCCAACCCATTATGTAGGTCGGGTGTCACTTTAGATAACAATTCGGCCCTATATTGTCACATTAGATACATTTGTTCAGTTATGCTAAGTCCATCAACCCCTGTTACTTTCCAAATGTCACCATAGAGCCTCCCCTTTTCTGAGGTCACATACTGCATGTCCAAGCGTCATAGCCCACCTGACCCCTGTGTCACAGGTCATCTGACTTCAAGCCCCTGAGGATCCATGGTAGTTCTTAAAATGTCTGACCCATGGCTCCTCAGGTGTGCATCTGGCAGGATTCCTACCCTGCTGTGTAGATTCACCCCCAAAACCTGATCAGTTTTGGGTCCCCAATAGTAAGATGCACTCATTCCCATCCAGATTCTCACACTTTTTTTGGGGGGGGGGGATTTTTTGCATTTTTTGTGTGTGCCCCTGCCTAGAAGTCATGGCTATTTCTGGCAACTCATACTAGGGCATGGAGGATGTTCAGAGAAGTGGCTTGATAGCCTGCCTCTGCCTCTCAACTCTGGTATTCTCTGGAGGTCTCCCATCCAAACACTTGCCAGGGTGGGCCCTGCTTAGCTTCTGAGATCTGATGAGATCAGGCTTGCCTGGGCTATCCAGGTGAGGGAGATTCTCACACTTTGACCAATGGAATCTCAGATGAAATAGATAAACTGTCTTCAACGATCCCTGCACACAAGATTGCCGTGACGGAGGAGCTAGCAAAACCAAGCCATTTCCCTGATAGGCTTCTTCAGGCATGCACGCTTTTGGGATGTATTTCTCAAAATTGCAGTTACTTCGAGTCATGCAAATTGCAAGCATCAGCGGAAACTGTGTGGGGATTATTGAAGACAGTTCATCTATTTCATTCCAACATATGAAAAGGAACAGGAGTTCCCTTAAAACAGAAAAAATTCTTATAAGGACATTGTCTCTTTGATGAAATGCAAGGAATTTGTATATAGGATTGGAATTGTAACCCATTGTCAACATTGTTACAGCTGCCCTGAGCCTGCTTTCGCGGGGAGGGTGGGGTATAAATAAAAATTTATTATTATTGTTATTATTATTATTTTCATGTACAGTTATCACATTTAATAGATTTTATACATTTTCAGCTTTTGTGACCGTGAGCATTTTTGCACTGTTTTCTGCTGGGTGTATGTAGCAGCAAAGCTGGCATCTGGGTTTATTGAAAGCTCTGGTACCAGGATCCACGTTGCATTATTGTGGGTGACAAATAATTTGAGATTGGGGGGGGGGGGCTGTCTGTGCACAAGAAAAGGTTTGCGCCCCCCCCCCCCCAAAAAAAAGCTTGTGAATGAGAACTGTCACTATCCAGCAAAGGTTGTAAGTCACTGTTTTGAGTTGAGAGCTGTAAGCGACCACCACTGGTGGTGTTCTGTTATTGTCTCTTTTGAAGAAGAAGAGTTGAAGATTTATACACCACCCTTCTCTCTGATCAGAGATTCAGAGTGGCTTACAATCTCCCATATCTTCTCCCCCCACAACAGACACCCTTTGAGGTGGGTGGGGCTGAGAGGGCTCTCACAGCAGCTGCCCTTTCAAGGTGCACTCCTCCACTTGCACCTGCCATTCCAGCAGGTGCAAGTGGAGGAGTGGGGAATCAAACCTGGTTCTCCCAGATAAGAGTCCACACACTTAACCACTACACCACCTGAGCCTGTCTTTCAACTGATCGTCTCTGGGTACCATTCTGGCTTTGCTAATTTGTTTCTTGAGTTCATCAGGTGGATACTTTAGTTCCAAAAAGGTTTGTGCCACTGGACTCTAACTGAGTTTTACTTCTTTAGAACAACACAGTTGCTCAACTGTATCTATCTCAGATTGTTTCCATGATAATAAAACTGAGGAGGAAGAATGATGCTGTAAGTTTGTTTGGGTCCACATTAGCAAAAAAACCATGTCTAAATGAATAAATATCTAAATAAACTGTAGGCGTCTCCAAATGGTAATTAGCACAATTGCCTTTATAGGCCATTTTAAAATATTTGCTTCTAGTTTGCTTTATTTCTGAAGGCAAGGGACCCCAGCATGGTGCCCATGGGTGCCATAGAAACTGCCAACACCTTTCCTAGTTCCTGCCAAGTGTTTTTAGAAAGCAGGCAGGGCCAGCAAAGCTTCTAATTGGCTACTGGAGGCTTGACTGGCTGTGCAGATTAGCATGCCCCCCCAAAAAAATGGTTTGGCAATTTTTACCTTCAGTTACCATAGTACAAGGATCTTCAATGTGTGACTGAAGGTAAGCCAGTTTGTGCTTCCACCCGCCACACTGTGTCAGAAGTCCAAACATGCATGCAGGGAAAAAAAAAGTTGGGCAACCTTGTTGTAGGCTGTCATTAGTGTTAGAAGAAGAAGAAGAAGAAAGAGGAAGAAGGAGGAGGAGATTGGATTTATATCCTGCCCTTCGCTACCTAAATATTATTATTACCTAAAGGAGACTCAGAATGGCTTATAATCCCCTTTCCTTTCACCTCCCCACAAGAAGACTGCAGATTTATACCCCGCCCTTCTCTCTGAATCAGAGACTCAGAGCGGCTTACAATCTCCTATATTTTCTCCCCCCACAACAGACACCCTATGAGGTGGGTGGGGCTGAGAGGGCTTTCACAGCAGCTGCCCTTTCAAGGACAACTCCTGTGATACCTATGGCCGACCCAAGGCCATTCCAGCAGCTGCAAGTGGAGGAGTGGGGAATCAAACCCAGTTCTCCCAGATAACAGTCTGAACACTTAACCACTACACCAAACTGGCTCTCCTGACATCCTGTGAGGTAGGTGGAGCTGAGAGAGCTCTAACAGACACTGCTCTTGAGAGGAACAGCTCTGTGACAATTTGTGGCTGACAAAGTTACATCAGCTGGTGCATGTGGGGGTAAAAATAAAAGTAAAGGTAGTCCCCTGTGCAAGCAGCAGTCTGGAGTGACGTTGCATCATGACATTTTCACAGCAGACTTTTTTACAGGGTGGTTTACCATTGCCTTCCCCAGTCATTTACTTTCCCTCCAGCAAACTGGGTACTCATTTTACCAACCTCAGAAGGATGGAAGGCTGAATCAATCTTGAGCAAGCTACCTGAACCCAGCTTCCGCTGGGATCGAACTCAGGTCGTGAGCAGAGAGCTCAGACTGCAGTACCGCAGCTTTACCACTACGTGCCACAGGGCTACCTGCATGTGGAGGAATGGGAAACAAACCCAGTTCTCCCAGATAAGAATCTGCACACAACCACTATACCAAACTGACTCTCATTTCAGTGAATAATTCTGATTTAGAGTAGATGCCTTACCTAAGATTCTTAGAATAGTAATTTTCTACATCTAAAAAGTTAATATCATTATTTCACAGAAAGTTATCTAATGTATTTTTGTAATTTGGAATAGTATCAAATCTCAGAATGATTTTGTTCTAACATTTAATGCTTTAAAAACAGTTGAAATAATTGTAGACACAATATTTTGTTGACACAATGTTTTGTAGACACAATACGAAAAACTAGATACAGTATTTGTCAACTGACTGGTTAAACAATCCACCTTAACTACAAAACTTTTCTAACATGGATGTGTCTGAAAGAAATTCCCTACTTCCATTTTCAAAGGTGAAAAACATACACACACACACACACACACACACAATTTTGTATACCTACATTTTAATTCTAGGCATCTGTAATGTCTTTATTTTAAAGAAAATGTTTCTAAAACAGAGAAACTGGTTGAGAGTTTAGGATCACCTGTAGACATCTACATGTATTGATATTCTAACCTCATCAAAAGAAACGATAGCCTAACTCCATCCATCATTTTTAATGACAACAGAGTAGATTACTGATATCCCGAAACATTTCTTACCTCCAGAATGAGTTGATGGCCCACACAGCAGAACAACCCCTTGTCCTTCTCGTACTGACACAGTGCTTCTCATCTTTGTCTTTAAGTTTTCAAGATCTATTTTCCCCCAAGAGATATTAAAACAAGCATTTTAGTAAACAGCAGCAGAACAGCAAGCATTTCAATTCTCAAGTACTGTCAATCATAAATTCGGCTGTTTACGACAATCATGTTATGCATTGATTTCAATGTGAAGTTATTCATATGATAGGGAACTAATTTTGTATGAATTTTTGTTACAAAAAACCCACAGTATTCTCCAAGAGCATAATTACCACCACACTTAAATGACAGGAATAAATCAAGTCAGACTGTACCACGAAAAGGCTACATGAAGCATTTAAATCAAACATTTTCAAATTCTTTAGAGTTATTCTGCATAAACAACCACAGAACTGAATTTATAAAAGAGAAGAGTAAGCAGCAAATTCAGAAATATATGTTTATTTATTTAAATATTTAGATGCCTGCATTCTTCCTGCACATCTTATAACCCAAGGTAACAAGAACATAAAAACAATTTGATAAAGAAGGCATCAAAACAACAGATATAGCCAGATTAAAAACACCTTATGTTTTAAAGGAAGGTTGGTTGCTGGGTGGGAAGAAGGGAAAGGGAAGAGGCTATGGGGTTTTTCAGGGATAGGAAACAGGAAATATTGGGGAGAGGGAAATGATATGCCCCTGCAAGTCCTTGTTAGTCCACCACTTTTCCTTATTAATGCTGTAATCTGTTTTACATACAGATTTCTGTACAACACATTTAGAATAAAATCTTATCAGCCATTTCACTCATTCCAAAGCCTACACAAATAAATAATAACCCAATGCTTTTTCTCTGTTCTCTCAGATTTCTCTATTTTTCCAGACTTTTTTCATGTTACACATTTTGCGTGAGAAAATCATACCTTAGAAAGCATTTCACACACTTAAAAACAAACAAACACAAGAAGCTATTTTCCATTTCTTTCACAAATTTTCCAGTGTTTCCATTGGAGAAACTGAGGAAGTTCTCAGACTTACATGCTATATATTTGAAATAAATGAATGATTTTAAAACTTTAAACAAGAAAATATTTCATGGGGACTTACAAATTTTCAAATATTTCTACTTTAAAAACTGTAAAGTCTGAAAACTGCTTCATGCTATACATTCTGAGTATAGAATGCAATGCGTTAAGATTCCCATCACTCTTAATAAAAGAAAATAAACAACAATTTTTGTGTGTGTGAAAAATTTCTCATTTTTTTCTGTTGAGCACAATGGGGAAAATCCAGAGGAGGGGGGCACACAAATCATACCCCATGTTTTTCTGTTGTTCTTCCCCTCTCAGACTTTATATCTTACGAAGTCCATATTGCCAAAAACTGTCTCCCAACATCCTTTTAGAGAACATTATAGAACATCTCGAGTAAGTCACTCTCTAATTGGCTATTAAAATATATTACATTAGTCATTATATAATCACCCAGTTTGCAGATTGTTACTGAAGCCTCGAGCTTGCCTCTATAATGATTCCTGAATCACAGAAATGCACTACCAGGGAACTCAGAAAATTAACATCGTACACTGGTGAAGTTTGTACTTAGACTCTAGTGACATCTTCTCATATTATTCCATTTCAACTAATGCTTAATCCTTTTTCACCCACTTATTTCTGCACTTGTTGGTAGGTGACTGTAACATTTTTATATAGCCCCCCTATTATGTATGACACTTTGCAGAATAAAGGGAATTCCCTGGGTGTACAACCTACATTTTGGAATAAGGGAGATATAGAGGGAAAGGGGGAGAGCGGAGGTGAAGATAAGCAAGGGAAGAATATATACATTTATTCAGTTTAGTTATAGCAGGTGCATGTCAAACACAAATCATGTAATTTTTGCCTTAAATGAGTCACCCCTTTCAGTGAAATTTAGAGCACAGAAAGGTCAGTCTACCATCACTAAAAAGTAAGTTTAGATAGCTGTAAAAGAAAACATTCACTTAAAACTTTATAAAAGTGTAGCCACTTGAGTACAGATGTTTAATGACACACTCAAAGGACACTTTAAAGTAAACAAACTTTATAGCAAAGCATAATGAAAACTGGGGGTGGGGGTAGCCAACAATAATTATTGTCTGAAGTGCAATTTTATTTCCAGCATTAAAAAGCATAAACAGATGTTCATCCAAGCCACTTAATGGCAGCAATTTGGCATTTCAATGTTGGGTTTTTTTGTTTTGTTTTTTTAAGTACAAACTGTTGAATAGACTGACACCATTGCTGGTTTACTGTAGCTTCACTCAGGTTTTAGAATATTTAAATAAGGCACCTGTGCATTCTTAATAATATGTTAGTAAAATGGAAAAAGACTGCTAGTGTCTCATTCCAGCAAACAAGCTCTTAATTCCTTCATGGTAGCAAATTTCATCTGACGTCGGTGGAATTAGGAACAAAAACATAATATGCAGTCTCCAAAGGCTGCTTTTCTACCTTCTGGAAGTGTTCTGGTTTTTCATTATGTGCAATCTTTAGAATAGCATTTATTGTCAATGCTCTATCTACTAACCAGGGCCAACCATGCTTAGCTTCCAAGATCTGAAAAAATCAGGCTAGACTGGGCCATCCAGGTCAGGGCAAAGCCTTCCTTATCTTCTTTCAAACAAATGCAGGTGATCAAGATGGAGTTTAAACCTGAAACCAAATTGAAACACATCTTGGACAGATATACCAGCTTTTATTATATTGCTCTACAGTGTACTTTTGATCATTACAGTGGAATTGGGAGTGACTGAGTTTGAAATCTAATTTCAAAGACAGAATGTTGTCTCCCAGCATGCATATAAATTTTCACAGCAATATCTAAGCGCTTAAGGAGTATAACATATTGCAAACAACAAAGAATGCTGAACAGAAAGACAGGCAAGCTACACAGGTAGTCCTTAGATCACCGGCCAGTATATCCCAATACACATTCACCATTATCTAATCCAAAACACTGTTAACTTTTGAAATCAAACAGCCTATATGGCCTAAATGAGTATAATTCTGTTCAGGATTTCATTACAGTGGAAGGAATGTTGTGAATTTCCAGTCTTTCAGAATATAGACATAGAGCAGCTGAAAGGGAGTGGATATGTGACAGACAACAAGAAAGTGTGTGTTAACCACTTTAGTGAGAGATGAATAGAAGTTAGCTGTTATTTACAAGAATGCTTATTTGTTGAAGGGGGAAGGAGGTGGTCAAATTGTCTTTACTGAAAACTTTGTGGAAACTACTAACAATCCATACAGGTGAAATCAAGACAGAAAGCCAGGTTAGTGATTTTTTAAAAGACATCTGGTGCCAGAGATTTTCAAATCCAGTTTACGATCTTGAGTTTAAAATTCTGAAACAGCCATTCTTTGGGTTGGGGGGGGGGGGCTATTTGAAGTTAGAGTGAACAAGTCAACATGAGGCATAATGATTTCATTCCTCCAAGCTCCCTCACACAAAGGTATGTCTGTATATATCATTTACTGAGCCATCTCCTTGCCCCCTTTAAGACAACCCTTCCAGCTTGAAGTAAACCCCTTTCCCTGTGAAAAACCATGCTGCTGATTTAATTTTAATTGGGCCTGCTTAGGGCCTCCTGGAAGGTGCTGTAGGATGGTAAGTCCTGCTTTCATTCACACATGATGAAAAGTAAGGGGAAACTCTTAGTTACTGTATCTCCCAGAAGGCAATAAAGCAAGGATAATTAAAAAATTACAGGTCAGCAGCATGTAGTTTTTTATACGGGAAAGATGAGCTGATCCATGAATGTCACTCTATTCAGAAACTGAGTCAGTTAAGCTTGCTTATGTGGTTTTCCCATTAAATGGTGTTTCAAGCCAACAACCACAACTTGATGCACTGGTACAGCAGAGAGAAATGAAGCCCTAATCAGACATCTATTGTTATCCTTTCCCAGGACAAAAGCAGAAAATGCTGTGCAATTCATTGGTGAAAAAGAAATGGGAGAATCCGGCATCATTTGTCCAATATACCCAGGAGTATAGTACAAAGCAGTCAACAAAGGCAGGTAGTCATTATCCTGCAGGAAGCCAGCTGTGTCTCATCACATGTCTCCACCTTGGACAGCTGGCTTGTTTGTGTAGGGAGAAAAGGGAATGCCACCAACTGACCAAATATTTTTATAAAGAGAAACACAACCAGAGTAATTACAGCCCCAAGTCATGAGGAATTTGCTGAACAAGTTTATACACTTTGAGGAAACATTACAATACCTGTTTGCATTCAAAACTATTGTCTAGAATAGACAAAGACCAACCAATTGTTAAATCAGAATTACAGCTATTTTCCCTTTTCTATGAGACATCAAGACAAGCTACAATGAATGGCCATAATCCTTTTGTAAGAAAACCTATGAATGTTTACTTTACAAAGGAAACGGGGGACAAGTATCTGAATAAATGTGCATTTTCAATTACATGCTCAACTGTATATGCATCAAATGTAAGATGATGGTGATGATTAATGAATTGCTTCATTCCAGCCAATGCCAAGCTCTAGATGACAATTATTCAACAAGCATTTAAAGAAGAACCAAGTGTACACTGCACAAAGATTGTACATGTGTTCATTATAACTTGTGAACAGAGCTAGACAGTATCCTAAGAAAAAAGAATTAGGCCTATTACTCTGCACACATCATTGTACTACAAGTAAGACCAAAAAAAGAACAGTGATGAATCAAATCAAGTCAATGAGATCACATGTAAACTGATATTTACTATTGCAAGGGCCACTGTTAGCAGTATTGTTTTAAAAAAATATTAAAATGAACACAAAGCTGTCAGTAATTAAATAATGCAGCCAGCATTTGCATGCTGACTACACCTTTGTGAAGTCCTTATGTATATAGTAGCACAGCTTTCAAGTATCATATACTCAGTAGGAGCCAGTTAATGGTTATTTATCCAGGCAACAGGTTATAATGGAATCATATTTAAACAATCAATCAAACAACAGAACATATAGAAGAGACACAAAACAATATACAGGTAAAAATCAATCATCCGAAAACCATCTCCCAGATGCAGAGCTGCAGCCGCAAAGGCGAAAATAGCAACCTTTCCCAAAATTTACTGCTTTTACTGGATTTTTTTTTTTTTAAAGCTAACACCACTTTCCAGAAACAAAACTTTGCAAATAGTTAGCTTTTATTTTCGTGATAGGAAGCTTTCTAAAATATACTGTGCTGGAACTTCTCTTACACTGACTGTCTTTACTACAAATGCAGCATCTCAGGTCCTGCCTGCCTTTCTGAAGCAGCTATCTCAAAGCACAGCAAACATTGCCAGAACCCAGGAAAGTCAGAACTCTTCAGACTGGAACATTATAGATATCCAGAATTTGCAAGAAACTCTGATAATCAAGTAATATGGGATAACCCAGGTCTTGACACATTTTATTTGGACCCAGAAGCTAGCCAAAACATTCAGGAGTCAGACTTATTGATAACAAATATAATATTTTCATCATCATGTGAACCACCTTGAACAGGTTATTGAAGAAGTGGCATATATGATTACTGGAGCCTGATTTAAAGTGTAATAAAAACTCATCCTGTATGACAAGCTCAACGCTGGTCATTTATTTTGGTTTAAAAATCTAACACCCTAGTACAGCAGACTGCTTAGATAACAGTAAGCAATATTGATTATTATGCTTCACCCCTCCACTTTAGACTAACTATTCAACTAGTGTGGTATGAATTTATGATTTGGGTTGGGGAGTCCTGAGATAATTCAAATTCCCACAGGCACAATCTCTGAGTTGACCTTGTATTAGTCTTAGCCTAACTGACCTCACAAGGTTATTGAAAGGATACAAAAGAGATCCTTATACACTATACTGAGCTCCTTAGCTAATGAGTAGGTGAAAAAGAGATAGTAATTAAATTAAATGTGCATTGCATGTAGACTTTGAATAAGTTTGACAGTCTTGCACTACAGAATGTGGAGAAAATTTTTCTATTCTTTAACATTCTTCTTAATCAAACAGACAACATTTCAAGAACCTCCACCATTTTCTAAAGCAAGAGAATGCAGCTCCCATCCAGAGGCAGGCTGCACAGCCTTGTGTCTGGAGGCTGTTTTGGCTCCTCGCAAGAAGGAGGAGCGGGCAGGGCATCATCAAAGGTGGGGGTGGAGCAGGCACGCCCTAGAGGCAGACTCCGCTCCCTCCTCTCATTCTTCACCTCGTGCTCAGGAAAAGGCAGAGCGCAGCTTGTGTGCTCTTTCCCTGCATGAGGCTTGTTGCCAGTCACCGTGACTTTTTGGGCCGTGGTGGTTGGCGCTTCGGACTTTGCCGTGGCTGCTTATAGCAAGCCACGGTGGTCTTCAGGAGAAGTCTGATCGTGTCAGGAGCATCTTTGGGAGCGTCTTTGATGCGACTGTTTGTCGCTGGCCGTGGCGTTTTCACACGGCCACCGTTTTTGTGTTTCCCCTTTTTGTTTTAGGGTATCTTGCGGTGCTTCTCCCCTTTTGAGGGTGCTGTTTCGCCCCCTCCCCTATTTTCCTTTCCCCCCCTTGCTCGTCTCTGTTAAGCCGGCTGAGGAACCAACTCCCCCCCACCCCGTTTATATAATCTTCTGGGGAAGTGCATGGTTACTTCACAGTGTGTGGGGCTGTTCTTCCAGACAGTGCAGTTTGGAAGGAGGCCTTAGCTAATTGTGGGTTTAATTGGGTAGCCATTTTATTGGAGCTGTTTGATTCTTCCTCCCTGTTGCAGGGCAGAAGAGCGGCCATTTTGTGGATAGCTTGGGGTGGCCATTTCGAGGATAGCTTTAACGTTCATCACCTGCCTCCGGTAGGGCGGGAGCCACATAAGTGAGGGCAGTAGAAGGGCTTGTCATTGTTATTTTGCACATTATCGTGCCTAAGGGACAGGGCAAATCCAAGGGCAAATGGCCTGCACCGAGACCGCAGCAGCCTGTTCCTAAGCTGTCAGCATCTTTGCCTTCATCGTCTGATGAGGAGGATGGCACTTTCAATCAGTCTGTGTTAGCCAGAATAGTTGCTTTGGAGGGGTTGAGTAGTAGGCAGCTGGTTGTATTGGGTGTAACGGGCCTGGCTTTCAAGGCAGACAAGCGGGCTGCTAAGAAGCGCTTCCAGGAAGAAATCCTTAATCGTTTCTCTTCCCTTGAAAGCAGGTCTACGGACAAAACGGAGGGTGTGTCGCCTCTTCCAGCGGAGGTGCCCGATGCGGATGCTTCGCAGAGTTTGCAGTTGGGTAGGGGTGAGTTTGCACAACACACTACCACAGCTTGGCCCTGGGGGCTGTGGGGGCAGTCTGCCACCATTGGGCCGGTTGCCAATAGCCAGCCTGCAGATTTTAATAATTCCCAGCCTTAGGTTTGGGGCTTTAACCTGGCTAACCCTTGGGGAGGTCTGCCCACCCAGTTCCCAGGAGCATCCATGGCACCCTATGGTGGCTGGAGTGTTTCTTATCCTTGGGGTCCATCATTCTCTGCTGTGCCAGCTAAGGCTTTACCTTTTGGTGATCTGGCCTTACCTCTTGGGGATCACTTGTTGCTGGCCACCAAGGATAAGATACTGAAAGGGGAATTCATGGACCTATTCTCTCTGCTCTATAAGGGGCTGGAGAAAAAAGATAAAGAAGATTAGGATGATAGGGAAAAGAAGAAAATCAAGAAGAGGAAAGTTGACAGGACATGGGCGAACTGGGTGCCCGGGTTCATTATTTATGCCAGAATTATTGCCAGGTCACAGCCATGGAGGGCCACGTCCCTTTTTCAGTATTTTGACATCATTTACAAAAGCTATACTAGCTTTACTGGCCTGGCCTGCCTTCAATATGATGAAGAGTTCAGAATGGGGCAGCTTTGAACCCAGCCCTTCAATGGGATCAGATTCAGCCACAGCTGTGGCTGCAGGTTATGTCTCCAGCACGACCTAACCTGGGTGATAGGTCAGACAGTGGACATGTTGTTCAGCGCACAGCCACTGCTTCTGGTGCCCGCAGCAGTGTGGAGCAGGTGGTTCAACCCCGCCTGCTTTGGTGGGAGTTTGGGTCCCAGGGAGTGTGTGGTAAAAAGAACTGCCCATACAAACATGAGTGCCCTCTTTGTGGGGGGTCTCATTCCTTCACGAATTGTCCCAGGGGTAGATTAAGGTGGGGACAGTGCAAGCAGGTCCCTGGTGGCGCAGTTAAGCCATTTGGTAAAGGGTCCCAGCCCCGTAAGGGCAACAGTGCTTGAGGCATGGCTCCGTGATTATCCAGGGGATGAAGATCGGCTTTATTTGTTAATTGGTTTTAAGTTTGGGCTTAGAATTCCTTTTCAGGGTCCCAGAAAGCCGTTTATGGCTAATAATTTGAAGTCAGTTGTAGGGATGGAGCACATAGTTCGTTAGAAGATTGGGAAGAAAGTAGCCGAGGGTAGGGTGATTGGCCCATTTTCCGCACTCCCTGTGAGTACCTTCAGGGTCTCCCCGTTGGGCCTGGTGCCTAAAAAGGCCCCAGGTGAGTTCAGATTGATCCATCATTTATCCTATCCCTATGGGGAATTGGTGAATGACGCCATACCAGAAAATTTGTGTACTTGTGGTACACATCTTTTGACCAAGCGGTGCAGATAGTAAGGCATTGTGGGGTAGGGGCTTAGTTGGCGAAGTGCAACATAAAGCCCGCCTTTCGCCTCCTACCGGTTCACCCTTTGGAGTTTGAATTGCTGGGTTTTCATTTTGAAGGGCAGTTTTATATGGACAGGGCCCTGCCCATGGGGTGGTCCATTTCTTGTGTGGCCTTCGAGCGCTTTAGCTCCTTTTCAGAATTGGTGGTGTGCCGCCCGGCTCGTTTGAGCTATGTAGTGCATTATCTGGATGACTTCCTATTTGCGGGCCCAGTCGGCAGAGCTGGGCATTCCTCTAGCCCATGAGAAGACGGAGGGCCCTACCCAGCGATTGACGTTCCTGGGGGTTGAACTTGATTCATTCCAACAAACTTCACGCCTCCCAAGGGACAAAATTCTAGGTCTGCAGGAAATGGTTGCTCAGTTTTTGCTGCGGCGAAAGGCAACCTTGAGGGAGCTGCAGCAGTTGATGGGTTTTGTGTGTAAGGTGGCAGCTTCTGGTCAACCCTTTTTAAGGAGGTTGTGTGATGCAATGGCTGGATTATGCCAGCCGCATCACCAAATCAGGATTTCACGCAGCATGCGGGAGGACCTTTTACTATGGAAGGAGTTTTTAACCTCCTTTAATGGTGTCTCCTTTTGGAGGGCTAAGTTACAGCTGGAAGCTGAGCTGCAAATTACATCAGATGCAGCTGGGTCCCTTGGGTTTGGTGTCTACTTTCGTGGACACTGGTGCACAGAGGAATGGTCCCAGGAATGGGTAGATGCGGGGTGGAACAGAGATTTGGCTTTCTTGGAGTTCTTCCCGATCTTGGTAGCTGTTTGGTTGTGGGGGAATGAGTTGGCAGACCACACAGTCCACTTTTGGTGCGACAACTTAGCTGTGGTGCATGTTATCAATTCCCTCACTTCCAAATCCCCCAGGGTGATGAGGCTGGTGTGGGATTAATATTTTATTTTTCACCAGGCATGTGCCTGGGGTAGCTAATGGGGTGGCTGAAGTTCTCTCCCGCAAACAGATGCAGAGGTTTCGCCAGCTGGCCCCAGACGCAGATCTTCTTCCAACAATGATACTCCCTGGGATATGGATGATTGGCGGGTTGAGGTTGGCAGAGCAATAAGTCTCGCCATTGCTCCTAGTACCAAAAAATCGTACAACAGGGCAATATGCCAGTTCAAAAGTTTTAGGAGCAAAGTTGGTTATCAAAGGGGATGGCCCCTTCCAGTGGAGCAATTACTCCACTATAGTATATCTTTAAGGTGCAGGGGATTAGCAGTTTGATCTATTCAAGGCCGGCTGTCTGCGTTGGCCTTCACTAGTAAGGCTTTGGGTTTCCAGGAGAATACTGGTGACTTCCACATTAAGAAAATGTTGGAAGGTTGGTCTAGAGAAGTTGGACCCAGGCAGGATCCTAGGCAACCGATTTCCCCTGCAGTTCTTAGGGGTTTAAGATCGGTCTGGGGCCAGGTGTGCATGTCGGAGTGCGAAACGCTGCTCTTTCGCAGCGCTTCTCTCATGGCATTCTTTGGGGCTCTGCGGGTGAGTGAGCTGGTCGCTCAGTCCAAACGGGATGTTTCAGGGAGGGCCTTGATGGCCTAAGACATTCGTCTGGCTGGCGGATCTGTTTATGTTACAGTTCGTTTTTCCAAGGCCGATCAACTGCAACGGGGGGATACTATTAGCTTGGGTTCCTGTTCTGATGTCAAGATCTGTCCTGTAGCAGCTTTAATGTGATACATGGTTGCTTGTGGTTTGGGTGCTGGCCTGTTGTTCCATCACGGGGACTGCAGTCTGCTGACGAAGCATCAGTTTGGACAGTGACGTGCAAGGCCCTTGCTATGCTGGGCCTGTCGGGAGTTAAGTTTGGCACCCATTCCTTCTGTATTGGAGCAGCATCTACGGCTGCTACCCTGGGGTACTCCCCGCCTTCCATTCAGAAGTTTGGTAGGTGGTGTTCCTCGGCCTATAACAGCTATGTTCGCTCTCTTGCACTGCAGTAATTGGCATCAAGTTATTAGGGGGCTATGTTATTCACCGTTTCTACTTTTCTCAGGTGCTGTGGTCCGTGGAGAGAGACGACGTGTCCTCATAGGTGGACACAGCTTTGTGTTTTGGCTGCCCATCGGGCCAGGAGGACTTCAGCCGGGTTACAGCTAGGGATCAGCAAGTGGGCCACCATTGAATGGCATGGGCAGCGGGGTCTCCATTAGTCGGGCCTGTTACCCTTTTTGTTCAAAGATGTGCACGTGTTGCCGCCACATGTTGTGGTGATACATCTGGGTGGTAATGATTTAGGCCTGCTCAAGGGAAAAGCCCTTGTGTTGCAGGAAAAAGATAACTTTAGAGTCATCAAGAGGTGTTGGCCACAGGCTTTGATCACGTGGTTGGCCATTATCCCATGCTGGGTATAGCGTGTGGCTTGGGATGCACGAGCAATTGAGAAAGCTCATCACAAAGCCAATTTAGAACTTAAACAAGCCCTCGAGGGGGTTTAGGCCACTTTCTTCCTCACCCTGGGATTTGGGCTGATTGCGTGGATTTATACGGGAGTGATGGCATACATCTTTAAGACAAGGGTAATGACACCTTTTTAGAGGACTTGAAACTTGGGCTTAAGAAAGTGTTGGGTGTTTAGTGGGCGCAGCTGCCTAAGCAGAGGCTTGGCCTTGTGGTAGCTGGGTTTTGGCCTAAACTTTTATTATGCAGCTTGGTGAGCACCTGTAGCACCCCAGTTTTGGGGCACGGGGTCTCGATAAATCATTCCTGGAGCATGTGGGATGGTTGAGTGATGAAGCGGACTGCCTTGGGTTTGCATGGATTGATTTGCTGGGGGTTGGAACTCCAGGGCATAACCTTTGCTAGGCCGCCCGGGTACAAGTCATGTATTTTGGCTATACCTAGGGGTAGGGTGGCTCACCCGTCATGTGGCGGGGGAGGTGTGTTTTGTCCCCTGGCCCTGCCATGCTGCCTGTTATGTTATAGCCCTTGTGTTAATATAATAAATAAATAAAGTGGCCCTTTAGTTACCCAAACCCTTGTGTCCGTCTCTTCCTTCCATCTGGGGGGGCAATGCGGCTCCCATCCAGAGGCAGGCTGCACAGCCTTGTGTCTGGGGGCTGTTTTGCCTCTTCATAAGGAGGAGGAGTGGGTAGGGCATCATCAGAGGTGGGGGCGGAGCAGGCATGCCCTAGAGGCGGGCTCTGCTCCCTCCTCTCATTCTTCGCCTCGTGCTTGGCCCTCCCTCCCACCCTTGATGCAGTGTGGGCAACTGCTGGTTGCTCTCAGTTTTGGGGAACCAGGTAGGCATTTTTTCACCACTTCTGTTTTGGCTGTAGGAAGTGGTGTTTTTCGCCTACCTCGCACTGCTTGTAGAAGGGATTATGGAATTGGCTGGGTGTGGCTGGTTAAATAGGTCGGTCACTTTTTAGTTTTGGCCTAAACTTTCATTATGCAGCTCGGTGAGCACCTGTAGCACCCCAGTTTTGGGGCACAGGGTCTCACTAAATCATTTGTGGACCGTGCAGGACGGCTGATTGATGAAGTGGACTGCCTTGGGTTTGCATGGGTTGATTTGCCCGTTAGCCGTGCAGCTGGGGGTTGGAACTCCAGGGCATAACCTTTGCTAGGCCGCCTGGGTATGAGTCATGTATTTTGGCTATACCTAGGGGCAGGGTGGCTCGCCCGTCATGCGGCAGGGGAGGGGTGTTTTTGTCCCCTGGCCTTGCTGTGCTGCATGTTATGTTATAGCCCTTGTATTAATGTAATAAATAAAGAAAGTGGCCCTTTAGTTACCCAAACCCTTGTGTCCATCTCTTCCTTCCGTCTGGGGGGGCAAAAACAGAATCCCCCTTTTCATTCTGAGGAAGTCAGCTCTAATTCACAAAAGCTCAGGTTGGAATAAATGCTCTTTATCTTTAAGGTACTACATTGGACTTTTGTTTTATTCCCCTTTGTTCCTGCCTTTCAGTGACCTTCTCCACTCTTCTATCAGTGCTTTTCCATTCTTCTAACTGGGTCTCTTTCCCTTGAAGCCATTCCTCAAACTCCATTCACTTGCTCCCTCCCACCTAGAGTTTGTGTCTCCGCATCACACCCTTTTCTGTGATGAGTGCTTACACCGTTTCCCGTCATTGCTGTTTTGGCACAATTTTTTGTTAAGCTTTTTAAAACAACAACAAAAGCATCTGGTTTAATTATTCCAAATAATCATAAATCAAGTAGGAAAGACAATGATATCATGACATAATGTAGCCAATCAAGGTTTGGCTTTGATTGCTTCACTAATAACAAACTAAGCCAGTTTGTTTCCTGTCATCATCTTGCCCTCATTCTGAATAAGTAAAAATAGAGATTTTTGTCCTTCCTGAAACGTTGTTATGTGAAGGGTTTTGACATGTGTTTGGCATGTACTAGGAACAAGCTCCACTGAGGGACTGGTTGAATGACAGGAGGGTAGAGATTAGCTAGCTGTGATGGACAAGAGGTTGTCCTGCACCCAAGAGGTAAAACAGCCATTCAACTGTTTTTATACCTGAGCCTATGGGAGTTCTGTTCCAATATTCAATTTCCTTCAGGGGAAGAGGGAGGGTGGAAGAAAATGTGGGGAGGATCTGGGAGAGTTGAGGGCTGCCTGCGGGAGAGCGCAGACAGAAAAGGGGAAATGTCTCAGCAAAGCAATTTTGCTTGTAGCTCTGCCTAGTAGTGTGGTGGATTGATTTAACTCTACCTCTGGGAGAGAACAGAATTGTGAGGCCTATCTCTTGTGATGAGCGGAATTGGTAACTACCAACAGTAAAGAAAATTCACCACATAACTAAGGGAGACCCTTGAGTAGCATTGGCAAAAACCAATTTCCCTGAAATAGGGTTATAGAATGCTGAAACTTGGCTAAGTGCACTTTAACGGATCACACACAATCAGCAGAAGGTGCTGATGGTCTCAGATCTTTCCAGCATTCTTCTCTCCTCCAGCAGTTCTTCTCAATCCTGGGAAAATATTTTGGGGTTTATAGCATCCACATGGTGAAATAGGCATGTGGGTCAGGAAGCTGCAGCAAGGACAGAAAAGCGGGTAAAACTACTCTTCTGCGTCTTCTGTCAATGCAGTACTTGGGGAAGGGAAAAGGGAATATGAGAAAGATCTGTGACCCTTGCATCCAAGGAATCCAACTTCACTAAAATAACACTGAATCACAACCTTATCTGTGTTACCTAATGCTTCCCAAGTGACATTGTTTATTTGAAGCTAGAGCTTTGAGAGTTGCTAAAGCATGTATAGACAATATGGGTTGGGTGCAGATGGACAGCTTCAGGTGCACTGGAGGTGGCCCAAACTGTGCCACCTCAAACTGGAGTGGCCAAATCCCAATCAGACACTCCCAGGTGATGTGCCCATATATCACACAGGGAGCACTTTGGCATGTTCACATGGTTGTTGCACACCATCCCTTAGCACAGTTTGCGTTTCTTTTTTCCCCATGCATTTTTAGTGGCCATGCACTCTGGGCAGTTTTTTTTTTTTTTAAGAATACTGATGAGCACCTAGAGTGGATTGGGTGGGTTCATACCACCAATCCGCCTGGTTTGTGTGCTCCTGTGGTCAGATGCCTGGAAAGATCTATGGAGTGTAGCAGAAGAATTTGCTACCACTTCCCAAGTGCCTGTCTGACCTTGCTTTTTAAATCCGCCCGGAGGCCGTCCCTATGTTGGCTCAAATTGACTGTCTGAATTCAGTCATGGACATGGTTAACTAATATACATAGAACAGCAAGGGCACCTCCTTTATAGTGATCACCCAGAGGCCCCTTCTGAGAACTAGAAATGTATCAGCAACCCAAAACATTGGAAGCACCTTGCACGTGGTGCAACTGATCTCTGTGCCCAGGTTGAGATGCTACTCTGTCACATATTACAAAACAAATGTATGTATTTTCAGATGGCAACTGGTTGAAGAGACACCTTAAAAAGTACAATGAATTAAGCATGAGTTTTTGCAGTTGTAAAAACAACATTGCCTTTTTCACTATCAGCAGAAGAGCCTCAGGAAAAAAATAAATAGAAAGAAACAGTATTTTTTTTCTGCTTGCAAAATTGAAGAACATTTAAAACGAGAGCCAAGGAAAGAAGCTGTGTATGTTCCAAACTTCTGAAATGGTAATTTCCTTTCCTTTCCCATTGTAACTTATTCACTTTCCATTTGCTTTAGCACTGAATTTAGTATTGATTATTTGGAATATATATGCCAGTGTTATAAACTAGTGCAGGGAAATGGAATTCCATTCCTTGAAAATAGTCTCTTATTTTGCATGAAAAAGCAAGCATAAATGTGTTTATCTTTCAAACTACAGCATAAATGTCAAAAACAGAAGCTGCATTTTATTATGGTTTTTATATTCCTATTTAGTAAATTGGTTGTTTAAACCGCGTGTGCACAGCAAAGAAAGAAACAGAAAATATGGAGTAAAGCTGAAAACATGGCTTTAGCTATAATGCCTATATTAACAGCCTACCTACACATCTGCATGAAGCATTAAAATGTTTTACAATATGCACAAAACAGTAAGTAACAGAGAGAGCAGAGGGAAATTATGCAGTCCCTAAAATATGATAGATGACATAGAATAAAAATGGAAGATACTTTACATCTCAGGACTTGATCTTCAAAATTTCTTTTGCCAAGCTCTGCCCTCAAAAGGATGGTTACCACAGCCTCCTTTGCACAACTTATCCTGTGTCTTGCACTCAGGGTGGGGATTGTCGTTGTCATCATCATCATCAATCAATCAATCAAAGTATAGTCAGGAGATCCTAAAATGGTCTAGCAGTCAGACGTTCTAGCTCTTTTTAGTGTTATGCTCCACTAGGTGGTGAAGTAGACCTCTGCATCAAGACCCTGGTATTCCTTGGCAGTTGCCCTTCTAAATACTAGCCAAGGCCAACCTTGCTTAGCTTCTGAGATCTGATGAGATCAGGCTAGCCAGTTCAGGGTGAAGTGGGGATACTCAGAAACTATTAAGTACCTAAGTGGAGCCCTGATGGATCAGACCAGTGGTCCATCCAGTTCAGTATTCTGTCTCACACAGTGGCCAACCAGTTCCTCTGAATATCCAACCACAGGGCATAAATGCCAAGGCCTTTCACTGATATTACCTCCTGGCTCTGGCTTAGTGCCTCTGAATGCAGAAGTTCCCCTCAGTCATCATGGCTAGTAGCCATTTATCCTCCATGAATCTATCTAATTCCTCTTTAAAGCTGCTTATTCCTGTGGTTATTACTACATATTTTAACAGCAAATTACACATTTTAATCATTGTCTATGTAAAGTAGTATCCTACTGCCCATCAGTTTCACTGGATGCCTTTGAGTTCTAGTATTTTGGGAGAGGAATAAAATTTCTTTGTCAACTCTCTCTACCACCACTGTTTGTATCTTCCCTTGCCATTGCCTGCCTCTGTATAGCAATCCTGTATTTTTTTGGCAATCTCCCTCCAAAGTACTAACCAGGGCCAGCCCTGTTTAGTTTCCCAGATCAGGCGAGCCTGAGCCATCCAAGTCAGATGCAGTTTATGGAGATGTCTTTAAATTAAACATATCCTTTCAAAACCCAGTATTCCAGTGATTCTTCCAAAGATTAGAAAGTAATGTGTCTCTTGGTTAGTGTAATGAAATTCTCAATTGCTCCCTTATTACATGCACACCAGTGTCCTCTAATAGGATTTTATTGTATCTGCCATCTGAATACGCTGATGGGATTGGGTGGAAGTGGAATGAGTGAAAATGATGAGAGTTACTCTTCTTGGAAGCTCACAGGAGGAACTATTGGTTAGTGGCACAACAGGGGAACTGCACTGGGTCTGGTAAGAAAGTGCATGTAAGGAATTCCCCCTTGCAAGGGAGATATATAATATTCAGCAGTTATTTCCATCAAGCAGAGATGAGACCAGACCTGACATTAATAGAAGCAATGTTGATTCTGTAATCAGTGTAATTAGGAAGAGGAGCTTTGGCATTAGAAGAAGAATATGCTAGTATCATGATACAGACATTTGACAATTGAGGGATCTGTCAGTGCTCTTCCCAGACTTTAGGCTAATTGATAACCATGTATGTTATAAACTTAGCCTGCTCAGCTGTCAAGAAAATCCATTCTCTGTGGTTTAATCCTTGAAAGGGACAGTGACTACCTGCTAGGTGACTTATTTCCATCTACAGTTTCAGTTCCATGAAACTAGTAAGAAAGATAATCTAGTGTGTATATTGATGATAAAGAAGTAGTCAAACCCTTTCATCTTTCTTCTATGGTTCCCCCCCCCCCAAAAAAAAACCTACCACCAACACCTCACCTGGAACTTAGCCTATAGGGAAAAAAAGATACTGCTATATCCATGAAGGTTGCTTCACAGGGAAGCCATATTGGCTTGCAGTAGAACAGCTAGATTCAAGTCCAGTAGCACTTTAGAGAACAACAATATTTTGGGGGTATAAGCTTCCAAGAGTCTAAGTTCCCTTTGTCAGATACGAACTAGCATTATCTTCATGTTTTCTCTGCAAGAGGCTAATAGCAGCACTCAGGTAGGAACATCCAATAGCATACTCCTTTCTTACACAGAGCACAATGTATGCACACATGTAAAGAAGGAAAACGAGAGATGAATGGAAAAGAATGCTGTTGCTGTTTTCCAAACCAGAGCCAAGGTATGTACATGCATGTGTTTTGTTTTCTTTTACATGAAAGAAAATAATCTGCTGCAGTAGCTTTAATGTGAAGGATTGGAAAGAGATTACAGCAGCACTGGAAAGTTATTGTTGGAAAGTGACTGGTCATTCTGAGTGAACCATGCCCCTACTGTGTTTCACTTGTTCATCTGAACCAGAAGAATGTATGAAGCCTCATCATGAAGCCAGATCAAATAACTGGTCCATACAGCTCTGACAAGAAGCAACTCTCCAGAACTCCCCCCACCCCCCAACACACACACATATTGGCTACCCAAGCACTTTAGCTGGAGATGCCAGGGATTGAACATAGGAGTTTTTCCATCCAAAACATGTGATCTACCACTGTTACACATGACCCTTCTAAACTGTTTAGTTTAGAATGTGGGCCCAATATTCCATTGTGACACAGTAATAATATAATAATAATACTTTTTATTTATATCCCGCCCTCCCCGCCAGGGCAGGCTCAGGGCGGCTAGAGTGGCTAGAGTACTAAACTAGAGTATGAGATCAAGGTTCAAATCTTCACTTGTCTACAAACACTCTCTTAGACTAGACCATTTCACAAGATTGTGAGGATAACCATGAATGCTACCCTAGCTATCTTGGAAGAAGGCTAAGATAAAAAATGTATTCGATATCTTGGCGTTATCTGCCAACTACTACACGAGATTAGTAAGGGCTGGACAGAAATGAATACAATGAAATTCAAAACATACAAGATGGAGCTACTCATGGAGGATGCTGGTTGTCATGTTCTCAGGGCGCAGGCAGGCAGGAGTCCAAAGCCAGTCCGAGGTCAAAGTTCAGGAAGTCAAGCAGGAGCCAAGTCACCACAGCAAAATTGCAAACTAGAAGCAGAAGTCAGTGTCCAAAGCCAAAGGGTCAGGGTGCCAAGGAATTCAAACCGGTAAGGAACTGGAATCAGGAAGGAGCATGGATGCAAGCCAGGGAATTGACTTGTTGCTTCCATGAGGTTGCCAAGTCCCGGATGTGAGTTATATGGAAGCCTCAATCAGCCTGCTCCCTGGGTGGCCGTAATTCTCCTAGAACTCGGGGCTAAGAGATCAGAAGCATTGGCGCGCCTCTTGCCTGCATTCTGGGAGTGTTTTCCGAAGCCAGTTCCGCATTCTTGAGATGGAAGGGGGAGAGCTTGGAGGAGACTGATTGTCAACAGCCGGTGCTGGTGCCTGGAATGTGGAGAGAGTGATTGATGGCCAGCTGTTGGTTCTTCAGCTGAGGTGCTAGAAGGCCGTTCTTCCTGGTCTGTTAACCCTTCCAGCTCCCCCTCCTCAGAGCTCATGACACTGGTTCTGGATGTGTTCACAATTATTTTAAAGGAACACGCTGGCAGCTTCAGACTAACTGAGCAGGAACTTGGCAAGTTGTTGTCCATCCGCATGGAAATGCAGGACAAGGTACTAGGTTTGGAGCTTGCCATGGCCTCATGAGATCTTGGGGATCTTGGAAGCTTTGGAATATTTTGAGGTGGAAATTATGTAAGACAATTATATCAGAATCAGACTATCAGGGAAAATGGGAAGCATGAATTGGATAATAAACTCTCCACTAAAAAAGGTAAAGGTAATCCCTTGTGCAAGCACTGAGTCGTTACCAACCCAAGGGGTGATGTCACAGCATGATGTTTTCAGGGCAGACTTTTTATGGGGTGGTTTGCCATGCTAACTAGGTTATTAATGGAAGATCAGGAATGAACAAGTATGAATCCAACTATTACTTCTATAAACTTCAAGGGTTCAATCCTTAAAAAAAAAGTCATGGGAATAAGCCCTAGATTAGACCTGGTTTCTATTTCACAGTTTTAAGACAGACAGACAGACGATAGATAGATAGATAGATAGATAGATAGATAGATAGATAGATAGATAGATAGATAGATAGATAGATAGATAGATAGATAGATAGATAGATAGATAGAAAGAAAGAATTTCAAAAACTTAGTTTTGGTTTAAGGCTTGTTTTATTTATTTTTTTAACGGTATGAAGGAGGGAAATGTGCCCCACTTCCTACAGACTTCCCTAGCAAGCATCCTAAGTGACTTCTTATAATTACAGCTTCTGGAAAGATAACCTATGCTACTGATTAAAAAGAAAACAACCTTGGCTGACAACAAGTCATGACACTGATAATTTAGAAGTGTTCACTTGCTTTAAGGGGAACAAATTCTCCTCCTACCTACCAAAAATCTGATCTGATGCCTACAGGGAAGTTCATCTGTATGCACAACTGCCTTTAGAAAGCTAGATGAAAGCAACACGCATAACCCCCTCCTCAAACAAATACCTTCAAATGCTAATGAGTTGTGGCACAGAAGTTTTCCTGGAAAGCATTCTGAATAAATAAATATTATGGACTCAATGGTATTTGCAGCAAAACTCTTTTACATCCTTCTGATGTCAGAGCTCAAGAGACAAAATGCAATATATTGCCAGAGTTAAAAGTTAAGAGTGTATCTGGGGAGGAGGTTGGAGTAATAACAATATTTATTAAGACTCTTTCAACATAATATAAATAAATGAAATGAAGACAGGTCTTGCCCACAGGCTTATACTATGAAAGAGAGAGAACTTGCAGGGGGGGTCAGAGAACAAGCAAGGAAGAACAAGAATGAGCAAAATATTAATATTTGGATCCCAATCTCCCTTTCTGTTTGTGCTAGTTACTTCTACTTGCAGAAGAACACAAGGACAATCTTTGCTTATACCCCCTTTGAGCTCAATGGTGCCACTCAATGATCCAAGAGGACATAATTTTGAGAAAAAGAAGATATTGGATTTATATCCCGCCCCCCACTCCAAAGAGTCTCAGAGCGGCTCACAATCTCCTTTACCTTCCTCCCCCACAACAGACACCCAGTGAGGGGGTTGGGGCTGGAGAGGACTCTCACAGCAGCTTCCCTTTCAAGGACAACCTCTGCCAGAGCTCTGGCTGACCAAAGGCCATGCTAGCAGGTGCAAGTGGAGGAGTGGGGAATCAAACCCAGTTCTCCCAGATAAGAGTCCGCACACTTAACCACTATACCAAACTGCCTCTCCGGTTTGAGAGCCAAAGAAGATGGCAACTGGAGGGGTAAGCTCATTTACCCGCCACATCTCTGCTCACAATGCATAGGAACCTTCTATACATGCACATAGAGAATACCCTTTAAAAGATATTTAAAAAGCAAAACTTCAAAAGTGAATTTTTAGCAAAAGAGTGTGCACTTTGAAAATAAAGAACATAAACAGAAAAAAGAAGAAACATGATACGACCTTACACTTAAAAATGGTGTTGTGATACTATAAATATGGTGCGGGAGAATCATTGGTCAAGAGCTAATGATCAAACAGATGCGACAAAGGGGAGGGGTCTTTTTCATGTGTCTATCTGCATTACATACAGAGTGCGCAAATGGGTTTTACTGGGTTTCATGATGTGCAGCATTCCCCCCATCAGCTCAGCTCAAGAATGAGAAACATACTGGACTGAAAGAAATATGCACATGGTAGTCAGGTAGGGGCAATGTTTGCTCCAAATACTGACTGTCCCTATCCTATTGAGCTTGATCTGAAGAAAAACAGGTTTCCTACTTGTAACTGATGATCTTCAAGTGGTCATCTGTGCATTCACACTCATGGGATGAAGCGCCAGCGCCTATCCCCAATCCAAAGTCTGGGCTTTTTTGCAGCCCAACCCCGGTAGGCATGCGCAACAGCCGCAGTGCGCATGCTCACCCGGCGGGCATGAATATCCCACCAGTTCCTTCCTACCACCACCCACTACCACCACCCACCAAGACCGGCAGCAGAGGGGAAGGAGGGCAGGTAGTGTGAATGCACAGATGACCACTCAAAGATCTGTTTATCTTCTTCGTGGTCTCTGTGCTTCACACTCATAGGAGTTTAGCAAGCTAGGCTTACCTAGTGGAGGGAGTTGGCGGTTATGCAGAAGTAGCGGCTTGAAGGACCAGGGTACCCAGCTGCACTCTACAATGCTTCCGGACATCCAGGGCATAATGTCGCATGAAGACATGAGGAGATGCCCAGGTTGCAGCCAAACAGATGTCCGCCAAGGAAGCACCCTTCAGAAACGCTGTGGACGTAGCCACAGCCCTAGTGGAATGCGCACGGAGTGGCCCTGGCAAGGGACGCTTAGCCAACAGGTAGCAGAATTTAATGGCTTCCATGATCCACTTAGAAAGCCTCTGTGCAGAGATCTTGAAACCCAACCTAGGGGCCGCATAGGAGACAAATAAATTAAGAGCCTTCCTAAATGGCTTGGTGCGATGCACAAAAAACAACAACACCCTCCTAACATCCAGGGCGTGCAGACGTCTTTCTTCTGCAGAAGGAGGAAAAGGGTAAAATGTAGGCAGAAACACTTCCAAATTGAGGTGGAAACTAGACACCACCTTAGGGAGGAAAGAGATGTCTGGGGCCAAGGACACCCCCATCGTCCTGAAAAGAAATGTATGGAACATCACACTGCAGAGCCACTAACTCACCTGCTCTTCTGGCTGTAGTGACGGCCACTAAGAAGGCAGTCTTCCAGAAGAGAAGATGCAATGGGCAGGTAGCCAAGGGTTCAAAGGGCTGCCTCGAGAGCCGTTCCAGGACCAGCGGCAGATCCCAAGCAGGAGGAGGAACTTTAGGAAGCGGGTGAAGCTGTAGAAGACCCTTCAAAAAACGTTTTGTATGCTGGTGTGTGAAAAGTGATGCACCATCCACAGGGTTGTGATGAGCCGAGATGGCAGCTAGATATACTCGAATCGAGGAATGATTAAGCCCAGCATCAACAAGAGTCAATAAGAACTCAAACATAAACTCAAGACCAGCAGAACGTGAACTGATACCCTTGTCCGGCAGAAAGGCACTTAGACCACTTTCTCACATAGGAGCAGCGAGTTGACAGCTTTCTACTGTTCAACATCACACGTTTCACTCTGTCAGAGAATTCTAAAAGCTGACCCTCCAAGCCATCAGTTTGAGATGAGGGATGTCGTGGTGAAACAGATGACCTCCTTGAGCCAAAAGGAGGTCCGGTTCTGATGGAAACTTGTGGTGACACCCCCCTGCCTGGCTAGGAGGACAGGAAACCAGCTCTGTCTTGGCCACCACGGAGCAACTAGGATGCACTCCAGATGCTCCTGGGCCAATTTGTGAAGCACTCTGGTGAGAAGAGGCAAGGGTAGAAACAGGTAGAGGAACTTGTCCGCCCACAGAAGTAGAAAACCTTGGGTCAGTCCCTCCTCTGGAGTGGAATTGTTCGCATTTTCGATTGTTTGCCGTGGCAAATACGTCTATTCCAGGATGACCCCAATCCCGGAACAGAGGTTCGAGGTATCTCCAATTCATCTCCCATTTGTGATGAGAAACGTCCCCCCTGCTCAGGGAGTCTGCTTGAACATTGAGCTCCCCTGGCAGGTGGGTGGCTACAATGAAGGTCTGGGAGGCTATGCAGGTCTCCCAAAGCTGCATCGGCAACACACACAACTTTCTGGACACAGTCCCCCCTTGATGATTTATATAACTCACAGCTGTCGTGTTTTCTGACATCACAGCTACAGTCTGACCGTTGATCATAAGAACAACGGGATCTTACTCAGTTCCGCAGGGCCTGTAAGACGACCCTCTTCCGGTTAGCCTACGCCTGACTAGACAAATGTAGCTTTCTAGATCTTAGATTTTTGTGATTATACTGCACAGTTTTAATGTAAAATGTAAAATTTTAAGGTTTTTGGTTTTAAATGTTTGAATTTAAATGTATTAATTTGTTCCGATTTTATTGTTTTATTATTTGTTGTAAGCCGCCCTGAGCCACTTGTGGGAAGGGCGGGATATAAGTTACGGAATAAATAAATAAATAAATAAACATAAGAGAAGCCATGTTGGATCAGGCCAACGGCCCATCCAGTCCAACACTCTGTGTCACACAGCGGCAAAAAAATTTACATATACACACACACTGTGGCTAATAGCCACTGATGGACCTGTGCTCCATATTTTTATCTAAACCCCTCTTGAAGGTGGCTATACTTGTGGCCGCCACCACCTCCTGTGGCAGTGAATTCCACATGTTAATCACCCTTTGGGTGAAGAAGTACTTCCTTTTATCCGTTTTAACCTGTCTGCTCAGCAATTTCATCGAATGCCCACGAGTTCTTGTATTGTGAGAAAGGGAGAAAAGTACTTCTTTCTCTACTTTCTCCATCCCATGCATTATCTTGTAAACCTCTATCATGTCACCCCGCAGTCGATGTTTCTCCAAGCTAAAGAGTCCCAAGCGTTTCAACCTTTCTTCATAGGGAAAGTGCTCCAGCCCTTTAATCATTCTAGTTGCCCTTTTCTGCACTTTCTCCAATGCTATAATATCCTTTTTGAGGTGCGGCGACCAGAGCTGCACACAGTACTCCAAATGAGACCGCACCATCGATTTATACCGGGGCATTATGATACTGGCTGATTTGTTTTCAATTCCCTTCCTAATAATTCCCAGCATGGCCTTGGCCTTTTTTATTGCAAACGCACACTGTCTTGACATTTTCAGTGAGTTATCTACCACGACCCCAAGATCTCTCTCTTGGTCAGTCTCTGCCAGTTCACACCCCATCAACTTGTATTTGTAGCTGGGATTCTTGGCCCCAATGTGCATTCCTTTGCACTTTGCCACATTGAACCACATCTGCCACGTTGACGCCCACTCACCCAGCCTCAACAGATCCCTTTGGAGTGCCTCACAATCCTCTCTGGTTCTCACCACCCTGAACAATTTAGTGTCATCCGCAAACTTGGCCACTTCACTGCTCACTCCCAACTCCAAATCACTTATGAACAAGTTAAAGAGCATGGGACCCAGTACCGAGCCCTGCGGCACCCCACTGCTTACCGTCCTCCACTGCGAAGACTGCCCATTTATACTCACTCTCTGCTTCCTATTACTCAGCCAGTTTTTGATCCACAAGAGGACCTTTCCTTTTACTCCATGACTCTCAAGCTTTCTAAGGAGCCTTTCTAAGGAGCCTTTGATGAGGGACTTTATCAAGCTTTCTAAGGAGCCTTTGATGAGGGACTTTATCAAAAGCTTTCTGAAAGTCAAGGTAAACAACATCTATCGGGTCTCCTTTGTCTACATGTTTGTTCACCCCCTCAAAGAAATGTAACAGGTTAGTGAGGCAAGATCAGGGGTAGGAACGACCTTAAAGCCAGATGAACTGCCATGAGCTCCAAGAAATTGATGTGATGGTGAGCCATTGACGGGGGCCAGGGGCTGCCTATGCAAAGATCTCGTAGGTGCACTCCTCATCCCCACAGCGAGGCATCCATTGTTACTGTGACCAAGGGGAGTGAGAGATGAAATGGAGCTCCTCTGCAAAGATTGGACTTCATCCTCCACCAATCCAGAGAGCGTAGCACCAGTGAAGGAACTTGCAGAATCTTGGACGGGAAATCTCTCACCAGATTGTAATTCCTGATGAACCAGAACTGAAGGATTTGCGTCCTCAACCTCGCGAAACGCAGAACACTGGTATTAGCCACCATGAGGCCCAAGAGACGTTGGACCTGCAGAACAGAAGCGCATCTCACCACCTGAAGAAGTTGAACCAGGGAGATGATATCCAACGCTCAGGAATCTGGAAGAAACGCTAGGTGCTGGGTGGTGTCCAAAATCGCTCCTATAAACTGAACTCTTTGTGCTGGGACCAGGTGATATTTCTTCACGTTCACCAGAAGTCCTAGTGCACTCAAAAGGTTGAGAGTCACTGGCAGATGCGCTCTGAGAGAAGCTTCAGACAAAGCAACTACCAACCAATTGTCTATATAGGGGAAAAGGATGATGCCCTGGAGATGAAGATAAACCACCACAACAACCATGGTCTTTGTGAAGACCCTGGGGGCCGTGGCGAGCCCAAAAGGGAGCACCTGGTATTGGAAATGGTGCGTCCCAATGGCAAAATGAAGAAACCTCCTGTGACTGGGGAGGATGCTGATGTGGAACTAGGCATCAAAGTCCAGGGTAGCCATCCAATCTGCCTTGTTGATGAGTGGAAGGATGCTTTGTAGAGTCAGCATTCTGAACTTCTGATAGGCGATGAATTCGTTCAGGCCCCTCAGATCCATTATCGAAGTCCACCGTCCCACTTGGAAACCGTGAATTATCTGGAGTAGAACCCCTGACCCTTGAGATGATCGGGAACAGGCTCTATTGCTTGCTTGCTGAGAAGATTTTGAACTTCCTCCAGTAGAACAGCTGTAGGATGTGTGATCACCAATCTGGGATGAGAAGGGGGCGGAATAAATTCTTTCACATAACCCTCCTGTATGATGGACAAGACCCACTTGTTGGTGGTGATATGCTGCCATGCTTGCAGAAATCTGTGGAGGTGGGTGGGCCCAGAGGAGGGGGAGGGAAAGAAGGGGGGATGCCAAAGTCAAAGTCCCTGCT